>NW_024344370.1:17831612-17849186 GCF_902729225.1 Pteropus medius
CAATATCCACAAATCAATTAATGTGGTACACCACATTAACAAATCTAAAGATAAAAACATATGTTCACATCAATAGATGAAGAAAAAGTGTTTGAAAAAATCCAACATCCATTTGTGATAAAAATTTTCAAGAAAGTGGGAATAGAGGAAACATACCTCAACATAATAAAGACCATGTATTACAAACCTACAGCTGACATCATACTCAATGGGGAAAGGCTAAAAGCATTTTCCTTAAGATCAGGAACAGGACGAGGATGCTCGCTTTCACCACTCCTCTTCAATATTGTATTGGAAGTCTTAGCCACAGCAATGAGACAAGAAAGAGAAATAAAAGGCATCTGAATTGGAAAGGAAGAAGTAAAATTCTTGTTATTTGCCGGTGACATGATACTACATAGAGAGAACTCTAAGGATTCCTCCAAAAAAAAAACTGTTAGAACTGATCATTGAATTCAGTAAAGTAGCAAGTTGTAAAATAAATATTCAGAAGTCAATGACATTTTTATACACCAATGATGATCTTTCAGAAAGAGAAATTACATGCAAAAAAAAAAAAGAAGCTGGATCATCTTCTTACACTGTATACAAGAATAGACTCAAAATGGATTAAAGACTTAAATGTAAGAGCCAAACCATAAAACTTCTAAAAGAAAATATAGGCAGTAAACTCTCTGATATTAGCTAACAGTAATTTCTTTTTTGGAAATATCTCCCCAGGCAAGGGAAACAAAAGAAAAAATAAACAAATGGGACTACATCAAACTAAAATGTTTTTGTACAGCAAAGGAAATCATCAACAAAACAAAAAGACAACGACTGATTGGGAGAAGATATTTGCTAAGGATACATCTGATAAGGAGTTTATATCCAAAATATATAAAGCACTTATACAACTCAACAACAAAAAACAAATGACCCAATTAAAAAATTGACAGAAGACCTGAACAGATACTTGTCTAAAGAGGAAATACAAATGGCTAATAGACATATGAAAAGATGCTCAAAGTCACTAATCATCAGAGAAATGCAAACCAAAACCACAATAGATATCATCTGATACCTGTCAGAATGGCTATCATTAATAAATCAAAAAAACAACAAGTGTTGGTGAGGATGAGATTGCAAATTGGTACAGCCATTATGGAAAACAATATGGAGGTGTCTCAAAAAATTAAAAATGGATATACTTTTTGACCTCACATTTGCACTACTGGATATTTATCCAAAGAAAATCAAAACAATAATTTTAAAGATCTATGCACCCCAATATTCATGGCAGCACAATTTGCAATAGCCAAGATATGGAGATCAACCTAAATGCCCATCAACAGGTGATTGGATAAAGAAATTATGGTTCATATATACATTGGAATATTACTCAGCCATTAAAAAAATAAAATAAAATCTTACCATTTGCAACAACATGGATGGACTTAGAGGTTCTTATGCTGAGTGAAATAAGTCAGACAAAGATAAATACCATATGAAAACTAATGAAAAACAGACTCACAAATATAGTGGACAGTTTGGTGACAACCAGAGTGGAGTGGGGGTTGTAGGGCTGGGAGAATAGGGTGAAGAGTTAAAGAAGTACAAATTAGTAGTTGATAGATGGTCATGTGGATGGGGAACACAGCATAGGGAATGCAGTTAACAATAATATATTGGTTAGGTGGAAAACCGGAGGAGAGAAGGAGCAATTAAGGGGATCATTTTATAAACTATATAAATGTCTAACTAAATACTGTATACTTGAAACTAAGTAAAATAAATAAATAAATTTATTTTTTAAAAAGTTAGTAAGATAGCAAGATGAGTTTATTTCCTGTTGACAGAAGAGAAAATTCCAAATGTCACAAGTGAATTACAAAGAAAATAACTAACATCTGAAAAAAAGGTTGCTTCTCTTATATCTGAGTTATCAGAGTAAAATTGACAGTGTTTTAGTACTGTCAATGTTTGAATCTATAAATTGATTTTTAAAAAGTTTACTGAGAACAATTGTAGGAGACAGTAGAGGGAAAGAGGTCTCTATTTGAGGAACTTAGAAGAATACATATTATCTGGATTCAAAATAATGTTTACTCTTGAATTCAAAGATCGATAAAATAAAATCTTTTCTGTGAGTGGGAAAGACTTGAGATTCTAATAAGCATTTTTTAGACATAAAAATAGGCTAAATATGTTAGATACTTTGTGTAATGTCTAGAATTAGGAACTAGAATTTACAACATTACAAGGTGAAATACTATTATTTTAACAATTGACATCAAAATTCTACCTAAGGAAGGAATTGCCTTTGTTTCACAAATATCCTTATATATTACTTTAAAGGATAGTAAAACTTGGAGGCACGGATTGACAGAAGACAAAGCTATAAAGATGACAGCTCAGTGGCTATGCATGCATGTAAAATAAATCAGGATTGGTTGGAGAGAAGACAAAAGAGTAGGCAGTGAGACCTGATAATTTAAAACTTAGGCCATAATGGGTTACTAAGAAATTCCTTGTGCTGAGATGATAAATAGTAGGGCATAGGTTTTGGTATCTCTGTAATGTAAATCTCTTTCTTTCATCTCTCTCCACATTCTTAGAAATTCTAATAAAATGCAAATGAGTTCTGAATTGAAGACCATCTTGAAAAATAAATCTAACAAGAATTTGCAGCAATCTTGGGGAAAATTTTAGTCTTTTTTAGTTTACAGATTAGAGATTTAAGGTTCTCTTAAATAGATTTCAAAGATGGTCACAACTGACATGCAAATTACAGTATTTTAAAGCTCTGAGTACCACAGCTAAAGTTAAGAGTATCATGTAGCTTGTTAATTATGTAAGGACTACTTTGTTTCCAACTGTGCCCAGAAGTTGAGAAGAGACTATATTTAAAATTGGGAAACCATTTTCTAAGCTAAGGTAGAATTCAGATTGTTAAAAGATAATAGTCAATTGTAATGTCTTCATCAGTCATTCATTCAACAAATACTAATTGAACGACTATGAAAAAATCACTATAAGAAGCACTAGTACAAAGAGATGAATAAACCAAGGCTGATGGTCCAGTGTGAAGACATTAAAAAAAGAGTCACATGAATAGATTTATACTTACAAATTTAAATAAATTCCAAGAAGGTAAAGCATAAAGTAGTATTAGAGATTATTCCGTGGCACCAATATTAGATTTGTTGTCATGGAGGTTTTATCAGAGAAAATGGCATTTAAACTAAGATTTGAAAGATGGGTAAGATTTTCATTAAAAAAAATGAAAAAGGAAAATTAGTTATAATTTGTCAAAAGATCATTGTTCAATTCGACAATAATTGTAGTTATTATTTTTAAACTTCGTATTGATATTATATACATATATCTATATACATGTCTATATACCGCAATTGACTTTCTGTTATAATATAAAAAATGAAAATTTAAACTATAAGTTCAACATTAATCTTATTATTACTGAGCAGGGGAATTAGCAAAGAAAGAATTTCCTCATAAGAATTCTAGGTGAGTGTTTTGAGGATGCAGGATTTGATAGTCTTTCACTGGAAACTTATGTTTAATTCTATATATCTTGGGCATCTCAAAATTGTTAAGAAAAATATCATACCCAACTTCCTGATGAAGTTTTTCTGAGTTTATTTTGCTTTACATTTTCAGGTAAAAAAAAAATACAAATCTCCATAACTATTGCCTGTGAGAGTTTTCAAAGGAAACGGATGTTCTATGAAACACCAGCAAAAAGAATAAAATTTGACATCATATTAAAAGGCCATAATGACTTATATGTACTGAATTATCTTCGAAGGTTTTATTAACAACAGGTTTGTTATCAACAAAGTCAACTTCAGAATTGGAAACCTGATGAGTTTCTTCCTTGTCAAAAGGGGGAATCTTTTTTTTTTTTCACTTTATTCTTTTTAGTTTTGCATCCTTTCAGAAACTAAAAATATAAGTAGAAATTTATAAAACATGTTTGTTAAATTTGAATACAGTAACAATTTAAAAATAACATCTGAATTTATGCTAAATTTTAAAGGAAATCTATATTTGTAAATAATTTTGAAGTATATTTTTCCACTTATAAAACTATAAAATGACTCATTAGTATGAATTAGTATGAAAACTGAACTGCAGAGTTGTTCATATTCAGGAATGTCTTATCTCAGATTTTAATCATTTAGAATAATTTCAAAATTAGTAGCTACTCTGTCAGTTTTAACTAGTAACCTTGAATTAGTATATTGATAATTCTTTCATAAGATGAAAGTAAAAATGAAGACAATTATCATCAAAGCAACAATTATTGGCACTATTTTGTTCAAGATACTAAAAAAAGATACTTAACATTTTTATTTTAAAATCTACCAAAATGAACCAATCAGGAAATTTAATTTAGATAATTGTACTGAGATTTATTATTTTTAAGGTCAGGTATAGAAGGTATACATTTATCTGAGAGGAATGGACTTTTCCTACCGTCAAAACTTTATTTTTAGATTAAAGTATTCATTATGAACTTAAGAATAACATTTTATTCTTATCAAAGGTTTTAAAATTCTAGTTCTCCTTCCTCCCAAATAAAATTCTACTACTAGATCTTTGATTAGTTACAAAGCAACCATTTCTTCAGAGATAATATCCTATTACATTTTTGTCACCTTGAAATTCGAGGACTGTTAAAACTATATATAGCATATTTCAGTTCTTGCCTGAGCAGGCTAAGGAACCATTGCAGTACAAGGTAGTAACTATCTGGCTGGAGACATTAAAATGAGGGAAAGCTAAATAACGAAGTAAAAAAAAGGACATAAATAGTGGAAAAATTATGCCTAGCACTATGAAAGCATTCATTCTCATTACATTAAATACTTTCTTCTATTTTCTCAGTCTATTTATTCTTCAAAATCTAACTCTGCTTTTGCCACTTCTACAAAGCCTACCTGACTTCACATATTCTCTTTCACTTTCTCCTTCTATAGCAATTTTAGATTAAATCAAAAGCTAGAATTAATTACATGATAATATATATATATTACATTTTTCTCACCAAATAATTATGTGAAGTAGTAAAAAAAGCATAAACTTTGAAGTGATATTTTCAAGTCCATAACCTTGGGTGAATTATTTAAACTTCTGAACATTAATTTGTCAAGTGTAAAAAAGTGACAATGATAACATATCCAAGTGTTGATTGGAAACTAATGTCTCACAATACAAAAACCTCTCAGAGGTGTTATCATGTAGGAAACAATAAGGATCTGTCTTTTATTAATTAATGAATTATGATCATTAGCATTATTTAGTAGTGCTAAACAGAGTAGACATTCTGTGCCCACTTGGTCTTGTAATAATATAAGTGATGGTGGATTAGTGAAATATGTAGCTCTAATGGTAATATATATTCATCAAAGTCATAACTTTTGTTTCAGATTGATTCTAAAAGATATCTTTGAGAAGCTTATGTTGAAATTTGTTTATTCAAAAAAGGATATCTGTAAAATTGCATTAGGTTCTATATTCAACATTTTAATGTTGACATTGTTTTTCTAGAGAAGATCCAGAAAAAAATAATTAGGATGTTGAGGGGTCTGGAATCCATGCTATACAAGAACAATAAAAAAAAATGGGGTTATTTTCTCAGGGGAAACATAAAACTTTATTCAAATATTTAGTTAGGTATGATATTAATGAAAGACAAAACATATTTTTCCAACAAATAAATGTAAGAAAATAACTTATAACAAGGCAGATATTTACTTACTTTAATATAAAACCTTCTATCCAATAAATGAATGGAATGATTAGCATTTGTCACTGAAGATATTTAAGCACAGACTTAACAATGACTATTTGCCAATATCAGACAAGAAGTTGGATAAACTTAACAAAGGATCTGGAGGACTTATAGTCTGAAAACAGTGAGACATTATTACAAGAAATTGAAGAAGACACAAAGAAATGGAAAGATATTCTGCGTTCATGGATTGGGAGAATCAACATAGTTAAACTGGTCATATTACCTAAAGCAATATATAGATTTAATGTAATTCTCATCAAAATCCTAAAGGCACTTTTTTCAAGAAATAGAATAAAAAATTACCAAGAACATACAATGGAGAAAAGAAAACCTCTTAAATAAATGGTGCTGGGAAAATTGGAAAGCCACATGCAAAAGAATGAAACTAGACTGTTATTACTCAAAATGGATCAATGACCTAATTATAAGACCTGAAACAATAAATTGCATAGAAGCAAATATAAGTTACAAACTCAGTGAATTTAGAAAGGACCTAGAATTTAGAGAGGATTTTATGAATTTGATCTCAAAGCCAAGGGAAATAATAGCAAAAATAAATAAGTGGGGAAATTAAAAACCTTCTGCACAACAAAAGACATCATCAATGAACCAAAGAGGCACTAAGCTGAATGGGAGAAGATATTTGTAAACAACGTCTCCGATTAGGAGCTAATATCTAAAATGTATAAAAAGCTCATACAACTCAACAACAACAATAACAAAACAATCAATCCAATTTAAAAATGGGCAGAGAACCTGAACATACACTTCTCTAAAGAAGACATACAAATAGACAAGAGACATATGAAAATATGCTCAACTTCGCTAGCTATTAGGGAAATGCAAATCAAAACCACAATGAGATACCACCTCAGGTCTGTAAGAATGGCTTCTATCAACAAGATAAGTAACGAGTGTTGGAGAGGTTGTGGAAGAAAAGGAAACCTTATACACTCTGAAGGGAATGTAAATTGGTACAGCCATTATGGAAAACAGTATGGAGGTTTCTCAAAAAGTTAGAATAGAATTATCATATAACCCAGCGATTTCTTTTAGGGGTATCTACCCCTAAAACTTGAAAACATTTATTCATAAAGATATATGCACCCCGATGTTCATTACAGCATTATTCACTGTGACAAGACATGGAAACAACTGAAGTGTTCTTCAATAGATGATTGGATAAAGATGCAGTGCATGTATACAATGGACTATTATTCAGCCATAAGGAGAGTTGAAATATTCCCATTTGTGACAACATGGATGGATCTTGAGATAATCGTGCTAAGCAAAATAAGTCAGACAGAAAAAATCGCGACCTATATGATTTCACTCATATGTAGGATATAAAAACTGAAAACAACCAATGAACAAGACAAGCAAACAAAAGCTCATAGCTACAGACAACATTTTAGTGGTTACCAGAGGGTAAGGGGGATGGAGGGAAGGTAGATAAGGGTAAAGCGGGGTCACATATACGGTGACGAAAGTAGATTTGACTTTATGTGGTGAACACACAATACAATATACAGATAATGTAATATAGAATTATACACTTGAAACTTATAAAATTTTATTAGCCAGTGCTGCTCCAATAAATTTAATTTTAAAAAGTTGGACTTCGTACACATCATTTCCCTAAAGTCTGATTTTATTCTTATCAATTATCAAAATTTTACCTCAAAATAATAAGCAGAATAAATTTCAGAGGTCTTTACTATCCCACACATACAACAAGCAGCACTCTTCCTGGGTTCTCGGTGGTAGAAAAAGGGGTATAAAGACTTTCCTAACTTAAGCATTGCTTAGACCTAATCTTGTTTCTTCTACTGAAACACAGAATTCTAAAAATATGTATTTACTGGTATAATAAAATATTCTTAATCTATAATTTAATATACAGCGTTATTCCATTGGTAGCAATGAAGAAAACAATAAATGGCATTATTATAATAGAGATTAATGAATATTTTTAAATTAAGAAATGTACGCATGAGTTGAATGAGTCCACATTCTAAGTCATTGTAAGAGTAAATATTACTCTTGATAGTTAAAATTCAAATACAATTAAGGTAAAATTTCAAATATTTATATCTTAGAAATGACATAGTGTATATGAGTTCAAAAAGAAAGAATAAAATTATAAGAAACTATGAGCAAACATTTTTATAGTTTAAATAACTGATGTTATTTGTTACATTGCCTACAGTTTATTCCTAGAAATAATGAATTTACTTCAACATAACTGTCATTTGAAAAATTTACACTATTAAAACAAGTCCCTTTTATGACCAGTATAGCTATTACTTATCAAGAAGCTATGTTTCACTTGTAATTTAATTTAAACTAGTTACTGTGTGTTAATACTCTCCTTCCATACATTTAATGCCCTTGCTATCATTGACTGTTGTGTTGCTTTACAATTGTAGAGTTATTTTTGCTTGCTTTAACTTTTTCAGAAATATTTTATACTATTTTTTTTATTTTTATATTAAAACTAATATAAGCTAATTAGGCCAGGATTACATGGTAGAAAAGTAAAAGCAAAGTCCAAAGAATCCCTTGAATTTGTATTATATAGACATAAACTAAAAACCATTCAGAATCTCAAAGAATATCATTTGCTTAAATTATTCATATTAACTCATGCTTTTCCAATTTCTCCAGGTAAATACCATATTTTCACTTTGAAATACATAACTTAATCTAGTAGCCATTATAAGCCTTAGTTTATCATTTTAAAAGATAAATTTAGCAAAAAATCTTGAAAAGTTTGTTTTTCTTAAAAAATGTATAGCTTTAAGAAAATCTCTTGAGATTTATAAACATTGGTAATTTTAAACTTATATACTTCTTTATATCTTAATATATTTTCCTTGCTACCTATTTGGAGATATACTTTGAGCATGTGTTTGCACGCACATGCACACTATAACACAAATGGAAAATTGTACTAACGGTAACATCATTAATGTTTTATTAGTGTCTCTATATGCCCATGCCCAATTTACAACTCTGAGTAAATCTCCTACCTCATCTTGCTGTAATATTTCCAAAAATGAACAAGGAATGTCTTACTGTGAACCATAGTCATCAAGCAATATATCTGTTGTTTCTCACTGCCTCCAATCTCCAGATATGTAAAATTCAATAAATTGAATAATATACAATTAATTTACATGCATTTATTTTATCGAACATTTTCATTAAGTCATTTTTTACAGCTAAATAATTTAATGTCATTGACCACCTGAACTAACAATATTTTATATTAATAAAAAATAACTTAATTTGGCCTTAAGTTATGAGAAATTATTTTTCTTTTGAAATTATTTGAAAAACGTACATAATTTTAAGATAAAATGTTATATGAGAAACTGAATTTTGCAAGAAAATACTAGATAATCATAGAATTGTGAAAGTATTAATCACTTTACCTTAGTTTGTTAGTTCTAATATGATTGACTCAGATTGATTGAAATGGACATTTATTATAATTTTCATTTTCGAAAACCCAGGGCAAAAATCCACTTTTAATTTGGAGGATTTCTCCATTATGTGGGCCTTGTTGTGAGGCAGGTCCCACTTCTCAAGGCAGAAACTACCTGGGTTACCATGATCACTTTTGACTAGTATATGGGCACATATTTTAGATTAAGCTAACTGGATATTGACATCTGGAATGTACAGTTTTCAAGTAGCAATGAAAAGGTAGGATCAATTGAGAAATTGTATGTAGTGGCATGAGTTACCTTAAGATTTCATTGGCAGTGAGTTTGGATGCTCAGTAGCTGTAGTATCGAACAACCATGGTGCTATTTTAACAAGACCAATATTATTATGTTTCTTGAACCTTGCCTCCTTTGTTGTCTGCCAATTTTTTAAACTTAGTTGTCTAATCATCCATAGATTATGTGAGCTCTCAATTATCTTTCTTTTTAAATCAATTTCAACTTAAGTTAAGTAGATTTTATTTTTGTGGCCTAAACCAAAATACATTACTAATAATACATAAAGAGGTACCAGGTGTGGATTACAGGCAACAGACACAGGGGAAACAGGGAACTGAAGCATGGATAAGTGACTATATTAGAGATAAAGAGTGAAAATATCATTTTGTATTCAAGTATGAAACATGGCAGATCATAGTACATAGTGATAATGTAGTTATCATTCATATTCAATTTGAATAAAGTGTTCATTCAATGCAAGACTATTCCTGTGTCACAGAATACTATGTAAGACTTGAAAATTCATGGATTATAGATTAGGGTGGCTGCTTTTGACAGCAGTAAAAGAAAAAGAATGAAAGCACAAATTATTAAATGCTCATTTCAAGGCAGGAATTAGAACACTGGGACTTCTTATGACCAAAGTATAATAATTCTTTCTCTTTAGCACAAGGATGAATTTGCCAAAAATCTAAACTTAATGTAAAATTTCATATTTTGCTAAATTATAACATCTGCTATATCTATAGCCTTCCAAAGTATTTAAGGTTAATAAGTAATAATTAGAAACTAATGTGATCTTTCAATATAACTGTGGACCTTCTGTATCTTTTCTTTGCAGAAATGTTTACTCAAATCCATTGTCTACTTTCCAATCAAGATTCTGTTTTGTTTTGTTTTTGTTTTTGTTATTCTATTGAATTATATATTTTGGAAATTAACCCATTATCAGATATATGATCCGCAAATATGTTCTCTCAGCTTCTAAGTTAGGTTTTCATTCTGTTGACAGTTTCCATTGCAGTGCAAAATGTTCAGATTTGATGTCTTTCCATTCATCTTTTTTTTTTTTTTAATTTTGTTGCTATGCTTTGGGTGTCATATCCAAGAAACCATTGTAAATAATTTTAAAAATGCAAATAAAAATCATAATGAGATATCTCACATCTGATAGTATGACTATTATCCAAAAACCAAAATATATGTTTTGGTGGGGATGTGGGGAAATTAGAACCTTTGTAAACTGTCAGTGGGAATGTAAAATGGTGAAGCCACTGTTGAAACAGTATGGAGTTTCCTCAAAAAATTTTTTAAATACCAAGAAACTACAGTTAGCATCATACTTAGTGATTAGAAACTTGAAACTATTTCACTAACATCAGGTATAGGGCAAGAATGACCCCTCTCCCAACTCCTTTACAACATCATGCTGGAAGTACTCTCTAAGGCAATAAAGAAAGACAGTATAATAAAAATATACAGATCAAGAAAAAATACATAAAACTGTCTTTTTCACAGATGATATGCTAAAAAGAATATCCAGAAGAATTTAGGAACAACAACTACAACAAAATTTTTTGGAACTAATTAGCAATTATAGTAAGAATGCAGAATACAAACTTGATATACAAAATTCAATTGTCCTATATACAAACAATGAACAAACTTAATGTGAAATTAAAATCACAATACTATCTATAATAGCACTCTGTAAATAAAATAATCAGGTATAAATCTAATAAAACATATACAAAACATATAAGGAAAACTAAAAATAAACTCAAATGAATGCAATAAAATAACTAAATAAATGGAGAAATATTTCATGTTTATGATTAAAATACTTAATATTTTCAAGATGTCAGTTTTTCCCAAAATGATCTGTAGATTTAATGCAAACTCAGTCAAAATTCCCATAATTTGTTATGTGAGTATCAACAAACTGATTCTAAAGTTTAATATAAAGAGGCAAAATACCAAGAATAACCAATACATTATTGAAGGAAAAGAATGATATTAGGGGACTGATGCTGCCAGGCATCAAAACTTGCTATAAAGCTGCAGTAATCAAGACAGTGTGGTATTGGCAACAGAATAGAGAAATAAATCAATGGAACAGGATACAAAGCCCAGAAGTAAACCCTAAATATATGCTCAGCTGATCTTTGAGAGTAGAATGAAGGTAGTCTTTTAACAATTAGTGCAGCCACGACTGGATATCCACATGGAAAAAAAAAAACTGCACAGATTTTACATCCCCCCAAAATTTAACTCAAAATGAATCATAGGCCTACTGGAAAATGCAAAACTATAAAACTCCTAGAAGATAACATGGAGGAAAACCTTGGATATGACAATACCTTTTAAAATACAATAGCAAAGATGATTAGCAAAAGAAATAATTGATAAGCTGAACTTCATTAAAAATTTTTAAACACGGTTCTGTGAAAGACAATGTCAATAAAATTATAAGACAAGTTAGAGATTGGGAGAAAATATTTCCAAAAGAAGCATTTGATAAAAGATGATTATCAAAAATAAACAAAGAACTCTTAAAATTAAATAATAAGAAAATAACCAACCAGATTTAAAAATGAACCAAAGAGGGCAGAGTAAGTAAATGCTGTGCTTGCTTCCTTCCATGATCATATTAAAATTGCAAATAAATTAGAGAACCATTAGCCTGGAGAACTGTCTGAAGATTAGCTGAACAAAAGTTTTATAATGAAATATATAAAGCAGCCACTGAAACTAGTAAAAGGGGCAGAGCCACAAAAAGGTCTGGTCCCACACCTGCATGTTGTGGTTGAGAATCGGGAGGAATATCTCAGCTGTAGAGGTACCCCTGGATGAGTGAGAGATGCCAGCCTCATACTGACTTCTCCAGCCTGGAGAAATAGTGACAGTAAAAGGAGTCCCAACAACATCTGGCTGTGAAAAACAGTGGGGAATTCTGTTCGAACAAGTGAGATGGAAGGCTGCTAGAAACTCATTCTCTTAAAGAGTTTGTGTGCAGACTCACTCACTCACGAGCACTCACCCTGGGCTCAGGCAGAAGGACTGTTACTCAGGCGGCAACAGAAACATACAAGGAAAGACTCAGTTGTGTAGTTTCAGGGCAAGGATTGGAGGGACAGCTACCATTCTCCCTGTGTTGAGCTCTTTTCTCATGCAACCTGCATGCACAGACACCATCTTCCCTGTATTTAATTTTCCACCTATACAGCCAAATCTGAATCTACATTGGGCTGGTGAGCTCTTCTCATTCCACCCTGGTGACTCCCTGGAACCTGGCCCCAACCAACTCACACACTGCTGGAGGCACTTTTGGAGACAAGCAGCCAGCCTTGCACCATGAGCACGAGGAGTCTCTTTTAGCAGAAAACAGCTGACCTTAGCTCACATGCTGCTATAGACACATTTGTGGTCACAGTCATCCACAGCCCGCACAGCAATCTTTCTTGGAAAACTATCAAGGGTCTGTGGGCCCCAGGTAGGCAGCAGCTGGCCTCAATGTGCTCTGAGTCTTTTGGTGAATGGCCTCAGGTTCAGCACTGGCACCAAACCTGAATATGCATTAACATGGTGAACACATCTCGCCAAACACTGATAACTCCCTGAAACCCCTGCCTCATTCAACTCATGTACTGCATGAGACATCTTCACCTGCTGAGCCTTACGGGCAGCTGGCAGGCAGCAACATGCCTTGAAGTGTCCTGAATTTTTGCTGAGCTGCCCCAGGGCCAGCACTTCTGGCAGCCAAAATATGGTTGGCAGTGTGATTTCTCCCACATGCCTCCAGGTCTAGCACAGGCAGTGACAACATGTGGGTCACTTTGTAGCTCTTACCAGGTAGCACTGTGCCAGGCAGAGGCAGTGGCTGAACTTGGACTATACCAGAGCCCCTCTTAAGTGGCCGTAGAAACAATAAACCTGGAGTCTGACTTCAGACCACAAGAGAGAACCACCCAATTAGCCCCACAAGTAGCATAAACAAAGGGTAGTCTCAGCAAGCATCAGAGCTCTCTAGGGTAAATCTTATTCTGAGAGGTCAACCCCTACCGAACAGCTTATATACTGTGGGCAAGGCTAATTCTCACAGTCAATCTAAGGATAAATTCCACCCTTTAATGTGCCAACAGCAGAGAAGGCTTAGCTACAACAGGAAGCATACATAACCCACACATGTGACTCTTGGAGCACATGGCACAGGTGAAAAGAGTAACTACACCACTGGGCCCCACAGGGCACCTACTCAATAACATCACCCTGCCAAGACTGGGAGACATAGCAGATCTAAATAATACATAGAAACAAACACAGAGGGACAGTCAAAATGGTAAAACAAACAAACAAACAAACAAACAAACAAAAACCATGTCCCAAATAAAAAAAAAGGAGAAAACTCAAAAAAAGAGGAACTAAATGAAATTGAAGCCATCAACCTACTAGATAGAGTTCAAAAACAATGCTTATAAGGATGGATACTCAAGAAACCTAGCGAGAATGTCAACAAAAAGATAGTAAGCTCAAAAAAGGACATGGAAACCATAAAAAGAGAATCAGTCAGAAATAAAGAATATAATAAGTGAAGTAAAGAATGCATTAGAAGGATCAATAGAAGATTAGATAAAGCAGAAAATTGAATTAGCAATTTGGAAGACAAGGTAGCAAAAAATAACCCATTCAGAAAGCCAAAATAGAAAAAGGTATAAATAAATAAAAAGATTTTAATAAAATGAGGATGGTTTGAGAGACTTCTGGGACAACATTAGGCATAACAGCATTTGCATTACAGGGATACCAGATATATACACAGTATATAAACTGTTCGGTAGGGGTTGACCTCTCAGAGCAAGAGAAGAAAGAGAGCAAGATTGAGAAGCTATTTGAAGTAAATAGTGACTGAAAACTTTCCTAAACTAGCAAAGGAAATAGACATACAAGTCTAGGAAGTTCAGAGTCCCAAACAAGATGAACCCAAAGAGATCCACAAGACATCATAACTAAAATGGCAAAGGTTAAAGACAAATAGAGAATCCTGAAAACAGTAAGAGAAAAACAAGTTAGTTACCCTACAAAGGAGCTCCCATTCAACTGTCAGCTGAATTTTTTCAACAGAAATTTTGCAAGTCAGAAGAAACTGGCACAAAATAACCAAGATAATGAAAAGTCAGGCCCTACAACCAAGATTACTCCACCCAGCAAGGCTATCATTTAAAATTGAAGAAGAAAGAAAGACCTTCCCAGACAAGAAAAACCTAAAGCAGTTCATCATCACAAAAACAATATTATAAGAAATGTTTTTTTTCTTAAAGAAGAAAGAGGGGTAAAAAAAAGAACAGAGATATGATATAGATATGATTTCTAGAACAAATATTTACCTATCAATAACACCTTTAAATGGAAATGGATTAAATGCTCCATTCAAAAGCTATAGGGTAGCTGATGAAAGGATGAGAAAATAAGACCCATACATACACTGTCTACAAGAGACCCACTTCAGATCAAAAAACACAGACTTAGAGTAAATAGATGAAACAAAAGGTAATTCATGTGACTGGAAACAAACAAATAAAAAAGCTGGACTAGCAATACTTACATCAGACAAAATAGACTTTAAAACAAAGGCTATAAGAGAGAAGGACATTACATAATGACAAAGAGATCAATCTAACGAGAGGATATAAACTTTGTAAATATTTATGTACCCAATATAGGAGTACCCATATATATATATATATATATAAAGCAAATTGTGACTGACATAAAGATAAAAAAAAAAAACGATAGTAATATAGTCATTGTAGGGGACATTAACACCCCATTGACATGAATGGACAGATCTTCCAGACAGAATATAAACAAGGAAACGGCGTCCTTAAATGACACGCTAGACCAGATGGATTTAATTGATATTTTTAGACCTTTTCACCACAAAGCAGCAGAATATACATTCTTTCAAGTTCACATAAAATATTTTCAAGGATAGATCACATAATAAGCCACACAAACAAAAACTTGATGAATTTAAGAAGATTGAAATCATATCAAGCATTTCTCTGATCGACATGGTATAAAACTAGAAATCACACTGTAAAACTTAAAAACACACACAAGCATGGAGGCTAAATAAGATACTACTAAAGAATAAATGAGCTAGCAATGAGATCAAGGAAGAAATCAAAAGATACCTTGAGATAAGTGAAAATGAAAACACAATGACCCCAAATCTATGGGACACAGCAAAAACAGTTCTAAGAGGGAAATTTATAGCAATACAGGCCTACCTCAAGAAACAAGATAAATCTCAGGTAAACATTCTAACCTTACACTTAAAGAAACTAGAAAAAAATAATAGCAAACAAAGCCCAAAGTGATTAGAAGAAAGGACATAATAAAAATCAGAATAGAAATAAATGAAATAGCAACTAAAATAAACGATACAAAAGATCAGGAAATCACAAGCTGTTTTACTGAAAAAAAAAAACACAAAATTGATAAACCTTTAGCCAAATTCATCAAAGAAAAAGGAGAGGACCCAAATAAATAAAATCAGAAATGAAAGAGGAGAAGGAACAACTGACACCATAGAAATACAAAGGATTATAAGAAAATACTACAAGCAATGTATGCCAACAAAGTGAACAATCTGGAAGCAAGAGATAAATTTCTAAAAACATACAGTCTCCCAGCTGAGTGAAGAAGAAATAGAAAATCTGAACTGACTAATTATTGACAATGAAATTAATTCAATTTTCAAAAAGCTCCCAACACACAAAAGTCTTAGAAAGAATGGCTTCACAGGTAAATTTTACCAAACTTTCTAAGAATAATTAACATTTATTTTTCTCAAACTATTCCAAAAATTTTAAGATAATGGAATACTCTCAAGCTCATTTTACGAGGCCCCCACCACCCTGATAACCAAACTTGGAAAAGAAAATGAAGAAGAAGAAAAGAAGGAGAAGGAGAAGGAGAAGGAGAAGGAGAAGGAGAAGGGGGAGAAGGGGGAGAAGGAGAAGAAGGAGAAGAGAAGGAGGAGGAAGAACACAAAAGAAAGGAAAATATAGCAGATATCCCATATGAAAACTCTCAGCAAAGAATAGAAGGAACATATCTCAACATAATAAAGGCTATATATGACAAACCTACAGCTTACACCACACTCAATGAGGAAAGGCTAAAATAATTTTCTTTAAGGTCAAGAACAAGACAAGGATGCCCACTTTTACCACTCCTCTTCAAAATTGTATTGGAAATCTTAGCCACAGCAATAAGACAAGAAAGAGAAATAAAAAGCATCCGAATTGGAAAGGAAGAAGTAAAACTCTCGTTATTTGCCAATGACATGATACTATATATAGAGAACCCTAATATTTCTACCAAAAAACTGTTAGAACTGATCAATGAATTCAGTAAAGTAGAAGGTTACAAAATAAATATTCAGAAGTCAGTGGCATTTTTATACACCAATGATGAACTTCCAAAAAGAGAAATTAAGAAAACAATCCCATTTATGATTGTGTCAAAACCATAAAATATCTGGGAATCAAATTAACCAATAAAGTAGAAGACCTTTTTTTCAGAAAATAATACGTCCTTGATAAAACGAATTGAAGAAATTACAACTAAATGGAAACATATACCCTGTTCATGGGTAGGAAGAAACAACATTGTTAAAATGGCCATACTACCCAAAGCAATCTATACATTCAAAACAATGTCTATCAAAATAACAATGGCATTTTTCAGAAAGCTAGAAGAAACAATCCTAAAATTTATATGGAGCCATAAAAAACCCTGAATAGCCACGGTAAACTTGAGAAAGAATAACAAAGTTGGAAGTATCACGCTACCTTATATCAAACTATACTACAAGTCTACAGTAATAAATACAGCATGGTACTGGCATAAAAACATATACATTGATCAATGGAACAGAATAGAGAGTCCAGAAATAAATCCATGCCTATATGCTCACTTAATATATGACAAACGAGGTAAGAATATACAATGAAGTAAAGACAGTCTCTTCAATAA
>NW_024344370.1:17852784-17903651 GCF_902729225.1 Pteropus medius
CCCTTGAAATTACAACAAACTAAACAGCTATAATCCAACAGATAACACCCAGCCTAGTACACAGGCAAGTCTGAAAGATCTGCACATTAGAGCATTTGCAGGTGTGCAAATCCAGTGAGGAGGGGAGAAGGAAAGGGAGGGAGAAAAGAACCAGTACTGGATACCAGAGCTGCAGATGCAGCCCAGAGCTCCTTGTAAGACATGTGAAAGGGAAGTAAGGTGACAGTTTTCACTCTTTGAAGCTCTGAGCAGTCCTTTCTGAATTATCAGGATATTCCATGCAGTGGAGCCCAGTGATCAGGGCAGAGAGCAGGGCAGACCAAATGCAAAGAGATGACAGCTGTGTTTTAGCAACCACCATTGCTAGGCAGAAAGTTGAGTCACAGAACTTGGCCACCTACCCCCACCATTTCAGAGAGTATCCCACCCCGCCCATACCTTCTTAGAGCTAGTGCTGAGCCACAGGGAAAACTGCAGCAGCAAGAACTGAGACACATACTGAAGCTCATCCCAGTGACAGGAGTGAAGATATAGAAGCAAGGCAGTTGAAGTTTGGTGGCCAGCATTACTGGAAGGAAAAGAGCCACAGATATACCACAGGCCTCTCCCAACTCACCCCGACCTCATTCATTAAAGCTAATTTGGAATAAAGCACACAGCTTTACATTCAACTGTTGGGATAGCACCGAGACTTCAGGGGCCCTTCAGAGGTTCAGATCCCTATCACCCTTTACATTCTTTTATGAGGTAGAACACTGGAATCAAGGCAACCTGGTCATAGAAAAAAGGGGCATTTTTGACAACAAAGAAGAGATCCAGGAGGCTTCAGCAGTACAGGAGTCTTGGGCACCACCTACAGGAAATGAAAAGAAAAACTTATTTTTACCAATCTGCTAAAGAGAGATCACTAAATAATCAATTTTGTTAAAAAAAATACAGAACACATTCCTATTAATGCCTAGACAGAGAAATAGTCCATCAAACACCATGAACAACCAAGATGACGAGGCAGCTGAGAAATAAAATTAAAAAACTCCAGAAAATAAACTTAAAGATATAGAAATATGCAATTTAAATGAGAGTTTAAGATCGACTTCTGAAAAAACTCAAACGAGATGCAAGACAATTCTGATTAACAGTTCAATGAGCTTAGAAACAAAATAGACAAATGATGAGAATACTTAACCAAGAAAATTAAAATTATAATAAATAAATAGATAGATAGATAAACAAACAAACAAACAAACAAATAACTAACTGAATGAATGAATGAATGAATAAATCGATCTTCTGGAGCTGAAGGACTCATTAAAAGAGATGAAGAATGAAATAGCAAGCTTAGGTAATAGAATTGGCCAGATAGAAGAATTAGTAATATTGAATGCAGAAATCGGGAAATTACACAGAATGAAGAAGAGAGAGATTCACAAGTGAAAAATAATGAAACATTCTACAAGAACTATCTGACACCTTCAGAAAAAGCAATGTAAAAATAATGGGTATACCAGAAGGAGAAGAGAGAGAGAAAAAATACGTATTCAAACAGTTGACAAGAATTTACCAAACCTCTGGAAATAACTGTATCTTTGAATCCAAGAAGCAAACAGAACACCTAATTATCTTAATCCAAAAAAGGCCTTCTCCAGGACACATTACATTCAAACTGTCAAAACTAATAACAGCCACTTTCACACCTGTTAGAATGGCTATCATCAATAAGACAAGTAACAAGTGTTGGAGGCATTGTTGAAAAAAAAAAGAAACTCTTACACACTGCTGGTGGGAATTTAAATTAATACGGCCACTATTAAAAACAGTATGGAGATTCTTCAAACAATTAAAAATAAAATTACCATATGACCTGGTAATCCCTCTTCTGCATAACTACCTAAAAAATTTGAAATCATCTTTTGTAAAGATTTATGGACCGCAATGTATATTGCAGCATTATTCACAGTGGTCAAGACTTGGAAATAAATGAAGTGCCCTTTGATATATGATTGGATAAAGAAGGTGTGACACATATGTATAATGAAATATTACTCAGCCATAAGAAATGATAAAATACTGTCATTTATGACAACATGAATAACTCTTGAGATTAATATCCTGAGCGATATAAGTCAGACAGAAAAAGTTGAGAACTGTATGATTCCATCCATATGTGGGATATAAAACTGAAAGCAATAAACAAACATGACAAACAAACAGAGACTCATCGACACAGACAAAATTTTAGTAATTACCAAAGGAAAGAGGAGGAGGAGGTGGATAAGGGTTAAAGGCATTAAATATATAGTGATGAAAGGAAATTTGAATTTAAGTGGTGAACACACAATTAAATACTCATATGACATATAATTGAATTGTACACTAGAAACTATGATTTTTCTTAAACAATTTTATTAACTAATGTCACTTCAATAAATCTAATTTAAAAAAAACGGAAAGAAAAACCCAAGTGATGTTAAGTAAATAAAAAAAAAATAATGACAAAAAAAGCAAAGGAATTCTCAAGGCAGACAGGAAAAAGTTGACGGTAACCTATTTAAAAAAACTTATTAGGTTATCATTGGTCATTTCAGCAGAAACTACAAGCTAGGAAGTGGAACAAAATATTCATAGTATTGAAAGAAAAAAATTACCAGCCAAGAATAATACACCAAGTAAAGTTCTCCCTTATATATGAAATAGAAATAGAGACCTTAGTGTTAAGTTATATAAAAGCTGAGGAAATTTTCCAACACAAGGCATACATTATAGTAAATAGTGAAGAAGGTCATTCTACCTAAAACAAAAGGAAGAAAATACAATAAACAAACAAACAAACAAACAAATAAATAAAAATAAATAAATAAAAGCGTGAAATGATTAGCAAATAGACAAAACCAGGAAATTGCAACCCTTATTAAGAACAGGGTATTATATATTTAAATATTATTTAATGGTTAAAGGAAAAAATAACACTTTAAAAAGAGAAGACGACAACAGTTATTGTAACCTAGAAATCAACTCACAGCATAAATAAGAATAATTTAAGACAATAAAAAAAAAATAGGCTGGGGTAAAGATCTGAATTTGCAAAGAAGAATGTAGATAACATGAAAGCAGAAGATAAAGAACTACTGTATATACATAATACCTGTACATAAACTTAATGGTAACCATATTTTAAAAATCCAGAACTGAAGCACATATATAAAACACGAGGTGAAATAGAATAAAACTATAAGACACCATCAAATTAAAATAGCAGACGGAAACACAAGGACAGAGAAACAATGGAGACAAGGAACTAGCAGTAAACAAGATAAAATGGTTATAGGAAAAACTCATTTTTTCAATAATCACCCTAAATGTAAATAGAATGAATTGTCCAGTAATAAAGCACAGAGTAGCAGATTGGATCAAAAAACAAACCCAAACATGCTGCCTTCAAGAAACACATTTCAGCTTCAAGGACAAATATGGACTCGATGTGAAAAGGGTGAAAAACGACACTCCAAGCAAATGGCATCCAAAGAGGGTTTAGCTGTACTTATATCTGATGAAATAAACTTCAAGATTAAAAAAAAAAGGTAGTGAGAAACAAAGATATACATGTCATAATAATAAAGAGGGCAATACATTAAGAGGATATAACACTTATCAATACATATGCTACCAATCATGGAGCATCAAAATATATAAACCACCTTCTAACAAAACTAAAGAGTGAAACTTGCAAAAACGCAACTATAGTAGAAGACCGAAATATCCCACTGCAGCTATGGTTTGATCATCTAAAGAGAAAATCAATAAGAAAATATCAACCTTATGACACATTAGACACATTGGACATAATCAATATTTACTAAGCCTTTCGTGCCAAAAGAGCTGCTTATACATTCTCCTCTAGTGCACATGGAATATTCTAAAGGATAGACCACATGTCAAGACAAAAAAGTGTCAAATACTTATGTACATTGAAATCATACAAAGTACATTCTCTGACTATAATGCTTTGAAATTGGAGATCAACTGCAAAAAAAAAGTGGGAAAAAACACAATATGTGAAGATTAAACAACATGCAGCTAAAGAATGACTGGGTCATAGAAAAAATAAAAAAACTAAAATCAAGTGATAGAAACAAACAAAAATGAGAGGACAATATATAAAAACTTTTTGGATATGGCAAAAGTGGTAATAAGAAGAAAGTTCACACCTTTGCAAGTCTATCTAAAGAAATGAGAACAAGCCCAAATAAACAACCTAATATTATATCTTAAAAATTTTTTAAAAGAACAAATGAAGCCAAAGTCAGCAAAAGGAAGGCAATATTAAAAATTAGAGCAGAATCAAATGAAATTAAAACAAAAAAAAAATAGAAAAAATAAATGCAGCGAAGAGCTGGTTCTTTGAGAAGGTTAATAAAATTGACAAAACCCTGACTAGACTCACTAAAGAAAAAAGCTAAAGGACACAAATAAACAAAATCAGGGATGAAAGAGGATTAATTACAACAGAAACCACAGAAATATGAAGGAGCATACAAGAATACAATGCAAAAGTATATGATATCAAATTTAATAACCTAAAAGAAATGGACTAGTACTTAGAAAGATACAACTTTCCTAGACTGAATCAAGAAGAACTGGAAAATCTAAATAGACGGATCAGCAGTATGGAAATGGAAACAATCGTCAAAAACCTACCATAAAGTAAAAGTCCAGGACCAGATGGCTTCACCAGTGAATTTACCAAACATTCAAAGAAGATTTAATATCTATTCTTCTCAAACACTTCCAAAAACTTGAGGAGGCAATACTTTCTAACTCCTTTTATGAAGTCAACATTAACTTGATACCAAAACCTGGTAAAGACAACACACACACACAAAACTATCTCAGAGGCCAGTATCTCTGATGACACAGATGCAAAAATCCAAAACAAAATGTTAGCAAATAGAATACAACAATACAATAAAAAGATTATACATTATTCAATACAGTGTTGAAGGTCCTAGCTAGAGCAATCAGGCAAGAGAAAGAAATAAAAGACATACATACTGAGAATAAAGTAGTCCAATTTTCACTTTTTGCAGATGACATGATTCTTTACATAAAAAACCCTAAAGACTCCACAAAAAAGCTATTAGAAAAATAAAGAAGTACAGTAAAGCTGCAGGATACAAAATTATTATACAAAAATCCATAGTATTCCTAGACACTAACAATGAATTGTCAGAAAAAAATGAAAAAAAATTATTTTGCAACTGCAATGAAAAGATTAAAATGTAGAGGAGTAAACCTAACAAAGCATATGAAAGTCCTAAACACTGAAAACTATAAGACATTATTAAAAAAATTGAAGGAGACAAAGAAATACATTAAAAATATTATGTATTCATAAATTGGAAGAATCAACATAGTTAAAATTGCCATATTATCTAAAGTAATATACAGATTTATTGTAATCCTCATCAAAATCTCAACTGTATTTTTTAAAGAAAGAACAAAAAAAAAATCATCAGATTTGTATGGAAGCACAAAAGACCCCAGATAACCAAAGCAATCCTGAAGAAAAAAGTAAATGGCTAGTGTTATCACTGCCTGACTTCAAATTATATGACAAAGCAACAATAATCAAAATGGCATAGTATTAACAGAAAAACAGACACACAGACTAACTGAACAGAATTGAGTCCAGATAAACCTTTTTGTATATGGGCAAATTATTTTTGACAAAGGAGCCAAAAACATACAATGGAGAAGTATTTTCAATAAATTGTGCTGGGAAAATTGGAGAAACAGCTATCTGTCACCATATACCAAATTAACTGAAAAAGAATGAAAGACCTAAGTATAAGACCTGAAACAGTAAATAGCACAGAAGAAAACATAGGTACTAAACCCATGGACCTTGAATTTAGAGGGAATTTTATAGATTGGTCCTCAAAGGCAAGGTATGTAAAAGCAAAATTAAGTGAATGAGACTATATCAAACTAAAAAGATCTGCACAGAAAAAAAAAAGAAAAAAAAAGAAAAAAAAAACATCGACAACAAAAAGAGACAACAATCTGAATGGGAGAGAAGATATTTGCAAAAACCTACCAATAAGGGCCTAATATCCAACATATACAAAGAATTCATACAATTCAACAATAAATAACAAACAATCTAATTTTAAAATGGGCAGACAACCTGAACGGACTTCTCCCAAGAACATACGAAAGGCCAACAGACATATAAAAAGATGTTCAATGTCATTAGCTATTTGGAAAATGCAAATCAAAACCTTAATGAGATAGCACCTCATACCTGTTAGAATGGCTATCATCAACAGGACAAGTAATAACAAGTATTGGAGAGTTTGTGGGGAAAAAGAAACCTGTATACACTGCTGGCTGGATTATAAACTGGTATAGCCATTATGGAAAACTATGGAAGTTCCTCAGAAAACTAAGAATAGAATTACCATATGACCCAGCAATCTCTCTTCTAGGTATTTACTCAAAAATCTTGAAAACAATTATCCATAAAGATACATGCACTCCGATGTTCATAGCAGCATTAATCACAATGACCCAGACATGGAAACGACCAATATGTCCTTTGATAGCTGATTGAATAAAGATGTGGTACATATATACAATGAGATATTATTCAGCCATGAGAAAATATGAAATACTTCCATTTGTGACAACATGGATAGAACTTGAGATAATCATGCTAATCAAAATAAATCAGACAGAAAAAGTCGAGAACCATATTATTTCACTCATATGGGGAATATAAAACTGAAAGCTGCAAATGAATATGAGAAACAGAGACTCATGGTCATAGACAGTAATTCAGTGGTTACCAGAAGGAAGCGGGGAGTGAGGAGGTAGATGTCATAAAGGGGGTCAAATATATGGTGACAAAAGGAAATTTAACTTTGGGTGGTGAACACACAATGCAATTATACATATGACATATTATTGAATTATACACTTGGAGCTGATATGAATTTATTAACCAATGTCACCTCATTAAATTTAATAAAAAGTATATCTTGATTTCATTTCCTTCATAAATAAATCCAAAAATTAGATTGACAGATTATATGCTAGGTCTAGTATAAACTTTTGAAGAAACCTCTATACTGTTTTCCATAGTGGCTACATCAGTATATATTCCCACCAAATGTATAGGTTTCCCTATTTTCACATTCTCACCAACACTTGTTTTCTCTTGTTTATTATTATTATTTTCTTATATTTTATACATTTAATTTTTTGATTATAGTTGACATACAATATTATATTAATTTCAGGTGTACAACACAGTGATTACATCTGACACCATACATAGTTATTACAATACTACTGACTGTATTCCCCATGCTATACCCTACATCCTCATGACTATTTTGTAATAACATAATCCCTTCCCTCTTCACCCAATCTGACAACTATCAAAACTCACTCTTTATCTATGATCTTGTTTCTGTTGTTTGTTTAACCTGTTCTCTGGATTCCACATATCCAGACATTTCTCATTCTTTGTCTATACCTTTTAGGTCCACCCTTTCGGTCCACCCACATTATTACAGATGGTGACATTTCATTCATTTTATGGCTGAGTAATATTCTATTTTATATATGTACCATCTTTTCTTTATCCATTCATCCATTGATAGACACCTAGGATATCTCCATATCTTGGCTATTGTAAGTAATGCTGAAATGAACATATAGATTCACATGTCCCTTCGAAGTAATGTTGTGAGTTTCTTTGTTTAAAATTCTATTTTGTCTGGATTAAGTATTTTTGCCCTAGCTTTTTTTTCTGTTTGTTTTCATTTTCATGAAACATCTTTCTTCATCCATTTATTTTCAGTCTCTATGTGTCTTTCAATGTGAAGTGAGTCTCTTGTAAGTAGCATATGTAAGAGTCTTGTTTTCTTACCTATTCATCCACCCTATATTTTAACTGAAGCATTTAATCCACTTACATTTAAAGTAATTGTTGATAGATATGTATTTATTACCATTTTATTATTTATATTTTTTAATCTTTTTTTTTTCTTTTTTTTCTTCTTAAAGAAGTTCCTCTAACATTTTGTGTAATACTGGTTTAGTGATGATGAACTCCTTTACCTTTTTCTTGTCTCGGAAGCTCTTTACCTATTCTTCAATTTTGAATGATAACTTTGTTGGGTAGAGTAATCTTGTTTGTAGGTCCTTGCTTTTTATCACTTAGAATATTTTGTGGTAATTTCTTCTGGCTTGCCAAATTTCTGTTGAGAAATCAGATGACAATCTTATGGGAGCTTCCCTGTATGTAACTAACTGCTTTTTCTTTAACCTTTGGCATTGTAATGATGAAGTGTCTCATCGTGGGCCTCTTTGGGTTCATCTTGTTTGAGACCCTCTGTGCTTCCTGAGCTTGTATGTTTATTCCCTTCACCAGGTTAGGGAAGTTTTCAGTCATTATTTCTTAAAATAGGTTTCAATTTCTTACTTTCTTCTCTTATATTCCTATGATGCGAATGTCAGTACATTTAATGATATCCCAGAGGCCCCTTAAATTATCCTCATTTTTTAAATTCTTTTTCTTATTGCTGTTCTAATTGGGTGTTTTTTGCACCTTATCTTCTAAATTGCTGATTTGGTCCTCCATTTCATCTAATCTACTGTTAATTCCTCCTAAGGTATTCTTCATTTCGGTTATTGTATACCTTATTAATGACTGGTTCTTTTTAATGTTTTCTATCTCCACTTTTATCTTTTCTATCTTTTTTAAAGCTCTCACTGAGTTCATGTACTCTTCCCCTAAGTTCATCGAGCATCCTTATAACCAGTGTTTTAAATTCTGCATCTGGTAGATTGCTTGTCTCCATTTTGTTCCTTTTTGGAGCTTTGTTCTGTTCTTTCTTTTCAGACATATTTCTTTGTCTCCCCAGTTTGGTTGCCTCCTTGTGTTTGTTTCTTTATATTTGGTAGGACTGCTATATCTCCTGGTCTTAGTAGAGTGGCCTTATATAGTACGTCTGCTGTGAGTCCCAGTAGCGCAATCTTTTCTGGTCATCTGAACTGAGTGTTCCAGGTTCTATGTGCCCTCCTGTTGCAGTTGAGCCTTGGGCTGATTGTTTATGATGACTGGTCATGTCCAGTGAAGGAGCTGTTGTGCAGAGGCTGAACCTACAGAGTAGGATTCACTTTAGTGGGGCTCTGGTTGGGTGTGTCGTCCTCAGGTGCAACCCTGGGTAGTGCTCAAGCTCAGGCCAAAGCCATCCATCAGGCATGCAGACAGGGGAAACCTAGCAGTGGTCCTGACACAGGCCAAGTTTAGCTGCAGCCTGTTCTTGCCCGCATCAACCTGGCATGAGACAGTAAGCAATCCACAGATGACCTCCACCCATGCTGGGCTTGGACATATCTTGCGAGATAAAGCACAAATGTTGGTTTGCTTAATTTTATTCCAGGGACTCTAAACTATCCTCATTTTGTTAGAGTCATTTTTCTCTTTGTTGTTTCAATTTGGTATTTTCAACTACCTTATCTTCTAAGTCACTGATTTTATCTTCTGCTTCATCTAATCTACTATCGATTCCCTCTAATATATTCTTCATTATAGTTATTGTATTCTTATTTTTTACTTCTTTTTAATGCTTTCTATCTCAATTTTTATTTTTCCTACCTTTTCGATAAGATTCTTACTGAGATCATTGAGGATTTTTTGTTTGTTTGTTTTGTTTTGTTTTGTTTTGCCACTGTTTTAAACTCTGCATCCAGTAGATTACTTATCTCCATTTTGTTTAGTTCTTTTTCTGGAGTTTGGTTCTGTTTTATCATTTGCGGCATGTTTCTTTGTGTCCTCATTTTGGCTGCCTTTTGGTATTGGTTTCTATGAATTACATATAACTGCTATGTCTTTTGGTCTTCGTTGAATGGCCTTATGTAATAGCTGTGCTATGGGGCCCAGTAGTGCTGTCTGCCTGGTCACCTGGTCTGGGTGCTACAGGTGTGTGTCCCTTATCTGTGTTCTCCTATTGTAGCTGAAACTTTGTTGCTGTATGTACATAAACGAGATGGATTGACCCTAAGGCTGCTTAGTTGTAAAAACTCGCCAGTGAGTATAGTGGAGGAGTTGTTATGCAGGGCCTGATCCTACAGAGCAACATTCACTTTAGCAGGTCTCTGGTACCTGTTGAGTCTCCCTTTAGGTTGTGTCATTTGTGAAGGCAGCCAGGTGGTGCTTTAGTGGGGTCTAAGCAGCCACAGTGCAAGCCAGCCCCAGGGCTATCTGGGAGGGGCCCTGCTACAGGCCAAGTTCAACTGCAAACTTTGCCCTGCCCAGGACCATCTGGCACGAGTCACAAAGTGATCTGCAGATATTTTTCACTTACCTTGGACTTGGACGTGACTGCGGTAAGAATAAGGTGACTAAGGTGAGAACCGAGGCCAGCTGCTGTTAGTGCTGTGCTTGGTGCTGTTTAGTAAGTGGTACAAGGCATGCCAATGCCAGATGCTGCTTGTCTGGGGATTGTGAGCCTTTGAGAGATTTTAGAAAAGTCTACAGCATGACCTAAGACATGCCATTTGTATGGAAAAGGCACTGGAGGAGGGGTCTCAGGAAAACAGCAGGATGTGGTAAATGGTGTTGGCCAGATAGATGAAGACTCAAATATGGCAGTTCACCAAAGGAACAGTGCCCTCTGCCAGCACTTCTGTCTTGGAAAAAACTGCCACTCTAGCCTTCGTCCTGAAGCTATACAATTTATTTCCTCCTTGTATGTCCCTGCACCTTCCACACTGCTGCCCTAGTGATGGAGCTCAGCGTGAGGGATTCCTTTAGTGAGCAAGTCCATAAGTAGGCCCTTTGAGAGGAATGCTGGGGACTCTCATAGCCTTCTGTTTCACTCATCCATAAACTCTGCTGGTTTTTACAGCCAGAAGTTCTGGGGACTTCTTTTCATGACACTGTTGCTTAAGGTTGGTGAGCCTCGTGTGAGGCTGGGACACCTTACTCCTCTAGGGGACTTCTGCAGATGAGATAACCCTCTAAATTCTCAACTGCCACACATATGTGTGGGGTCAGCCCATTTCTTATTTCCACCCCTACTACCTGTTTCCATGTGGCTTCCTCGGTATGTCCTTAGTTATAGGACTTCTGTTCAGCTAGACTTCAGGAAATTTTCATTGATAGTTGTTCTGTTGGTTATTTGTAATTTTGATGTGGTTGTGAGAGAAGGCCAGAACCATGTTTACCTATTCTGCCATCTTAACCAGAACTCTTGCCAAACTGTATTAATCATAATTTAGTGTTTAAGAACATGAACCCTTAGGCCAGAATCTAAATGTAATTTCTAGCCCTAAAATTTGCCAGCTATGTGATATTGAGTGCATAACTTAACTTATCCATGCCTCAGTTTTCTTACCTACCAGATATAGATATCTATAATATCAGCTTCATAGAGTTCTTTGACAATAGAAGCATGATTGGCCTAGGCATAGAGTAGGGTGGAAGTGCTCAGGAGTTAAAATCACAACCAAAAATGAACAAAAGTAAGTGTAGAGACATCCCAACTTTCTCACTATTTAGTGTGATAGCTCTGAGGCATGTTATAGACAATTTCTCCAGGGAGACTGAAAACCAGATGTCCACAGTGATAACTTGTTTAATACTACCATTAATGGCTTGCCTTCCTTCCCTGTCTTATTTCCTTTACATCGATTCTTGTGATTCTCTCCCTAATAAGCTACTTTCAATCAAATATTTGTTTTTAGGATCTACTTTTGAGGATACCTACATTAAAACAATGCCCATTCAAAATGTAATTTTTCCATCAATTGCAAAGGCACATAATCACTTGAAGTTTTCACCTCAGTAATTATTTATCATGGATATAAGACAACCTAATTTGTTGAAGCAGGCAAAGTAAAAATAAATAAACAATATAGTCGTGATATTGAATAAATGTTTTCACCGTCTCACATAAAAAAATGCTGAAATCACTGCTAGTTGATGTTTTAGTACTTTTTTATTTTGTTTGGTTAAAAGCAAAGTGGAAATAAGTTTTTTATTCAAAACTTTCTTTCTGTTCACAATATAAATTGTTACTTTGGCAGTATCTATTTGATGTTGATACTTAAAAGTCCAGTAGTCACATTTGGAAGGTAATTGTAGTTAATATTTCTGCAATATCTAATACAAAAAATATGTAGTAAGGAATGGATGTTTGCTATTTATGTCAGAAACAAAAAGGAAAGAATATTGTTTGATAGGATAAAAGATGTTCTATTTTAAGACCTATATGCAACTAGCATTTCAAATTTGTAAGTCTAGTGGCCAATCATATCTGTTTATTTCCATTGAGAGTTATTAGGTGTAAACACAATGATATGTTTGCTTAATAAATAGCTTATTTTTGTAACAATATAAATATAATGGAAGTATCCCTGTTGGGAGACATTTTACACAACCATTTGTTCAGTCAACTGATAGTCTGGAGTAATTTAATTTTTCTAGAAAAATGGTCAGGGGAACTGAGTTATTTTGCTTATTGAAGAAACTATTCTTTACAGGCTTCCTTACTACTTCCATTTTTTTACCATGGGTAGTATAAGTAGTAGTATCAAAAAAAAAAAAAAAAGATACCAAACTAGTTAGCCTAGTATGTAGAATATGAAATATATAAATCAAATAACTGTCAGTTAAATACATCAGACTTGTTTGGAAAAAGAATAAAATAAACATTCAATTACTATACAATACAAACCTTTTAATTGATGTATATGCATTTTTGTAAATGTTTATTGTTTTTTACTTATTATAATCCTTTCTATATGTTTTTTAAATGAACATTTACCCCTTTTATAATTTTTTCTAAATATGATAAAAGACAGAAATGATGTAAGATGATTTTTATATGTTGCAATAATTAATTCATTTATGCATGCAGCATTATTGAACTGATGACTTATAATGTGCCAAACAAAGTGCTGGATCTTAATTACATGTGGGAGAACTATGAAAAGGTCCCTACTGTCCAGCATCTCAGTCTAGAAGGAAAAGTGACCAAATATTTGATCCCTTTTCTCCTACCTTTTTAACCCTTATGTTCTTGTAGCCTTTTACTATTTCCAATTTATTACACTTTCTAAGCCTAATTGTTTAGTATCAGTACTTGTTTCCATGGTCTTATTTTTTTCTCTCTCCCCTGAATCCTCTCTCTCTCTCCAGTCATCCTTCACTACACAGTCAAACTCTCTCAGGCCAGCTCTGTTCTATCTCTACATCCAAGAAAGGAGCACAGGATTCTAAAGCTTTCTCAGGGCTGAAGTCTCTAGGTTTCTGCTCGTTTTGGAGATGGTCAAGGTAATTGTAATAAAGCAAGCAATACAGAAAATACTGTGAGACTTGAAAATGGAAGTCTTATGTTTTGCTTTGCTGGGGATAAAATAATGGATTTATCTGTTTTTCAGGAATCTGTCATTTTTAAAGTTGTCTTATGGGGCAAGATTCCTCAAAAGTATTCCCAGAAAAGGCAAAAGACATTAAAAAGAGCTTTCAACTTTTCTAAGAGATATGTGTATAATTGGTCTTATCTCTTCCTCATATGTTTAATAAATTTATTAATGAAATCTGGAGTTTTCTTTCTAGGAAGTTTTTTAATTGTGAATTGAATGTATTTAATCTATTTAGAGCTGATCAGTTCTACTACCTTTTCTTGAATTCATTTGTCATCTTTACCTGTCAAGAAATTTATTTCATCTGTTATTATATTTATTGTATAAAATTGTTTATAATAGTCTCTAATTATGTTTCTCTAATTACTTCTATATAATTTTTAGTAATACCTTCTCTTTTATTTCTGATATTAGTAATTTGTATCTTTACTCTTTTTATATTAGTTGGGCTAGAGATTTATTAAATTTATCTTTTCAAAGAGCTAGATTTTGACTCAATAATTTTTGAAAAAACAATCTTATTTTTTTCTCAAACCCATATCTAATTTCTCAATTAACTCCCTTGGGTTTACCTTCGAAATATACCCAGAATCTGACCACTTTTTGACACCTTTATGATATCATCTTGGTTTAAGCTATCATCATCTTTAAGCTAGATTACATCAGTGGTCATGTAATAGATTCTCCAGGTTTTATCCTTTTTTATGAAAAATAGTCTATTCTAAACATAGTATCCAAAACGCTCCTTTTAAACCTTACATCAGATCACTTCATCTTACTCAAAATAAAAGACTAAATCCTTAAAGTGGTGTACACAGCCCTACAATGCTCCCCCATCCTGGCTCCATGTCCTGCTTGCCTAACCCCGAGCTCACTTCTTTATAGCCCCACCATATTATTGCATTTATTAAAACAATTAAAGGGATCTCCTGCCTCAATAACTTTGCATATTCTCTTCACTTTCCATGCAAAATTGTTCCCTCAGATATTAATATGACAAACTCCTTTATCTCCTTAAGTGTTTGTTCAAATGTCACCTTTCAATGAGGGCAAGCATGGCCATTCAATTTAAAATTATAATTCCCATTCCCATCCTGACAGTTCACACTTCCCATGTCATATTTTATTGTTCAGAGTGCTTATCACATTCAAACAACTTATTTATTATATCTAGTATTTGATTTTTATCTCTGCTATAATATAAGCTCCTTGAGAATAGAACATTATTTTTGGCATTTTCCCATCTCTGATGACAAACATGATATTAAGTACATAGAAGATATTTAGTTTGCATTTGTTGAGTGAATAAGCCTAAATTTATATTGTAATTGTATATCCATTCATTAATATACCTAGTACATGCTTAAAGTTTCTTAAAGCCAAAGGTCCTTTTTATTAAGTAGGAAATAGTAAAGCAAAGTGATTAATCACATAGGCTCCAGAATCAGATCATCTGTGTCTCAAGTTGGGCTTTATAGCATACTTTCTCAGTAAACTTGAGCGAATCAATTAACTTTTCTGTGATAATAATGGAACCCTCCTTTTAGGGTGATGGGAATATTAAATGGAATAATACATTTAAAACAGAATACATTTAACAGAAACAAACTCATAACGACAGAGAACTGATGGTTGCCAGGTGTGGGGGGAAACTGGGTGAAAAAGGTAAAGAATTAAGAAGTACAAATTGGCAGTTACAAAATTGTCATGGGGGTGTAAAATACAGCATAGAGAATGTAGTCAATATATTGTAATAACTAAGTATGGTGTCAGAGAATTACTAGATTTACCGGGGGGATTATTTTGTGAGTTATATAAATGCCCAACCACTGTGCTGTACACCTGAAACTAATATTTTATTGAATGTTAACTATAATTGAATTTTTTAATTAAAAAATAAAGCATTAAGGACAATTCCTAATAAATATTAAAATACTCAATATATATTAGTTTTATTATTATTTTTTGTTTCCCTCAATAAGAGCATATTTCCTCAGAGATAGTAGGTTTCAGAAATATTTATTGAATTATAATATTCTGTGAAATATATTATATGTTCTCTTGTTCTTAATTTTGTAGGTAGCTTGTCCAAAATATATATTTAGTAAATTGGAAGGTGTTAACAAAAATCGTGTCTCATTAGAATCCTTTATATTTAAAAGAAGATTTTTAAAAAGTGACAGCTAGTCCTTAGATATAAGCCTAACTATTCTGTTACTATTGGAGAAGATTTTTTTTTAAGTGTGGGATTTACATATAATGGAATATTATTTAGCCTTAGAAAAAGAAAGAAGTCATGCCATTTGTGACAACATGGATGAACCTGGAGGACATTATGTTAAGTAAAATAAGCCAGACACAGAAGAAAAAAATAGTGCTTTAATTTAATTATACAAGCAATCTAAATTGTCAAACCCATAGTAGCAGAAAGCAGAATAATGGTTACCAGGGATTGAGAGGAGAGGGAAACTGGAAGGTATTGGTCAAAGGGTGCCAAGTTTCAATTATGCACAATGGATAAGTTCTAGAGACCTACTGTATAGCATAGTGACTATAGTTTACACTGTACATTGTATATTTAAATATTTACTCCAGGGTAGATCTTATGTTAAGTGTTTCTATCACACACACACACACACACACACACACACACACACACACAAAGGATAACATGAGAAAGTTTGGGAAGTGATAGATATGTCTGTGGCCATTGATTGTGATGATAGTTACATAGATGTACAGTTATTTCCATACTCATCAAGTTGTATACATTCAATATGTGCAGCTTTTTATATGTCAGTTATACCTCAATAAAGTATTTTAGTGTAATTTATAGGCTGAGTTGAATAAAGATGAAATATGGGGAGCACGGCATAGAGAATGCACTTAGCATTCATGTAATGGCTAAGTGGAGAACCAAAGGAGAGAAAGAGTAATTAGGGGGATCATTTTATAAACTATATAAATGTCTAATCAATGTGCTGTATACTTGAAACAAATAATAATATAAAATTTTTAAAAAATGAAATGTACAGCTATGTCAATAAATACTGATATTTTGCTTCTATTGTAAACTCTAGGCATTGAGGAGCAGTAGTTTGTCTCTTGTGTATAAGAATAATATAAAAGAGTTATTGTAGATGAAGATCTCAAAATATTCTTATTTTATTTGGGTTTTCAAATATCTTAAAGACACATGTTGGGTTTTACAAGAGTATTCCACAAAGAGCATTTGATAAATTCCTCTTGTGATTCACTAAAGAATAAAACATAGTGGTTGAATAAAATGATAAACTTTCTGTGACTAACTCTGAGTGCAGCCAAAGTTCAGAAGATTATGACTAAGTCATTAGAATACTTTATAAAGAATTATGAGACTCAAAATGAATCTTAACTAATGTATAAGATGTGTAATAAGGGGATTTTTTTTTTCAGTACTGAATAAAGAAAGATCATCTATTTATTTGATGCCGCAAATTTATTGGCAGGGTAAATATCACTTTTCCCTTTGCTCATTGGATTTCATACAATTAACATAGGTGTTTGTTCAAGAATTACGGGGTCATTCTTCATTTTTGTGTGCTTGGCTGATTTACATGAGTGCTTCTCAACCATTCATAGCACAGAAATATTGTTAAATTTCTGTTTCACTAAATCTTTGAAGACTTTTTTTCTCCTCAGTCCAGCATTGGAACTAAAGTTTAATGTATATTTTTTCTAGTGCTCTGGTTCTAAATATGAAACATATTTTACCAAAATACAAAATTATATTTTATAACTGAAATGCAGAATGTACAACTTTGAAATATCCTTTTTAAAACAGCTTTTTGAGACACAATTTAAATGCAATAAGCAGAATATATTTAGAATGTAAAATTTGATCATTTTTGATATATTTATACTCACGAAACCATCGTGGCAATCAAGATAATAAATATATCCATTGCCTACACAAGTATCCTAGTACCCTTTTGGAATCCCACCCTCCATTTCCTCTCTGCCTCCTTCCTTAAGCAACTGTTGATGTGCATTTTGTTACTAAACTAAGTTGCATTTTCTCGAGTTTCATTTATATAAATAGAATCACAAAAAAATACACTCATTTTTTTTGTCTGTCTTCTTTCATTTACGATAATTATTTTGAGAATCATCTTTGTTGTATAGTTATTTTTTTTCTTATTGCTGAGTATTACTCCATTGTATGGATATACTGCCATTTGTTTATCCTTTCATTGATTGTTGAGATTTGTTTTGTTCCTAGTTTTGGACTGAGATGATAACGATGCTATGAACATTCAAATGACAGTCTTTAAATTACATATACATTTTTAAAACTGTGAAATACCAATTTTATTATATATAAAGTACACTCTCACAGAATTTTGACAATTCTCAGTATGAGAAAAAGTTTGGTGATTATTTTCATTCATCCTTGTTGAAATCTGTGTGTCATAATACATTAACTTTCTTTTTTGTACAGTAGCTCTTTTAAATTTTTTAATTTCTTTCCATTACAGTTGGCATATAATTTTATATTAGTTTCAGGTACACAACATAGTGATTAGACATTTATAACATATAAAGTGATCACTCTGATAAGCTGAATACATTTTAAGCTTTAATTACATATATTTTTATTTTTATTTACTGAATTCTAGGCATAGATTATATAGTGGACACTGCCAAACAATTTTCCAAGGTGGTGGTACTATTTTTAATTCCTACAAGCAGCATATGAGAGTTACAGTTGCTTCACATCTTCGTTAACACTTAGGTTGGTCATGTTTTAATTTTAGTCAGTTTAACAGATGTGTAGCAGTATCTCTGCAATAATGACTGATGTTATACATCATTATATGTGCTTATTTACCATAGTATATCTTTTTGGGGGAATGAGTGTTCAAATTGTCTGTTCCTCTCCTACTTTTGATATATTCTGGATACCATTCTCTTATCAGATATGTGATTTCAAAATATTTTCCCAGTAACTGCCTTATCTTTTCCTTCCTTTAACAGTATTTTTGAAGAGGAGTGTTCTTAATGTTTTCAAAGTCCAATTAATTAATCTTGACTTTTTGTGTCATACTTTTGTGGATGTATCTAAAAAGTATTTCCCTAATTAAAATTAACCAAGATTTCTTCCTATGCTTTCTTCTAAGAATTTTATAATTTTAAGTTCTTTAGGTCTACAATATATTTTAAGTTAATTTTTGTATATGGTGTGAAGTATGGATTGAAGTTCATTATTACATATATGAATATCCGATTTTTCTAGCACCAATTGTTGAAAAGACTATGCATTCTCCACTGACTTGCCTTTGAACTTTTGTCAAAAAACAATTGATCATACATGTGTGGTTACATTTCTGAATGGTCTTATCTGTTCTATTGATCTATGTATCTGTATTAACACCATTAACATACATCTTGATTAATAAAACAAAATACATCTTGAAGTCAAGTAATGTCTTCCAATTTTGTTCTCTAAGAAATGTTTCTACATTGCTTCTTCAGAGTTCCTTAGCTTGATACACTTTTACTTTCAAGACCTGGTGCCAAACAATTTATTCAACTTTTCCATATACTATTCCTTTGCAAACACTATACATTTTATCCAGTTCTGTAAATACGTCTTATGCTTTTCAGATCCATTCCTTTGGCGAAGTGGTTCTCTCTGCCTAGAACGACCATCTCACATGATTGGAACAAACCCAAACATACTCTCAATCTTTATGGGAACATTTAAATAATAATTATGATGATGGCAATAATGTCAAATTACGTATTTATGCTTCCTTAGAATTATTTCATTTAATTCTTACAACAAATCTGTGAAGATGATGATATTTTTCCTTATTTTAGACATGAGGAAACGGAGATACAGGGTGATTTAGTCAACTATCCAAGGCCATACTTGGTCAGTGGCAGAGCTAGGATCTGAGCTGAAGTTGGCTTGACTCTGAAATCCCATCTTAACCACAGTCAGGTCTGCTATCCTCACTATACATCATCAGCACAGTCCTATCCTTAGGGTTAACTGTGTTTACAAAGGCATATGAAACTTTTTAGTTTGTTATAGCTCCATTTGTTTATATTTGTTTTTCCCCTTACTTGAGGGAACATGTACAAAAATATTTCTCAGATCGGTGTCAAATAGTTTACTTCCTATGTTTTCTTCTAGGAGTTTTATGGTTGCAGGACTTACCTTTAAATTTTAACCCAGTTTATTTTAATTTTGTATATGGTGTAAGAGAGTAGCCCAGTTTCATTTTTTTTTTTTGCATATATCTGTCCAGTTTTCCCAACACCACTTGCTGCAGAGACTATCATTACTCCAGTGTATATTTTTACCTCATTTGTCACAGATTTGTTGACCATATAAGATAGGGTTTATTTCCAGGCTCTCTACTCTGTTCCATTGATCTATATGTCTATTTTTGTGCCAGTTTCATACTGTTAGATTGTTATAGCTTTGTAGTATAGTTTGAGATCAGGGAGCATGATATCTCCAAGTTTGTTCTTGTTTCTCAAGATTGCTTTGGTTATTCAGGGTCTCTTGTTGTTCCATATAAATTTTAGACTTATTTGTTCTGGTTATGAGAAGAATGACATTGATATTTTGATATAAATTGCATTAAATCTGTAAATTGCTTTGGGTAGTATTGTCATTTTAACATTAATAATTCCAATTCATGAGTATGGTATACTCTTTCATTTTTATGTCTTCTTCAATTTCTTCCTCAATGGCTTATAGTTTTTAGAGTACAGGTATTTCACCTTCTTGGTTAAGTTTATTCCTAGGTATTTTACTCTTTTTGATGCAATTGTGCATAAGAGCGTTTTCTTCATTTCTCCTTCTGATTGTTCATTATTAGTGTATAGGAACATGACATATTTCTGTATATTAATTTTCTATTAAACTAAAAAGCTTCTGCATAGTAAAGGAAACCTTCAACAAAACAAAAATGTAACATACTGAATGGGAAAATACATTCACAAGTGATGTATCTGATAAAGGGTTTATACTCAAAATATACAAGAAACCCATACAACTCCATAACAAAAAATAAATAAATAAATAAATAAATAAATAAACAATCCAACTGAAAAATGGACAGAGGACATGAAAAGACATTTCTTCAAAGAAGACATACAGGTGGCCAACAGACATGAAAAGATGCTCAACATCACTAATTATCAAAAAGTGCAAATCAAAACCGTAATGAGATACCACCTCACACCAGTCAGAATGGCTATTATCAAAAAGTCAACAAATGATATGTGTTGGCAAGGATGTGGAGAAAAGGGAATCCATGTGCTCTGTTGGTGGGACTGAAAACTGGTGCAGCCCTTATGGAGAGTATGTATATTCTTTAAAAAACTAAAAATAGGTATACCATACAACCTAGCAATTCAACTTCTGGGCATTTATCCATAGAAAACAAAAACACTAATTCAAAAAGATATATGCACCCTTATGTCCATTGTATCATTATATACAATAGCTAAGATATGGAAGCAATCTAGGTGTCCATTGATAGATGAATGTATAAAGAAAATGTGAGATCTATGTATATGTGTGTGTGTATATATATTTATATTTATGTATATATATACACAATAAAATATTGCACAGAAATAAAAAAAATAAAATCTTTTTTTTATTTTTTTCAATAACATGGATGGATCTAGAGGGTATTATGTTATGTAAAATAAGTCAGTCAGAGAAAGACAAATACTATATTTTTTCACTTATATGTGAAAAATAAAAACCAAAACAAATGAACAAACAAAGCAAAACAAAAACAGATTCATAGAAACAAAGACCAAAGGAATGGCTACTAGAAGATTTGGAGATAGGGGAGGAGTGAAAATGATTAAGGGAAATATAATCAATAATATTGTGATAAGTTTGCACGGTGACAGAGGATTGCTAGAATTAGTGAGATGATCACATTTTAAGGTATAAAAATACCAAATAACTATTTTGTACGCTTAAAACTAATATAACCAATACAATATTGTATACTAACTATAGTTAAATTAAAAAAATAAAAAAAGAATAGAAATATTAAAATGGAACACATTACAAATTAAATGATTGATTTGAGTATAATTTTTCTCTCTAATACAAATTAAATAGAGTATTTTGACTTCCTGATGGGAGATGTAGTACTGTTAAGTAGCTGGCATTTTCTAGACTCTAAATCGAAGAAATTCTGCCCATATTGGAAGGGACTGCTTCATTCTCACTTTTTTTTGCCAGCTGTTTGGATCTGGAATCTTTAAAATACCAAATGCATGTCTGGATATCAAAGATATTTTCCTCTAAGGGAATGAGAGGAGAAAGCTCTATACACAATATATAAGTATAACTAAATAAATAAATGAATAAACAAACAAACAAAAATAAATAAATAAGTCAGTGGGTGTCTGTATGTGTGTTGGGGGCAGGAAATGTGATGATAGGCAGTATCCAGGATTCTCATTCAGTGGTGTTTTTTCTAAAAAAATCTACTGTTGTATTTCCTGTTTCTGATTGATACTTATTATGGGAAAAAATATTTTGGATGAGATTTTTTCCCAGTATAACTTTCTTGGCATTATTTCTCAACAAAGAAAGGATTCTTGAGATAAACATACACACCTGTGTCAAAAAAAAAATCGATTTTAATTAATAAATTAAGAAATAGACTCAAATAGACATTGGGTTTTGGAAGGCAATTGCCTATGTACTGCTTTGTTCCGATAAAAGCTTTGTGATATTTACCCACCATTCCTTACAGTAAAAAAAAAAAAAAAAAAAAAAAATAGAAGAGGAAGAATTCCTTTGATTGAAATGGAATATATATGTGTGGTTTAAATGTTGTATATTAAGTTAGATAAAACAAACTTTGTTTAAAAATAGAATGGTAAAAATATTGGTTTCAGGAAACAATCTGCATAAGAAAGTACAAATGTCATAAGTAAAGATAGGAATCCTCTGTGAACCGAATCATTTCCTGGCATTCTAGAAAAAATAATTCTGCTTCATCTTGGCCCCTGACTCACTAATTTTAATGTGCTTCTCTCAGTATTCTATAGAGTAGATGTAATGTATTCTTACCTATCTTACATTGACACTTTTTTTTTTTAGTAACAACGAGCTAGTTTTTCCATGACTGTTCATTGACTTCTCCCATATAGTTTACTGGTTAAGTTTTAACTTTGTTTCAGCACTACCTGGGTTTAAATTCTTGACTTACAACTTCACAGCTATGAAACTGCAGAAAATTACTTAACCTCTCTATATATCAATTTCATCTTCCTATTCAATGAGAATACTAATATTTCCCATTCTCCATAGGGTTGCTATTAGGATTAAATAATTAAATAAATTAATATTTGTAAAGATCGTAAAACAGTACTTAGCACATGGGTAGTGCCATTGTAGTTTTAGCTATTATCATGGATCTCAGTCTTTGTGATTTCGTAGATCTAATTTTACCTCTCATGATTCAAGTGTAACACACAGATGAGATCCAGCTAATATTTATATTCTATCATTTTGGCATAATAATTGGACCAGGGCTAAACACATGATTCAAGTTGATCTAATCAACTAATTCTCTAATGTTTACTTTAATGACTGGAAAGATAAAATTTTCTTTCTACTGCATTTCCTAAGGTATATATAAAAGTCTGGAGATGTTAGAAGCCATATTGTCATTTTAAGGAAAGAATCAGCTTAAGAGTGAAGCTAGCAAAAAGACAGGGCAGCCTTAGATAGGAAGATACATTTATCATGATATTGTTTGAGTATCTGGATCAAGCATTTCCTCAAGTGACATATGTCTGGACTTTGCCAATGCTCAAACAGATTAGCCAGAATGAGATCAATCACTTATAAGTGAAAAAGTTCCTATTACTATGGTTTCTCACCTTCTTCACTTATCCTAGATTTTCACCATGTGTGTGTCTTGAGAAATATTCAGCTGTCTAGCTACAAAAGCTATAAAGTCATATGATATAGTGTGAAAAACTAAAGATTTATATATATATATATATAGATGTATGATATATATATATATGTGATATATATATGTATGATATATATATGTATGATATATATATATATATATATATATATATATATATATAAAATGTATGAGCTTTTCAAGAAACTGAGTTAGCCAAAATCTGAGTATGAACTAACTTTTGCTGAGATTGTGAAGTAAAAATTATGCACCAACCATTTGATCTACTGTCTTCATTTAGTAAATGCAGAAACCAACTTAGGGTAATTAAATTATTTTATATTTTATTATTGTAGAGATGCTAAGGCCTGTTGTGGCCTGTATAGAATAGACCAAACCAAGTATGCTCTTAAAGGCTGTTTATTAGCTGGCGGCTGTCCTGTACAAAGGAGCAGCCCCGAAATGCCAAGATATAAGGGTTTTAAGCCCTAAATCCCATTCTTCATTCTATCTTAAACACAAAGGTCTATTTCTCTCCTATTCACTACCTGTCAACGCTCTGGTCAGATGTGCAAGCAGGGAGTACAGAAGCAGAAAGCTTGTTGTTAGAATGTTATGTTCCTATGGGTGATTGCCTATGTTCCCATGGGCAATAGCCAGTGTTCCCATGGGCGATGGGAAAACAGTCATTTTCAGCTTATATACAATTGATTATTTTTCATGCCACACAAGCAAGCAAGGTTACACAGGCTAAAATTGGCAGTTAGCGTATGAGCTCATTGTTACAAGTTTCATGATTAACAGAATGTAGTTAGGGGTTCCAGAAACTAGGCCTAAGGTATAGACTTCCTTTGTCCAGTTTCAGGTTTTAATTATTCTTTAACCCTTTCACATTTCAGCAGGCTATCACAGGCCTAGAACTTAGGTCATGTGACTTTCTAACTCTGTACCATATTTCTTTCCATATAGCACACTGAATTTCATTAAAATAAAATAAATTCAGATGAAATATAATATGGAGCTTCCTCATGAATTATATAGTATATACAGGTCTGTAACTATCTAAAAACTACCATTCGGCATCCTAGGGCTCAAGTGATTATTTGTGACTAGAAAACGTTAGCCGTTACAACTTCCTCTCTGTATTTTGGATCATTGACTTTTCTAAGAAGCTTCTAAAATGTGGTTAAACTGCAATGAATTTCAGCAGCTTTTGAAGCATCTAAAATATCTCCTTCAGAATACATAAAAGTCAGTGCTAAGTAAGCATTGCAAACCTTGTTTTATAAAATATTAACAAATGTTTCCGAACTAAATTGCATTGTTTTTTACTCTTCATATGTATATGAATAAAGATGACCTCTTTGGTACAATCAAGGAGTACTTATTTACATAAAAATAAAAAGCAGTTGCTGCAGATGAGCAGTTGCAGATCAAAACAGTTCATATAGTGAACAAACTTCTTAAATTATGTTTTTAAAAGATTTTGACTGTAGACACCACCTCTATAAACCTGAAATTCCTGCCTATTTGCCTTTATTTTTCTGTTTTCTGTAAATGTATTCCCAGTTCCCCAGCAGGTTCACACAGATGGTTGCCTTATTGTGACTGAAGCAAAAATGCTACATTAATGGTTAAGGGATTAAAAATCCTCTTGGCAGCAGTGTTATATGTTACCAGTTAATTGTTGCACTGGAAGCTACCCTAATATTTTAAGACATGGTCTCATTTTACATGCTTTCTTCACAGCAGTATGAAATGTCAAATTTGTTGAGATAAGTTTTTTAAATTAGTTTGACAAAAATCAGTCATAAAGAAGACAATTCTTCCATACTATCTGTGTATCTCAGTAAGAGTGGATTATAATATCATTTCTGGTTAAAAGGAGTCTGTATTTGCTCTGTATTCAAGAAGACTTATGTGAATAGCACACAGCGCCTTAGAAATGATCAATTATTTTAGTACCTTTGCTAGGTAGCTAGTCAGATATGAGCGACAAGGGGGAACAAAGGAATAGGGGCCCAGCCTAGAAAATGCCCAAAGAATAGCCCAGGGTCAAAGTTATAGCAGCCAGGTGTCAATCAAAATGAACTCGCTTTCCAATCACCCAGGAATGCCTTTGGACCACTCCATCACTACTCGCAAATGTAATGCAGACCTCTCTCTCCCCAGAGTAACAGCTCTCCATCTTCCCAGGCTATAACCTCATGTCCACGTGGCTGGCCAGTTTTAGGTTTGACTTGTCTTCTACCTCATACTGTGTTTTTAATAAACAAGTATTTCTCTTATTCACCAAGTTGAAATTCATTTATTTGGCAGTGAAAAGGATCCAGAGATGCGTGTGTTACCAGAACTCCCATTGCTCTAACGGTAACAGCTTTTTCTGGTGCCCTGAACTTGGATCCTTTATCTTGGTAAGCAAATGAGCCTGGCCTCTTTCAGCTGGAGGCTCTTTCATTTCTCCTCTTAACCTTTCATCTCAAAGGGATGGGGCATCTCTTTCTCACAACTCCCTCCCCCTTCTTAATTCCTTCACCAGTGGTCCTAAATTCCCCTCCCACACCAGAGGGGGCAGTATTTTCCCACACCGGAAAAGCTTCTCTCACGGCAGAGAGGCACGCTGTCCCTTGTTGGAGAAAAGAGTGGTGGCTCTCTCAAGCCAGAGAGCCACAAAATTGCCTTTATCATGCAGGGAAGGACGCCTATCTCTTGCCAGACAGCCGTATGTACTGTGTAGTCTCCCACGCTGGAGATTCATTTCTTCCCTCCCGCTCCGCAATCTCCTGTCTTCAGACACCCAGCGCCGCCGTCTTATCTTTAAGCACCCCTCAGTTCCATTTCCCTCTCCCTCAAAAAAATCTACCACTCTAGATCTAGGCTTTCTCTGAAGCCACTCTTTTTTTCTCTAAGCTTTTTTTTTTTTTCCACTCTATTGTGCACTCGTTTTATTTTCTTTTGTATTATCTCCTAAATGTACTAATTTAAGATTGCTTACTGTTACTTATCGCTTGCAAGTATGAGGTTTTTCTAACTCAGTAACTTTCTGGGTCTTGCAAACAGAGGAATGTAACACAGCTACCGCTGTCGCCAACTCAGGCCTAGAGGGAAAAAAAAGGCACTTTTAAATACAAGCCGTGCGCTGCCACCACTCCTGCCACCTGGTGGCCACTAGCAGCGTCTGCGGCGAATCATTACTTAAAAGTTTTCTGTTCTTTAACCGACTCTCAGTGCCGTCCGAGTCCCCTTGGATGTGTTTTATCTCAATGGGTTCAATTTGACCCACAGACTCTGAAGAAACATAGATTGATTTTCTTTTGCAACACCATTTGGCCACTATATATACTCCCTGATGGGGAGACCTGGCCTATTAATGGGAGCCTTGACTATAACACCAAACTCCAATTAGATCTTTATTGCAAATGCCAGGGTAAATGGTCAGAAATACCTTACGTTCAAATCTTTTTACTCCGAGAAAATAATCCTCTTTTACAGAAACGCGAACTAGCCACTGTGGCTTTACTTAATACTAACAAGACAACCCCTTCTGAGTTTACTACACCGAATAGCCTGAACAGTCGGCTCCTCCTCATCCTCCTACTACTCCCTCTATTTACTAAAAAGTTCCCCCATGCCCGGGGAAAGCTCCCCCCACCATCTTTTTCAAGAGGTAACCCTATACCTCTTGAAAGGTAACCTGCCCTCTAGTAGAAACTCATGGAGGAGAATATGGACCATGGCTTGTCCATAAACCTTTTTCTCTCACAGAACTTAAGCAGATCAAGGCAGACTTAGGAAGCTACTCTGACAACCCTGATAGATATATTGATACCTTTCAACGTATCATGCTTGTTTATGACCTAACCTGGAAGGATACCATGGTTATTCTGAGACAGACGTTATCCGATACAGAAAGGAACAGAGTTTTGTGGGAGGCCAGGAAGTACACTGATGACCTCCGTCTATCCAATCCCAAGTACCCTATAGGAGAAACAGCTGTACCTCCCATAGACCTCAGGTGGGATTATAACAATTTCCAAATATGGGAGAGACCATTTCATTATCTGTTTTAAGGCCGAGCTTAAAGCAGGACAACAAAAAGTTATTAGCTATATGAAAGTAAGAGCAATTACTCAAGGCCCAGAGGAAAAGCCTTTCTAGAGATGCTGCAAGAGGCCCTCATTAAGCACGCTAACTTAGACTTAAGCTCATAAGAAAGCCAAGTCATTATGAAAGACAAGTTTCTAACCCGACTGGCTCCAGACATTAGGTGGTAACTCCAAAAGATCGCCCAGGAGCCTGGAGTAACTTTAGATGAGATGTTAACTGCTGTCACTGATGTATTTTTATAACCGTGACCAGGTGCTACAGGCCACATCTCATGAGAAGAAACAATGGAAAGCTGTTAGACACGCCTGAATGTTAGCGGCCCTTAGAGGCCAGTTTCAGTCCACATCCACAGTAGCCCAGCTCCCAACAGAGAAGAACCAATTGAGGTGCAACATCTGCTGCCAACTTGGTCACTCGGCCAAGAAGTGTCCCAACAAGGACAGGCCTTCCAGATCTGCTTGCTACAAGTGTCAGCAGTTGGGTCATTGAGCTGCTCTCTGCCCCAAGAGTTGAAGGACTCCTTGGTCAGAGACAGGCACAGGCTATGCGATGGTTGCACAGGACTGAAGAGGCCCCCTCCAGACAGCCCAGTTATAAGAAATCTCAATCACTAGACTGGAGCCGAAGGTTAATCTGGATGTGACAGAAGGATAATTACTTTCCTTTTAGATACAGGAGCCACCTACTCTGTCCTAAATTCCTTCTCAGGATACCTCACCTCTTGAAACTGCACCATTTTAGGAGTCACAGGTAAGCCAATTTCTAGATATTTTACTCCACCTTTATGTTGTCTTTGGAATGGGTATTCATTTACACATATTTTTCTCATTATGCCTGGATGTCTAAGCCCTCTTCTAGTCTGAGACATCTTACATAGACTAGGGACCAAGATTATTCTAGGAGGCACCTTAATTTCCTCTCCCTTACAAATGCTTTTATTAGAGGAACCCAGGAGCCTCCCTAATTCAGAAACCTGGGAGACTCAGGTCAGTCCTTTAGTCTGGGATCAGGGCATTCCTGGAAAGGCCAAAACAGCCCTGCCAGTTATAATCAACTTAAAAAACCTGTCTCGTTTTCCTAATTGGAAGCAGTTTCCATTAAGGCCTAAAGCTAAATGAGGTCTCCAATCTATAATATCCAAGTTCTTACAACATGGACTTTTAATTCCTATTAATTCTCCCTGTAACACTCCCATTTTGCCTATTAAGAAGGATGAAACTTACCATCTCATACAAGACTTGCAAATAATCCACAAAGCAGTGATACCCATACATCCAATAGTCCCTAATCCATATATCCTACTAGGAAACATACTTCCAGAGACCAACTGGTTTACTATTTTAGACTTAAAGGATTCATTCTTTTCCATCCCTCTGAGTGCACAGTCATAATTTCTATTTGCCTTTGAATGGGACTCCCCTAAAAGAGTCCACTGGCAATTGACTTAGACAGTACTTCCTCAGGGATTCCAGGACAGCCCCCACCTTTTTGGTGAAGCATTAGCTCATGATTTGCAAGATTTACAACTTGAAGGGGGATCCATTTTACAGTATGTAGATGATCTTCTCTGTTCTACTCAAGACAAGGCTGTAAATGATATCTTAAAGGGAGGGGATGATGCAGTCTCCCTCCAATAGGGATGGCCTCAGCGAGAGGCCACTCAGAAACTTAAAGATATACTCACCAGAGCCCCTGCTCTAGGGTTCCCCAATCCATCCAAGCCTTTCCAATTTTATATCCATGAAAGGAATGGCATTGCTCTTGGGGTCCTTACCTAACAATTAGGGCCCGCTTATCAACCTATGGGCTACTCGTCAACACAATTAGATGCCACCGCTAAAGGGTGGCCACCAGCTTGCCTAAGAATACTAGGAGCTCTTTCTCTTCTCCTTGAAGAGGCTCTTAAGTTTACTCTAGGATCTCCCATCTAAGTTTATGCAAACCACCAAGTAAGAAGTCTATTATAGGACAAGAGTCACCTTTGGTTGTCAGATAGCTGACTCCTGAAATATCAAGCTTTACTTTTAGAAAACCATGATATAACTATATCAACTTGTGGGACTTTAAATCCAGCAACCTTATTACCCTCACCTGATGAGGATACTCCTTTTCACTTCTGTCAAGAAGCTCTCTCCTTTTCTTACAGCCCCAGGGCCAACTTAACAGATCAACCTTGAGAGAACTCTGATGACATCTGGCTCACTGATGGGAGTAGCTTTATGGCAGATGGAAAAAGGAAGGCAGGGTATTCAGTTGTCTAACTCTATGGCATTCTAGAGGCACAACCACTACCTCTGCTCAGCTGGCAGAATTAGTTGCCCTTACCAGAGCTTTAGAACTACCAAAAGGAAGAAGAGTAACCATTTACACAGACTCCAAATATGCTTCCTTAGTCCTACATGCTCATACTGCTATTTGGAGAGAACAAGGTTATCTTACTTCTCAAGATAGCTCCATTAAGTACTCCTCTCAAATCAACAATCTCTTAGAGGATCTCCACTTACCTCAACAGGTGGCAGTAGTCCACTGTCAAGGACATCAAAAAGGAGACTCTGAAATTGCCAAAGGGAACTGAGCTGCAGATGCAGCTTCAAGGAAGGCAGTCTTACTAGAACCTTCCTTACAGGAATCCCTTGTACCTACTTCCTGTCCTCTGCTAATTCCTGAATACTGTAAAAAGGAGGGAAATTAGGTTGCCAAAGAGGATTTCAACCTATGCCTTCTTTTCAAAAAAAAGAAGACATTCTCTTCCTTCTCCAAAGTCTCCAATGGAAAGTAATCAAATCCTTACATGATTCTAGTAATTTAGGAAGTGAGATGCTTTCCTTCCTAATATCCAGGACATTTAAAAGGAAAGGACTCTAAAATCACTGAACAAGTTATGATGGCTTGCTTGGCTTGTTACACTAATACTCCCCAAGGGGCTGGAAAGCTGCCTTTAGTACAACAATCCCAGTGGTGTGGGGTTTATCTGGATGAAGACTGGCAAATAGATTTCACCCAGATGCCCCTATCAGGAATGTTAAATATCTCTTAGTCTTCATTGACACCTTTACAGGTTAGATTGAAGCTTTCCTTACTTCCACTGAAAAGGCTTCTGAAGTAGCCAAGAAACTCTTACATGAGATCATCCCCAGATTTGGCCTTCTCTTTTCACTCCAGAGTGACAATGGACCAGCTTTTACATTCTCTATAATTCAAACAATCTCGAAAGACCTAGGAATTAAATACAATCTTCACTGTTCTTGAAGTCCTTAATCCTCTGGTAAGATAGAAGTAACTAATCAATTCCTTAAGGCCGCCATTCAAAAAATTACCCAAGAAGTCTCTATAAACTGGTTAGAGGCTTTGCCCATTGCCTTTCTGAGCACTAGGGTAGCTCCCAAAGTAGCACTAGGTCTAAGCCCTTTCTAGGCCTTATACGGAAGGCCATTCCTTCATTTAGACCTGTTATTAGACAGTGAATCTATGGCTTTAGGCTCTTATGCCAAGTTACTCAATCAGTTTCAACAGGCTCTTAAGGACTATGGAGTCACAATCAAACCGCAGGAGACAAAGAACCCTCCGCTATATTCTCCTGGCAATCATCCTTAATCAAGGTGTACAAAGATAATTCTCCAGCCTCTCGGTTACAACCAATTTGGAAAGGACCTTACCCTGTTATTTTATCTTCCCCAGCTGCAGTAAAGGTCCTCGGAATTTCCAGTTGGAATCATCACTTGAGTCAAACCTTCTCTTGAAATTCCAGAGGTCCCTACAGAGGACTCTACTTACACCTGCAAACCAACAGAAGACTTGAGATTTCTCTTCAAGAAGGACAAACTAGGATGAGTTTTATAATTTTTTTTTGACTTGCTCATCTTTGTTCATTTTTACCATAGCTATTCCTATTCCAGCTACTCCTTATCAATTGGCCAAGCAAACTGTCTCACTCTAAGATTTCTCAGCACCGTTGGCTCTGCTTTTCTACTCAGAGCAGAGGGTCGATTACCCCAACCTCTAACTATTGTGGGCCACCCTTCTTATATCTTTATCTGCCTCCTCTTCTTCAACTCTGGCTGGAGGAGTTAAAGCTAACTTAATCCTTCAAGGGCATTTTATTTTTTTATGACAATGACCTAAAAGCTCTTCTTGTTAATACAGTTTACTACCCCTCAGGAGCGATATTTTCTTTCTTCAGCAACAGAGATCAAGCCTCTTTTCCTGTCTGTATTCTCAGTAATTTTGCCTTGTGCCATTTTCTTGGTGAACTTTTACCCTCACAATGTGCATGGGCATTCCTAATTATCTATCAAAGACTCAGCAACCTGTCACCAAAGAATTTATCCTCAAACAGCCAGGCCCAGGGAGTTACCTATAATATCCTTTTCTCAAGGGCTACTCCACCCATTCCTCTTTTTAAACTTAACTCCTCTCCTAAGACTGACTTTTGTAGAAGCCGCCCTACTGCCCACACTTTTTTCAGATGGCTACTTCAGATAGCTAACTCTGATTGTTTCTATTTTTGGTGAAGCAATCAGTCTGATCTCCCTTGGAACCCTGAACGGGGAACTATATTCTTCAGGAATTTTTCCAGCTATGACCACCATCACCCTCTCCTTTCCCCTTTGCCTGCAGCAAACCCTGTCACTCAAGGTAGTGTCCTATAGGGAAAAAGAAATCAAGGGTGGCAACACTCTTCAAATTCTTATCCAGACCTGTATTTCAGCCAAAATAGACCTCTCAAATGGAATCTATTGGATCTGTGGAGAAAAGCTTATTTTGTACTACCTTCAGGATGGACAGGGCTTTGTTCTTTGGGATATGTCCACTGTATGGGACAACTTTTCATTCCCACTTTCTAACCATCATTCTCTCTGTTTACAAAAACTCACCTTTCCTTTATTTATCTTATTAGGTATTGCCATTTCTCTCACAGGTATTGCTATTTCTCTCACAGGTATTGCAGGGACAATTACAGACAGGACTGTACTCAGCCTTCAAAGAGAACTGTCAGAGGAAACTGAAAAGGCTATCAAGAAGACAGCCCTAACCCAAATCCAGGAACAATTAGAATCCTTATCAGGTGTTGTACTACAGAATCAAAGAGCTTTGGATCTACTGACAACAAGATGAGAAGAGACCTGAGCTTACCTCAAAGAAAAATGCTGTTTTTATGACAACTGATCAGGACAAGTTTCCACATCTATACAAAACGTCCTTAAACCCACAGACTGGGTAGAACACCCTGGCTTAGACATCTTTACTGGAAATTGGCAATTGTGGTTACTATCCATTCTCCTACCTCTTGTTTTCTCCTTAATCTTACTTTTTATTCTACTTCTAGGACCACCACTTTGAAACCACTTGTTCAATTGTTTCTTCCAGGGTCTAGGCAATTCATCTACAGATAATCCTCCAAAGAATTTATCACTCACTCCAAGCAATGGATCCTTTACTGTGGTCCCCTAGATGGGCATCAATAGCTGTTGCCCTCTGTCAACAGAGAGCAAGTATGAGGGACCCAATTCTCTACCTTTGTCCTTTCTCAGCCTGAAGTAGCCAGAGCAGTCATTGCCCCCAAAGCCCAATGATATAGGTCCCTAATACTTCAGGAGGTAATGTTAATTAGGTAGCTAGTTAGACATGAGTGATAAGAGGGAACAAAGGGATAGGGGGCCAGCCTAGAGACAGCCCAAAGAACACCCCAATGGTCACAGTTATAGCATCCAGGTGTCAATCAAAATAACCTCACTTGCCAATCACCTAGGAATGCCTTTGGAACTACTCATCAGAGCCCAAATGTAAGCTAGACATGCCCACTTCCGGGTCTCTTTTGCCCTTCTGGCTCTCCCCATCTTTTGCCCTTTGGGGCTCCCCTCTCTTTTTGCCCTTCTGAGTTCTCTATTTTTGGTGGCCTTTTGTGGCCCTTTTTGCCCTTTTGTAGCTATTTTGGCCCCTTCGTGTTGGTATAGCGCTGGGATCATGTGCCTCCTTGGGGCATATTTTGTCTTTCTCCATGTACCTCTTGGGGCATTCTTTGTCTTTCTAAAATATGTTTTAATAAATCTATTAAATTTTAATGACCTGTGATTCTTCACTGAGTCATTTGAAGAAGAACCAAGGAAAAATACTAACTACAGGTCTGTGCTGTCGTTATCCCTCTCCCTCCCTCCTACTGTTGGGGTGACACTGAACTCCGATCAGCTCCAATGGTCACACCTTTTATACATTATATTACATAATTGATACCTTGAGTATAGCAAACTGCTGTATAATGGAAGTATTTTCCAAGTACAAAAATAAAATGATACAAACCTTACATTTCTAAAGAAATGGTGAGCAAAGTGTCTTCATACCTTCTCAGCAATAACTATTTAACAATATTGACTGAGAACATTTTATAACCAATATTAACATGGTAATTAACATGATGAGTAACATCATCTTTGAAAGTATATTCTATTAACTTTTGATAATAGTGTTTGATAAGTGAGATATTGTTAACTTAGTAAAATATTTCCCATCAAAAAAATATAGGGGGCAGTTTGAAAAGTTGAAAAATAAGTTTTAATTTTGATTCAATAATCTAAGTATTTTTCTCACTGTTTCACCAGCTTCACATAAACTATTTAAAGTTCTCAGGCTTCTTATTTTGAGTACCAACTATTATTTTAGCTATTTATTTTTTAAGAAAGTAAAAAGCAATTTATTAAAATTTATAGGACTTTTGCTCTGGCCAAGATGGAGTAACAAGGTAACTCTCCTACCTATAAGCACTACAAAACAAGACAAAATAACACAATAAATGCACTAAACTGCTGTCTGGGGAAAGTTTCCTGTCCACTGGACAAGGAAGAAAAGCCAGATCATGACTGGCAGTCTCTCTGACATGAGAATGGAGAGCTGAAGTCTGTGTAACTCAAAGTATATAGAGTTCCCAGAGAAGAGTATTAAAAGGAGAGACATGCATACAGAGAGAAATCTAGAGGTCTGCAGAGATTCCCTGTTAAGTATATCGTTGAATACTAATCAGCACATGTGTATGAGAAAACTACCTATTCCCAGGAAAGAACCACTTGAAAGAAGTATTACAAGCTCTGCATGAAGCTCACACAGGTCTTAAAATAGTGCCCATTCCCAATAGTCAGAGTGGAAAAACTCAGAAAACCTCAGAATTCAAGGAATATCAGGTAAAATACTAAGAAGGGTCTTTTATCAGTTATGGAGAAAAATCATCCTAGATTAAATGCAACTCTGATTCTTCCTAACAAAGTTTACAAGCAAGATGTGAAAGGATAAAACTGTTTCCAGGTTGTGTAACCATATCTCACACAAAAAGCTCAAGCTTATACATATAAGGATTTTATATATGCAACACGCAACAAAGTAAAATTCATAGTTTCTGCCACACATTAAAAAATATTTCATGCCTTCAAAGAAGCAAGGAAATAAATGGACAATGAAGTAAAATCTCAGTCAATTAAAACTGATAAATAACACAAATAATAAAAATGGCAGACAAATATACAGAAATAATTATTATAACTGCATCCCATTTGCTTGAGAAAAAAGAACAATTTAAAATGTTAAGCAGAGACATAAAAATGTTTGTGTGTGTGTGTGTGTGTGCATAAAGTGCCAAATTAAAGTTATAGAGATGAAAAAAAAAACAACTGAGTATGAAAATGCATTTTTATAAAGAACAGATTAGACATTGTGGAAGAAAATATAAGCGAAACCTAAAACATAACAAAAAATGCTATACAAAGTGAAAGACACATAGAAAAAAAGCTGAAAAAAAATAGACAGAACATTATTAAACTCTGGAACAATTTTAAGTGACCGAATGTATAAGTAATCAGAAACTTCGAAGAAGAGAAGAGCAAGGAGTGCAAGAAAAAAAAGCTGAAAATATACAGGCTGAATATTTTTCAAATTTGAAAAAAGCTATAAATCCACAAATCCAAGATGCTCAATGAACCCAAGAACAAGAAACATAAATAAAACTGTGCCAAGGTACATTATAATCATGTTATCAACGCCTATTGAAAAAAAGAACATCTTAAGAGCACTTATAGGAAAAAGACATTCTATATACAGAGAAACAAAGATAAAATGGCAGCAGATTATTCATTGAAAACAGTGCAAACTAAAAGAAGGTGTAGCAAAATCTTTAAAGTACTAAAAGAAAAATAATTGTTAACCTAGGATTTATTTTACCCAGTGAAAATATCTTACAGAAATGAAGATGAGATAAAAACATTACAGACATATAAAACCTGAAAGAATTGATCACCAACAGACTTACAAGGAATGGAATGTTAAGAAAGCCCTTCAGGAAAATGAAAATGATACCAGAAAGAAACATGGATCTACACAAATTAACACAGAGCATTGGACATACAACTATATAAGATGTTTTTATTATTTATATTTTTAAAAATTAAATGACTTTAAAGCAAAATTAATAACAAAGTGTCCTTGAGTTTATTATATGTAGAATTAAAATAAACAAAAATCTGGGAGGGGAGAAGTGGAAATCCACTTTTACAAGATTGTTATGCTAAAAGTGAAATAGTACAATAAGACTTTAAAGTAAATTGTGATGAGTTTAAGATGTATACTATTAACACTAATGCAAACACTAAAGTGACAGAATAAAGATTTATAATTAATAATTCCACAAAGGAGATAAAAGTGTAAAAAAGCACTTAATGCAAAAGAAGACAGAAAAAAAAAACAAATGAAACAAGTGGAAAACATCTTAGTAAATTGATCTTAAACCTTAGTAAGATGATAGATTTAAAACCAGTGATAATATTTACATTAAATGTAAATGGTCTAAGCACCCTAATTGAAGGGCAAAGATTGTCAGTAGATTAAAAAATAACAAGATTGGATTTTTAAAAGCAAAAGAATACTACGTACCACAAGTTCATTTCAAATAAAGACAAACTTAGGTTAAATAAAAAAATACTATATATATATATATACCATATTAATATATATATACCATATTAATAATATTGAAATGTTCATATTGAAATTAGACAAATTAGAGTTATTAACAAATAGTACTACAAAGAAAGCTATTTAATAGTAATAAAGGAGTCAATTCAATAAGAAGAAAAACCAATTCTAAATATGTATCCACTTAATAACAAGACGTTAAATGACATGGAACAAATGAATAGAAACAAGCAGATAGCCAAGTGCACAAATATAGTCAGTATATCAATCTTTTTCTCTCCATAATTGATAAAACAGTACATAGAAAATCAGCAATGATATAGAAGACTCGAACACTAACATTAAATAATTTGACTGAATTGACCATTTATAGAACATTATGCCCAGAAGAGCAATATACACATTTTCTTCAAGTGCACAAGAAATATTTACCAAGATCAACCACATTATGGCTCATGAGATATGCTCAATAAGTTTTAAAGGATTCAAGTCATTGCAAGAGTATTTTCCACCTAGGACAACTTAGGAAATTGATCTTAAATACTATAGAAAGAATACTTTTCTTCTGTGATAATCTATGCCTAATGATGGCTAAATTTTTGCTTATATTGTACATGAATGTCAGTCTTAAAATAAAAATAAAAAAAATTCTTAAATATTTTCTTTTTTAGGGCAGCTAGTGAGATAGGTAGAGAAGTAAATAGAATTATATTGATGAGATTTTCTTCTTAGAAGCATAGCATTTACATTTTTTCTCAACGTATTTTAAAATTCAGAATCAGGTGCTACATTTTGCTCTGTTTATTATTTTTTAAGAATTATTTAATAGATAAATTCTATGAGAAAAACTCTTAGACTCAGCTTTTTTGGCCATTAAAATATTAAAATAAAAGTATTACAGGAAAACTTAGCTTAACCTACACAAAAATAAATATTTTAAATTAGCTATTACTCCAGACCAAAGACTTATTTTTGCCATGACATAAGTTTGCCATATGTCATTTTGAGGTATATGACTTATGAAAATATCAACCAATGAGTTACCCATGTGCATACCTTGTTTACAGTATGAGGAACTCACGGTCTCTGAAAGCAATTTATTCCATCATCAGACTTTAGTATAAGCTAGACTCTCAATTTGATGAAGGTTCTTTTCAGGTGGCAGCAGTAAGTCTGATATTGTGATATCCATTTAGATGGGCTGCACTCATCTCAGCCCACACTGCGAAAACTGCCTTTCTGTTTATGATTCATATCTACAGCTAAGTTCTTCCCATGACATAGAGTTCTATGGAGAAACAATTCAAATGCATTAGTGTTTGGAGTTTCGTCTCATTTTGGTGATAAAGCCTTACATTTAGCACAAGGAAATGAGTTTAGAAGTTAGGAAGAATTTTCTCATATGAAATTTTTTACACATTAGAACAGTTATTGTGGTAAGGAGTTTAGTGTAGAGAATGTTCTCCAAATATATAAATATATTTTGACATGTTACCAATTGCAATGCCTCTGTGAGAGTGCCACATATAGTTGCACCTAAGATAAAGAAATGAACTCTGCTCAGGTACTTCCTAAATAGTGGCAAGAGGGTCCATGTCAGTAATCAGCAAACTACACCCATGGGCCAAATGTGTTTCATTGCCTATTTCTGTAGGGCTTTGAGAGCTAAGAATGTTTTTTACATTTGTTGATGGTTGAAAAAATCAAAAGAAAAATATTTTGACATGCGAAGATGATATGAAATTCAAATTTTGATGTCCATTAATAAAGTTTTCTTAAAAGACAGTCATGATCATAGTTTATGTGTTGTCTATGGCTGATTTCACATGGCAAGAGCACCATTGAGTAGATATTTCAGAGACTCTATGGCCTACAAAGACTAAAACATTTTCTACCTATCCCTTAGTGGAAAAATTTACTAACTTCTAGGGTATATCTTCTCCTAATCTGCCAGATTATATTGCATTAATTTCAATAGTATTTTTGTTTTTCCTGGGTCTTTATCCTCAGTTTATTGTTTACAAAGCTTTCTACACAGTGCCTGGCATGTACTAGATTCTTCATAAATGCTTAATGAATGCATATAATTAATAATTGAATTATAAAATAAATGGAATAGAATAACAGAAGTTCTAAAGATAAAGAACAAAGAGCAGGACACAGAGTACTTTTTATTGATAAATATGGTTTGCACTAAAATATTTGTTATCCTCTCTGTATGAGAACTAGTGGTTCTAGATTCCCTGGCTTATAATTACAAACCAAAATCTTTTTAAAGCAACAATTGAACAAGACAAAGAAACAAAAACTCATAGACACAGACAACAGTTTAGTGGTTACCAGAAGAAAAGAAGTGTGGGGCGGAGGTAGATAAGGGTAAAGAGGGTCATATATATGGTAACGGAAGTAGATTTAACTTTGAGTAGTGAATACAGTACAATATACAGATGATGTATTATAGAACTGTACACTTTAAAACTATAATGTTTTATTAACCAATGTCACCCCAATAAATTTAATTAAAAAATTAAAGAAAAAAAAGGAGCAAAGTTTTCTGATACTAGTAATAAGACCAGCTTTAATACCTTTTAAGTGCCATCTTATTGATTATAAGCAGCCACTGACTAAAGCATCATTAGAGAGAAAGATTTCTTAAACACTGGACAATTGTTTGGAAACTTGGAAAGTTGTTTAACTTCTTGATGATAACCTACTTGTAGCACACAGCATTCAGTGCAAATCCATTATTTCTACAGTATTGAAGAAAGTAATTACTCTGTTTCTTGTTGGGTAGTTCCTCTCTCCTAAACATCACCTTATTTGAAACTAATATGAAGGGAGGGAAAGTTCAATTTGTTTGTATCTGTCTTATCATCCTATTTCAAAATATGTCATCCTGATTTTAGAGAATTTAGGGGCTTCAAAACCCTTTGGAAGATTGCAGAAATAAATTTAAGTTATGTCTTTCCAACAGAGACTCCAAGGAACCACTATTATATACCATATCACAGGAAAAGCCAGGCATTCTTGCACAAAAGCCAACCAGGAATGGCAAAAAGAAACCTAAAGAAATTCCAAAAAGAAAACCAAGAATTTTTTTATCTTCCAAGTAGAAAGATGCACCCTATAGTTATGTGTATTTTGAAGCATTCATAATAAGAAAAATAGTGCAATCAAATATAAATTAGAGCAATACAAAAGTTCATTCTTTCACTCTGTCACCCTCTCTATAAAGCCTCTTTAATTTATTGGGTTTTCACATTTGACTTCCTTTCAACCCATTTGGTGTTACATATTGTAATGATTTGCTCTTGTGGCACGCTTCAGACTCTAGAGGGACTTCAAACCTACAGATCCTGAAGAGGAAGAATTCTGTTGTGATGTGTGGGTCAAAAACAGAGATTGAGCCAAGGTTTCTGGAGAGGAGTGTCTGGTGGGAGGAGGGATGAAGTTCAAATGTTTTGTTTCTTCCTGGAGTGCTCATTGGAACTCCCTCTCTTTTCAGACTCTCCCTTGTCCTTTTAGTGTTCATAGATAGACATTTTTTAAAAATTAATTAATTGATCGATTAATTAATTAATTGATTGATTTTTATGGTTTTAAACATGTGATCTGGCCCTTTGCTTTTTTATTATTAAGTATATTGGGAATGACATTGGTTAATAAAATTATGTTTCAAGTGTACAATTCTATAATATGTCATATGTATATTGCATTGTGCGTTCACCACCCAAAATCTCCTTCCGTCACCATATATTTGACGCCCTTTATCTTTATCTACTCCCTTTCCACTCTTTTCCTCTGGTAACCATTAAACTGTTGTCTGTGTCTAAGAGTTTTTGTTTTTTATCTTGTTTGTAGTTTTCAGGTTTTATCACATGTATTAGTGAAATCATACAGTTATTACCTTTTTCTAACTGATTTCATTTAGCATGATTATCTCAAGTTCTATCCATGTTGTTGCAAATATCAGTATTTCATCTTTTCTTACAGCTGAGTAATATCCTATTGAATATATGTACCACATCTTCTTTATCCACCCATCTATCAAAGGACACTTTGGTTGTTTCCATGCCTTGGCCATCGTAAATAATGCTGCAATAAACATTAAGGTGCATATAACTTTAAATATAAATGTTTTCAAAAATTTGGGGTAGATATCCAGAAGAGGGATTGCTGGGTCATATAGTAATTCTATTCTTAATTTTTTGCAGAACCTCCATACTGTTTCCCATAGTGGCTGCACCAATTTACGTTCTCACCAGCAGTGTATGAGAGTGCCTTTTCCCTAATAACATCTCCAGTACCTATTGTTACTTGTCTTGTTGATGATAGCCATTCTAACAGGTATGAGGTGGTATCTCGTGGTTTTCGTTTGCATTTTCTTAATAGGTAGTGAAGTTGAACATCTTTTCATTTGTCTGTTGGCTGTTTATATGTCTTCTTGGGAGAAGTGCCTGTTCAGGTAATCTGCCTATTTTTTTAATTGGATAGTTTGTATCTTTATTGTTGAGTTGTATGAGTTCTTTACATATTTTGGATATTAGTCCTTTATTGGCATGTTGTTTGCAAATATCTTCTTGCATTCTGATGATTGCCTCTGTTTTGTTGATAAATTTTTTGCTGTATAGAAGTTTTTAAATTACATATAGTCCCATTCATTTTTACTTTTACTTCCCTTGCCTTTGAGGTCAACTTGATAAAATCCTCTTTAAATCAGAAGTCCATGAGTTTAGTACCTATGTTTTCTTCTATGCAACTTATTGTTTCGAGTCTTATATTTAGGTCTTTGATCCATTTTGAGTGAATTTTGGTATATGGTAATAGGGAGCAGTTTAATTTTATTCTTTTACATGTAGCTTTCCAATTTTCCCAGCACCATTTATTGAAGAGGCTTTCCTTTCTCCATTGTATGTTTTTGGCATTTTTGTCAAAAATTATTTGCCCATATAAATATGGGTTTACCTCTGGACTCTCGATTCTGTTCCACTGGTCCATGTGTTTGTTTTTCTGCCAACGTCATGCTGTTTTATTATTGTTGCTTTTTAGTATTATTTGAAGCAGGGAGTGTGATACCTCTGGCCTTGTTCCTTTTTTTTCAGGATTGCTTTGGCTATTCAGGGTCTTTTTTAATTCCATACAAAACTGATGGTTTGCTATTCAATTATTTTTAATAATGCCATTGTAATTTTGATGGGGATTGTAGTAAATCTATATATTGCTTTGGATTATATGGCCATTTTAACTAAGTCAATTCCTTCAGTTCATGAACACAGAATATCTTCCATTTCTTTGTGTCTTCTTCAATTTATTTTAATAATGCTTTTTTAGTTTTCAGTGTATAGGTCCTTCACATGTTTTGTTAAGTTTATTCCTAGGTATTTTATTCTTTTTGTTGCATTTGCAAAAGGAATTATTCTTTCATTTCTTTTTCTGAATGTCATTGCTACTATATAGGAACACAATAGATTTTTGCACATTGATGTTTTATACTGCAACTTTACTGTATTTGTTTTTTTCTAATAGTTTTTAGTGAAGTTTTTAGGGTAGAAAAGCCATTTTAAAGTTGTTGCACTATTTTTTTCTTTACTGCCCATGTTGCTGAATCCTACCAGCTCAAATATAATCTAAACTAGCTAATAAGGAAAAAAGACCAGATAGACATTTTATTAAAAGTTCTAATTATTAATAAGTAACAATAAACATTGAGATAATAGTGTTCAGAGACACAAGCCCCGACCTTCCTACCACAGAAAACCTTAAAAAAAAAAAAACTTAAAATCAATCAATGAAATTACACATATTAACAGAATAATGCAGAAAAAATTATGGTCAACATTGATACAGAAAAATCCAACATACATTTCTAATTAAAACTATCAACAAACCTATAGATAAAGCACACTTATGAGTGAAATACTGATTGTTTTTAACTAAAATCAGAAACAAGGCAGATGTATACTTTCCCCAGTTCTATGCAACAATGTTCTGGATGTTCCAGCTCATGCAATAATGAAAGAGAAATGTGTCGGTGGAAGCTTGCAGATTGGAAAATATAAATAAAGCTCTTTTTATTCACAGGTGACATGATCATCCACATGGAAGATTCTATAACATCTACAAAAACTAGATATTACTAGTGAGAGTAGCAAAGTTTCAGTATTCAAGATTAATATACAAAAAATAAATTGTATTTCTGTATATTATCAATGAAATATTGAAAAATAATTTAAAATGTCATTTACAACAAAATCAGATATAAAATACTTAATAATGAATCTTACAAAATACATGTAGAAGTTGCACATTGAAATCTATAATTATTACTGAAAATTAAATATTTAAATGGAGAAATATAAAGCACTCACAAACCTGAAAACCAAACATTCCTACAATCTTAGTATCCCCAAATTGAACTTTAGATTCAATGCAATTCTTGTCAAATTCCCAGCAGGTCTTTTTGTAGAAATTGACAAGTTTATTATAAAGTACATATTGAAATTTAAAATACTTAGAATAGCTAAAATAATATTTAAAATAATAACAAAGTAGTAAAACTAACATTACCAAACTTCAATACTTATTATAAATTTACAATAATTATGACAGTGAAGTATTTGTACAAAGATAGATAAATAGATCAGTAGAACATAACAGATAGACCAGAAATAGACCTATATATTTATGATCAATTGATTTTTGACAGGTTCCAAGACAAGTTAATAGAGAAAGTTTAGTGTTTTCAGTAAGTGGGGATGGATTAGTTGATCATCCACATACAAAAAAAAATAGAATTTAATTCATACTTTATTGTGTGTGTGTGTGTTTGTGTGTGTGTGTGTCAAAATGGATCATAGACCTAAGTATAAAATCTAAAATTATAAAACTTTAAAAATTAGGTTTTATTAAAATTGATAACTTCTGCTGTTTGAAAGACTTTGTTAAGAGAATAAAATAAAAGCAATAGATTGGGAGAGAATTTCTACAATTCATTCATTTGGTAAAGGTCTTGAAAGAAGTTTCAAAACTTAATATTGGATTTCTGGTTTCTGGTTCTGCATGTAAAGAAATTTGAAAGTCACTACCTCCTCCTAAAAACAAGTAAAAATTTAAACAGAAAAGTCAATAACTCTTCTTGTATCCATAAGAGAGGTGAAGACACAAGGCAAACAATCGCCCCTATGACTGGAAAGACTGGCAGGCAAAGACAAGGAATCAAAAATTATGGGAGCAGAGAGTCATGAGCAGAAACCACCATGGGAACCAATGCAAGGGTACAAAAACCTGAAATGTAATAGAAGAATTACTGGAGGCTTTGTGTAGACAACTCTCCAGAGATGCAGCCATGGAAGCAGGGAGGGAGGAGTACAATATTGTAATATTTACCTTTGGGAACTAAATCATATTCCCGCAGTAAGAAAAATTGCTCAAGCGCTGGCCAGGGTGGGGGGAAAAGGGCATTTTAAAATACACCACAGCCTTCCATTCTTAATAGGCTTGCTCTCACGGGAAACTGGATAACCAGAGCTCAAACTGCTGGGGTACTATCAGCACCTAATTGCCTTAAGGAAGGGGAATATCCAACTCCAGTTCACTGTATCTATCCTGTCTTACATAAGAGGGAAGAAAAAGATTGGAAAAAACCTTTGAAGTTCAAGCATTGGTACACAGAAAGACTGAGACTAATTATAGGACTATAGCATTGGTACACAGAAAGACTGAGACTAATTATAGGACTATAGAATTATTTTCTTCCTTTCACACATCACCACCTCATTAATAAAGGCCTATTTACAGCTGTTCCTTTTACCCGGTACATCATGTCTGGCTATGAAGAGAAATTTCAAAGCATACTAAAAGCCAAAAAATAATTTGAAGGGACAAAGCAAGTATCAAAACCAGATATGGCAGGCATTCTGGACTCATCAGCTTGGGAGTTTAAAGAAACTATAATTAATATGATAAATGATCTAAAGGATAAAATAAACAACATGCAAGAACAAAAGGACAATGTAAGCAGAGAAATGGAAAATTAAAGAAAGAACCGAAAAGAAATGCTAAGATAAAATACACTATAAGCGAAATAAAGAATGCCTTTGATGCTCTTATTAGTAGACTGAATATGACTGAAGAAAGACTCTCTGAGCTAGAAGATATGTCAATAGAATTCTCAAAAACTGAAAAGCAAAGAGAACAAAAACAGAAAAAAAAATAATATTCCAGGACTATGCAACACGGTGTAATGTACAGATAATGGAATTCTAGAGGAAAAGAAAGAGAGGAGGGGATAGAAAAATATTTGAATCAATAATAATTGAAAATTTCCCCCAAAGTAATGTCAGACACTAAACCATAGATCCAGGAAGCTCAGAGAACACCAAGCAGGATAAATGCTAAAAAAAAATTAACACCTAGGCATATAATTTTAAAATTACAGAAAATGAAAGATAAAGAAAAACTTTAACTATAGAAAAACAAAAATAAGAAATACATTTGACTGCTAAGAAACCATGGAAGCAAGAAGAGAATGGAGTAAAATATTTAAAGTATGGAGCAAAAATAAACCACAAAACAACAACAAAAACAAAATAAAACAAAAAACCATCAATCTAGAATTCTGTACCCTGTTAAATTACCTCTCAAAAGTGAAGAAGAAATACTTTCTCAGACAAACAAAACTTCAGGATATTTGTCACTAGTAGACCCGCCTTTCAAGAAGTATTAAGAGCAGTTCTTTAGAAAAAAGAAAAAATAATATAAAATAATAGTTCAGAAACTAGGATCTCCATAAAGAAAGGAACAATATTGTAGAAGAAATAAGTGAAGGTTAAATAAAAATTTTTATTTTTCTTATTCTTATGTGATGTGTCAGGCAAGTTCAAAATAATAATGTATTTGATTATGTGTTATGTATCATGTATATATACATCTTATGTGTATATATATATATATCTTATGAATCTATCATATATAAGTATGTATATAAAAATATGCTTATGTATGTTTATATATAAGTAAAATAAATGGCAACAATGACATTAGAAAAGGAGGAAACAATTCAGATAATATTGCTATTATAAGATATTCATATTATCCATGAAGTGACGTAGTATTATTTGAAAGTAGACTTGAATTACTTGTAAATGTACATAGCAAACTCTAGGGCAACCACTAATTTTTATTTTTTAAAGTGTAACTAATATGTTAAAAATAATAAAAAAAAAACATTGAACCATATAAATTGCTCAATTAAAACCACAAAAAGCTAAGTAGTGGAAGACAAAAATAGAAATAAAGACAGTTCAGATAGTCAGGTCTCAGAGCTTTGGGGTCTATTCTTGCCTTGTGTCTACAATCTTGGGCTCTATGCTCCAAATCTTCTTCCCCACTTTATTTTAACCAGGAACCAGCAAGTTCCTTGCTTCTCCTTGCCCCTGGAGCTAGAGCCAGCCCCATCCACTCCTAACCCTCATCCGGTAATATCCAGGCCAGTACCCTGACAGCTCCTTACAAGGGAATGGAAAGATGGACAATTGTAGGAAGAATTGGTATCTCTTTGTTCTTTTGTTATTCACACCAAATCATACTAAATGTACCAATTATTAAAACTCAGTATCTGAGGAAGGAAAAACAAATGTCAGATAATAGAGGCTTTTTTCATCCCTCTTGTGACCAAATCAAAGTTGTGACAGAAACACGAAGCAAACAGCAAGTAAACTCACCTGGGATCTAGATGAACAAGCCCTACAACTAGGGAGAGAAATAAGAAATCACCCTGAAACAGGAGGAGGTAGGACAGGGCAAGGATGTGAGGCTGCTCAGTTCCCAGCAGCTGAGTGGGACAGAGGCTGCAGCAGGCAGCAGCCGCAGACGCCTCTTAAAGGGACCATATCTATGAACAGACTTTCCGTGATGGACCTGCTCGCTCTGAGCACCAGTGCCTGGTTGGCTGCATGGGAGCCACCATGGGCTTACAGGGGGACACTGAGTTGTTGAAGTGAGGGCCAGAGGCTAAAATCTCTCCCGGACAGAGTGCCAGTGGTATCCATTATTCCTCTGTTCAATCCTCCCCTCTCCCAGTGTGGGGACTCAGTGCCATCATAGCTGAGACATCATCAAACTACATAACAGAGGTTGCTCTGCCCAGAAGATGCCCTGAAACTCTGCCTCCCCTAACTCACGGCCCTACCCACCCACATTCAAATGTGTCCTCAGCAAGTCAGGTGCTCCTTGCTGAGCAGAGCCAAGACTCAGACTGGTGGCAGCTGGCCTAGGTTTCTAGTGTGGTGTCTTAAGGCAACTATAAGCACAGCATCTGTGGATTGCTTGCTGAATCTTAACAAGTGGCCCCGCAGGGGCACAGGCTAGGGCTAAACTTGGCCTGCAGCTGAACCCCTCTCAGGACTTTGCCACTGAACACCTACTACTCAAAGCTGCACTAATAAGACCAGGAGACTTAGGAGCTTTGCTTAGTACATAGAAACAGTCACAGAAAGTCAGCCAAAATGGGAAGACAAAGAAGCAGAAGCCATATGAGAGAACAGAAAAGAGATCCAGGAATAATGGAATCAAGCAATCTAACAGAAGCAGAGTTCAAAACACTGGCTATAATCATGCTCAATAAACTTAGAGGAAGTGTAAATGAATTCAATGATAACTTTAACAAAGAAATAAAAAAATCATAAAAATTAAAATGGAAATTATGAAAGAGAACTAGTCAGAAATAAAGAACATGTTATCTGAAATGAATAGTATATTAGATGGAATCAACAGAGTGGATAAAGAGGATCAAACCACTGATATGGAGGAAGGGGAAGACAAGAACACTCAATCAGAATAGCAAGAAAAAGGAAGCCAAGACTATAATAATTTAAGGAACATATGGTCCACTATTAAATGTAAAAATATACATGTCATAGGAGTACCTGATGGAAAACAAGATGTTGAAGAGCTATTGGAAGAAACAATGATGGGAAACTTCCCTAACCTGGTGAAAGAAATAGATATACAACCCCAGGAATCTCAGAGAGTCCCAAGAAAGAGGCCCTGTAAGAAGACACATCATAATTGAAATGCCAAAGGTTAACTACAAAGAGAGAATCTTAAAAGCAGCAAGAGAAAATCAGTTAGTTACTTACAAGGGAGCACTCATAAGACAGACAGCTGATTTCTCAAAAGAAACCATGCCGGAAAGAAGGGCTTGGCACAAAATATTTGATGTGATGAAAATCCAGGATCGGCAACCATGAATACTTTATCCAGCAAAGTTATCATTTAGACTCTAAGGACAGGTAAAGAGCCTCCCAGACAAAAGTAAGCTAAGGGAATTTATCAGCGCTAAGCCGGTATTACAGGAAATGTTGGAGGGACTTCTTTAAAAAGAAAAAAAAAATGCATCAAAAACATGAATAAAGAATGCTAATAACTATATTTCTAGCAACAAGTACCTCAAATAGAAAGGAATAAAGTGATCCAACCAAAAGATAGAGTGGCTGAATAGATAAGAAAACAAGACCTCTACATATGTTGCCTACGAGAGACTCATTTCAGATTGAAAGACACACATGGACTAAAAAGAAGGGGATGGAAAAAGATATTGCCTTGATGGACTTAGAGGAATTTGCACTAAGTGACAGGAGTTGGAGAAAGACAAATATTGCATGATTTCACGTGCACGTGGAATCTAAAGAACAAAATAAGAACAACAAAAGCAGAAATAAACTCATAGATACAGAAAATATTTTGAGGGCTACTAGATGGGAGGGAGGTTGGTGGAACGGCAAAAAAATGCAAAGGAATTAAGAGGTACAAATGGATAGCTGCAGAATAGACATGGAGATGTAGAGTCTAGCATATGGAAGATGGTTAATAATGTAATAAATATGTAAGGGACAAGAGTGGTACTAGATTTAGTGGGGTGATCACTGCGAGTTACATATATCTCTGATCACTATTCTATACAACTGAAAATGGTATATTATTGTATGCCGACTATAATTGAAAAAAAAAACTAATTGAATTATACAATGTAAATACAAGCAACTAATTGTCTATTATATTTCAATAAAGCTGGAAAAAAATCCTTAAAATAATTTCCATATATATATCTGTGTATATGTCCTGAACAATGCTAGGAACTTACAACCCTTAATGTCCATTTATATTCTCCTAAAATTGGGACTATTTTTGTCATGTGTTTTCTTCCTCCCCTCCCCAAACCCCTTTGTATATGGTGTATGAGAAGTCTTAATCATTTTCTAAATGAATAAGTGCCTTTTATATGAAGAGACAGTAAGATTCCAAACTAAGAGCACGTAAGTATCAAGCATTAATCAGGCAATTGCAGAACTATATATGGCCATTTCCACCCCCACCAACCTACATACAAAAACACTACATGGAAGCATTGGTGTTTGCCTTCACGATAAACTTGAGATGTGAATTCTAAGAAACAGAATGCCTAGTGTTTTCAATTTGATTATGACATGTATAAGGAAAAACAAACAAACAAAAAAACCAGAAGAAAGACTGAGGTAAATCTCACTCTTGAAAACAGAAAAAAAATGTGGAAAATAAATAGCAAATTTACCCAGGAAGGAAAAAAAAAAAAAACAAAATTTTCAAGTCAAAATCTCATTGTATGACATTTAGGACTTCAAGCCTGTTTAACTGCCACCATATAACCACACAAAGAAAAATGCATATAGTATGATAGAAATTAAGTATAAAATATGTAATACTAGGTAGTCTTTTATTGAGATTCAAATGCTTATATTAATGCCTAGAATAACATTCACCTAACTATTAAAACTGATTACTTCTCTGAAGGAATATAGGAGTTACTGGAAAGTGATGAAGAACCTTTATGTTTATTCTATTTCTTTGTGGCTCAAATCTTTGAAAATAGAATGGGCTTGCTAGATCCATATGTTATTTGTGTAAAAAATCTTGGGAACATAATAGCATAATATATTTTTTTAAATTACTGAGCAATTAGCATTTTCTAGCAATTCTGTTAGATTCTGGATTGACAGTCATTGACAAATTTTAGTTTGTTGAGAGAAAAATATCTGCTATATTTAGTTTCAGAGATTGAGGCTGATCATCGTGAGGTCCAACTGATCTGTCACATAATAGATATGCCATTCATTTGATTGCTAAAACAAATCTGAGCTGATTTGGGGAACAATTAGAATTATGATTTTGAATAGTTTTAGAAATTTCTTTTGTGTGTGTGGCAGGAAGCATAGTTTGGGGAAATTTCTAGCTTAACCTCATAGTTTTGTAATTAGAATGTGAAGCATATTTTCAAAATTTCAGTTAATAAACATTATCAGCCTATTACAGATTTCACATCCATTGCTACCAAAGAGGGACGATTATTATCGGATGATCCAGAATTGTCGCTAGATATGTAAAATAACATACACCCAGTAGATTATTTCAATGTAAGAACATTTTCTTTGAAAGCAACAGAAATCTAGTTCTAGCTTAAGAAGACAAAGAAGAGTTATCAGGTAGATACTGGTATAATACACAGAATTAAAAAACAAAAAACAAAAAATAAAAAAAACTAAAACCCTCGACGACAAACTTCACAATATAGTCTCTACTTTATTTATAAGAAAATAGCAAAGATCTCCCCCATCACTTCAGGAACAATGTGCTTTACAGAAGTAAATTTCTTGTGAATATGGATATGTATTTCTTTGGTAAATATCATCAAACAGAATTCAGCAATATATTAAAAAGTATATATCAGTATCAAGTGAGATTTACTCTAGAAATGTAACGTTAGTTTACCATTCAAAAATCAACAAGAACAACCCTTACATTAACCAAGAATTGAAGGAAGGTCACACAATCATTTCATTAATGTGAGTAAAATTATGTAATATAATTAAAAAGTTACTCTTAATTAAAACTCTCAAAAAACTACCAATTAAGGTAACATACTTAATCAAATAAAAACTATCTATAGAAAACCTACCGATGACATCATATTTACAAGTTAAACAGTGAACACTTTTCTTTAATAAGCAGAATCTGAAAAATAGATGTCCATTATCACCAATTCTAGTTAACACTTTTCTAGACAGTTTAATAGAGAAAGAAAAATAAAAAAGAAAACATCAATATTAAAAAGAAAGAAGTACAATAGATGACCAATTACAAACATAGGAACTTAGAAATAATCTAAATACTATTGCTTATTCTTATTTATTTAATTTTATTAAAATTATAAAGGTGACATTAGTTAATAAAATCATATAGGATTCAAGTGTACAATTTAATAATATGGCCTATGTATATTGCATTGTGCGTTCACAACTCAAAGTTAAATTTCTTTCCATCACCATCTATTTGACCCTCTTTACTACTATCTACACCCCCTCTCTCCCCCTTCTCTCT
>NW_024344370.1:17915400-17929017 GCF_902729225.1 Pteropus medius
TGTAGATTTCATGAAAAAGTGAGATCATGTAGTATTTTTCTTTCTTTGTCTGGCTGATTTCACTTAGCATAATGTCATCCAAGTTCTTTCTTTGTATATTTTGGATAACTGACCTTTATCAGATGTGCCTTCTGAAATTTTTATTTTTTTCCCCAGGCTATGGCTTGTCTTCTCATTTCTTGATATTGTCTTCCCCAGAATAGTTTTTAATTTTAATAAAGTCCAAGTTATCAATTATTTTTTAAGGATTGTGACTCTGATATTGTATCTAAGAGTCATCACCATACCAAATATCATAGGTTTTCTCTCATGTTAACTTTTAAGAGTTTCATAGTTTTGTGTTTTATGTTTATTCTCTATGATTCTTTTTTTTTTTTGATGGAGGGTACAATGTCTGTGTCTAGATTTATTTTTTGCATGTAATGCCCAGTTGTAACATCATCATTTGTTGAAGAAACTATCTTCGCTCCATTATATTGTATTTTTCTTTTTGTCAAAGATCAGTTGACTGTATTTATGGGGATCTATTTCTGGGTTCTCTATTCTGTCCTATTCATCTATTTGTCGATTCTTTCACTAGTAGCACACTGCGTTCATTACTTTAGATTTAAAGTAAGTCAATATCAGGTAGTATCAGTACTCCACCTTTGTTCTTTTTCAATATCGAGTTGGCTACTTTGGGTCTTTTGAATTTTCATATAAACTTTAGAACCAATTTGTTAATGTTCACAAAATAACTTGTTAGAATTTTGATTGGCATTGTATTGAATCTATAAATCAAGTTGGGATAAACTTATATCTTGATGATATTGACTCTTCCTATCCATGAACAATGAATATCTCTTTATTTATTTAGTTTCTCCTTGATCTCTTTCAACAGAATTTTGTAGTTTTCCTCACATAGACCTTGTATATATATTTTGTTAGATTTATACCTGAGAATTTTATTTGGGGTGGGTCCAAATACAGTCTTGTGTTTTTAATTTTAAATTCCACTTGTTCATTGTTGGTATATAGGAAAGTGATTGACTTTTGTATACTAACTTCGTATCCTGCAACCTTGTGGTAATCGCTTATTTATTTCAGACATTTTGCGTCAATTCAGATTTTCTTCATAAATGATCATGTCATATGCAACTAAGATTTTTTTATTTCTTCCTCCCTAATCTTTATATATTTTATTTCCTGTTATTATTTTATTGCGGTATCTAGGGCATCCAATACAATGTTGAAAAGTTGTGGTAAGAGGAAATGTTCTTGCCTTATTCTTAATCTTAGTGGACGAGCTTCAAGTGTATCACCATTAAATATGATGTTAACTGTAGGATATTTTTGTAGGTATTACTTATCAAATTGGAAGAGTTCACCTGTATTCACAGTATACTGTGATTTTTTGTTTTTTTTAAATGAATGAGAGTTGAATTTTGTAAATGCTTTTTCTGGATCTATTGGTATAATTGCATGATTTCCCCTTCTTATCTGATGATGTTACCGTTTACATTAATTGACTTTTTAATATTGCACTAGGTTTGCATACCCAGGATGAATATATTTGGCCCCAGATATAATTATTTTATACTTTGTCAGATTCTATTTGATAATATTTTGTTGGAGATTTTCACATTTATGTTCATGAGAGATATAACTCTTTAGTTCTATTTTTTGTAATGTCTTACTCTGTTTTTGTTATAGGATAATCCTGGCCTCATATAATAAAATAATAAATATTCTCTCTGATTTTGTTTCCTGAAAATAACTGTGTAGAGAGTTGGTGTGATTCCTTACTTATGTTTGGCAGAAATCACCAGTGAACTCACCTGGGCTTGGCGTTTTCTGTTTGGAAGGTTATTAATTATTGATTAATTTTCTTTGATATTGGTCCATTAAGATTGTCTGTTTCTTTTTGTGTGAGATTTGAAAGATTTGTCTTTCAAGAAACTGGCTCATTTGTATGAAGTATATTTTAATTTTCTCTTATTAATATGCATTTTCATTGTTTCTAATGTTTGCTATTATTGGCAATGCTATAGTGAACTCTTTGTCTATGTTTCTTAGTGCAGACCTAGACATCCGGGGGGTAAATTCCCACAAATGTTATTATTTGGTCACTGTGTGGCTTTATTTTAAATTTGATAGACAAAGCCAAAATGCCCTCCAAAGATGCCTCATCAACATATTTTACTAAAAACAAACAAAACTAATATTGTGTAAGCATATGTATGGCTCTTATTTCTGCACATTGGAATTCATTATAGGTATCAAGGAATATTATTACTAAAATAGGGATTTTTTTTTTTTTACTTGTACATAGTATTTGTATAAAACTATATAGAACCACACCATTATCTCAAAGAAACATTTAATTCTGGGAAGCAATGTTCAAGGAATAAATTTTAAACTATCTTTTAATCAATTCCACAAGAAGTTACTTCCTCTGTGGAAAGAAGTGGGATTTTCTGAAGCTAAAGAAACAGTAGGAGTTTGGAGACGAGGCAGCAAATGTATCTTCTCACTCTGGAGATATAGGTAGACTCCTGAATAATAAGTGTCTGTCCTCTCTTCTCACATGTCATACATAAAATTTTCCAGAATAGCCAGCTGGAGGCTGTCTCACTCTTTTGATTCTCTGATGGAAAAAAGTATTTTTTGACAGTGAGGTCCTGGAAACTGTTACTTCTTCCTGTCTCCATAGCCTCCATAACCCTCTCTTCTCCATCCATACTGCCATATCACTATGCAGTTTTTGTTTTGCATATGTATTTTTAACTATTTGAACTTAATGACATACACAAATATATATAAGCTGATTTCTAAAACAATGTATTTTATTATTTTTATCATTTAATTTTATTGTTAAGATACTGCATGCCATCAAATAAATTGTTGTTAATATTATTATAAAGAAACTGTTATCAAGTAAATTGAAAGAAAATAAAAGTATTTTATGTTGCTTTCACTTATTCCTTCTCTAATGCTTTTCATTTCTTTATGCAGAACTAAATTTATGACCTGTATCATTTTCTTCTTTTCTGAAGAACTTCTTTTAAAATTTCTTGCAACATATGCCTAATAGTAACAAAGTCTCTCATCTTTTGTTGAGAGGTCTTTATTTCTCCTTCACTTTTGAAGAATAATTTCATTGAATGCAGAATTCTAAGATGGTGAATTTTTTCTTTCCATTGAAAATATTTCATTCCACTCTCTTCTTGCTTGCATAATTTCTGAGGATAAATGAGAGATATTTTTATCATTGCTCTTCTAGACATGAGGTGTTTTGCTCCCAGTCTGGTTTCTTTCAATATTTTTCTTGGTCTTTGATTTTCAGCATTATGAGTGTGATATGATCAGGTGTAGTTTTTCAGCACTTATCCTGGTTTGTGTTCTCTGATCTTCCTGGATCTGTGATTTGGTATCTGATATTAATTTAAAAGAAATTCTCAGGTAATGTGGCTTCAAATATTTCTTCTGTTTCTTTTTTTTTTCTGATATTTGTATTATATGAACATTTACCTTTTATATTGTCCCACAATTCTTAGATATTCTGTTCCATTTTTGTCAGTCCTTTTCATTTTTCCTTTTCAGTTTGAGAAGTTTCTATTAACATATCCTCATGATCATTGATGTTTTCCTCAGCTGTGTCTACTTTGCTAAAGAGCTCATCAAAGTCATTCTTCATTTCTATTATGGTGTTTTTGATATCTAGAATTTATTTTTGATTTGTTCTTAGAATTTCCATATTTTTGCTTATATTAACCATCGATCCTTGTATATTGTCTATTTTGTCCAATAGAGCCCTTAACATATTAATCATAGTTATTTTAAATGAATGGTATGATAATTTCAACATCATTTCCATATCAGAGTCTCATTTTCATTCTTGCTCTACCTCTTCAACTGTGTTTTGTTTTGTTTGCCTTTTAGTATTTAATTTAGATTTAATTTTTTTGTTGAATGCCATACATGATGTACTACATAAAAGGCCTTTAGTGATGTCATAGTAAGGTATATGGAGAAGGGAGAGTTCCATAGTCAAATGATTATGTATCAGTCTTTTAGTGACCCTGTGTCTCTTGACTTTAAACTTCACAAGTGTTCCTCATCCCCCCCAACCAACCTTACGTGGGGCAAAAAATTTAAAAGGGGGTGGAGTCAAATATTTTCAATCCCCCAGCTCAATCAGACGATGGAAAAATAGGTGGTTGTTGTTGTTGTTTGCTTTTAGGGCACATCTCGTTAAAAATAACAGAATGCTTCTGGGCATATTTTAAAATGACTATTTTTTCCTTACCTTGTAGGAAGCACTAGGAGATTTTTTTTCATTTTTCACTGTTCAAACTCGATAGATCTCTTGGAGGTAAGACTGGCAAAAATGTGAGATGTCCATTCAGTCTGCCCCACTAGAGATTTCAACTCTCAAACTTGTTCACACTGAGCCTTCAGCAACTATTCAATCATACTTAGGTTTTCCTAGCCTAAAGCATAGGCTGGATTCTAGGAAGGAAGTCTCTCCATGGAAATTTCTGCTTGTGCATTTCAGCTCTGATAGGCTGTGATTTTCTGTTTCTGCCTGTCTATCCATTTTAAGAGGCAACCATTGGCCCTGTGTTCTCAATGTCTAATGAATCTAGAAGAGTTATTGATTTTTAGTTTGTTTGACTTTTTACTTGTTAGGATGGAGTGATGACCTACAAGGTCCTTATACATTAGACTGGAAACCTGATGTCCCTGTAAAAATATTTTCATATGTCAATATTTGTAATAAATGTGTATACACATATGGCATACAAGTTTTATATGCTAATTCTTAGAATAATATATTTTTTCATTAATTTTCTCATTTAATTTTATTATTAAAGTGCTGAATGTCCATCTTACTGTAGGACATTTTGAAAACAGAGATGCACATAGAGATTTAATTTAAAATCACTCTAGACTTTATCATCCAGAAAAAAAGTTGTGTTAACATTTTAGTGTATATTGTTATTGTATTTATTCTCTATATTTAAAATATGTATTTGAAATGATTCTACACTTATTATTTTTATATTTTTTATGCTTTTATGGTGACATTAGTTAATGAAATCCAATAAGTTTCAGCTGTACACTTTAACAGTATGGCATATATATATTTACACCGTGTTCACCTCCCATAATTAGATTTCTTTCTGTCACCACATATTTGACCACCTTTACCCTGTCTACCCACCTTCCCCCTTTCCTCTACTGTCTGGTAACCACTAGTTTATAGTCCATGTCCACGAGTCTCTGTCTGTTTGTCCTGTCTGTTTGTTGCTTTTAGATTTATCCTACACATAAACGATATCATGTGGTTTTCAACTTTTTCTGTCTGGCTTATTTCGCTTAGCATGATTATCTCAAGGTCCATCCATGTAGTCGCAAATGGCAGTACTTCATCTCTTCTTAAGGCTGAATAATATTTCATTGTATATTTGGACCACAGCTTCTTTATCCAATCATCTATCATAGGACATTTCAGTTGCTTCCATGTCCTGGCCACTGTAAATAATACTACTTATTTTTAAATGCCTTTTTTTCCCAAACCAAAAGAAGTATATATTATTTGTAGAAATTATATAAACTACATAAGAAAAATGAAGAAATATAATTCACCATATTCTTTGCAACCTGGAAAAATATGCAATGAACATCTATGGGTATGTATGTTATTCCAGGTATGTGCATATCTGACCATCCACCTACATATCTTAATGTGATTAATTGTATTGGATATATTGTATTACATACATTTCCCTTACTACTATGCTTTATAATTTTTAGTATAGTAAATATGAGAATATGTTCAAGTTCTATGGGAATTGATATAAAGAAATAATTGAATATCTATGACTTTATACTCTGTTTAATTTTTTCTAACTTAATAAAAAATATAGAGACTGTTAAAGATGAAATGTTAAGGTGCCAAAAAGTATTTATTTAATTTCCTATTCAGAAAACTTATTGCTTTAATTGGAATAGAGGCAGTATCTTTATTTTTGGTAGTTTCATATGTAATGTATTTCAATAACAAAAACTTTTAGTCATCATAAAGAAAGTACCAGCCACATATAAAACTCAGTGTCTGGGACCTATATCACTCACCTGGATGAGACAAGTCTTCTAGGCATTAGGGTCAAAGATCAGAGCCTTTCAATAATGAAAACTTTTAGTCATCATAAAGCAAGTGCCAGCTGTGTATTAAACTCAGTGCTTAAAGAAGTTTTTGAATATAAATGCATCATGTGTCTCATTTTCATTTTCATTAATGGCTAAACAAAACATCTATTCCCCATCCATTGGGCATCTCCTATACCTCACCTCTTTCTCATTCCCAAAGCTCCTAAAATCCTTGCTCCATCCCTGCAGTCTTAATCTTTCTCAAAGACGATAGCTTTCCTTGAAGTCCTCCTAAGCAATGAGCACTTATCTTTTTCTCACCTGTTGGTGTCCTTCTTCATTCCCATTACAGTACTGTCTCTATCTTATTAAAATAGAATTTTCTTCTTTAAGGCCCTGGTCATTTTTTTTTTCAGACAATTTCCTTTCATAGTCATTATGTTCTATCATCTTACAATCATCATTTTATCAAAGACATTCACTCATTCAACAAAATTTTGAGCACCAGATTCTGGATCAGCAACCATTCTAGGCATTGAACATTCATCAAAAAACAAAACAAACAAAGTTGCTTTTCCTTTGGTTTCCATAAATATTTCTCTTGTTCCACCTCCCCTTTTGTCACTGGGTTAAAAATCTTTAGATCTGGAACTAGGCCTTTTTTCTTTTCTTAATTTAAACTCTTGCTTTCTACAAAATCATGGAAATCAAGTGTCATGTATATGCCTATTAGTTACAAAATTAATTCACTGAAAATTAAGTATATTCAATAAATTTTGGGGATTGGGTATAAATATTTGCTTTCTCATAAGTGAATAATTCTCTATTTTAATATTCATGTCCTCCTTGGTTATAATCAGTGTGTTCAGACTGATTAATTTTCTCTAGTAGGCACCATTTAATACGGTCTCATACAGTTTCATTTGTGTATTGTATCTAAGACTACATTATGATCCTGTCTATATGCCAGAATTGATATTAACCTAAATTAATGCACTTTATTATATTATTAATGATTTTCTCAAAATTAATGATACTGCTTGTGCGGAGATATTGATTGTTCCATAGAACAATCAAACACTCAATTTAACTCTGTTTTTCTAAACATACAGGTATGAGTTAGATTATCTAGCAGAAGATGAAAACACCTTGGTTACTACCATTTTAAACCCTTTTAAATTGACATTTTATTTTTATTCAATATAGAGTATCTTTTCATATTATTATTAATTTAGATCCTTAGGAGGAAGACCACACTTTCTCATTGTTTGTAATTATAGGTTTTAATTTAATTGAAATTTAATTTAATTGAAATGAGCTATCTTTGTCATAACATAAACCCATTATATGACAATTGCTCAAGTGCCTAATGTGTACATTATATTGTATTAAGCATGATCATGATTATTACCCAACTAAAACAAAGGAGTATCATAAGTTCTGTGAGTGGAAAAAATATAAATGTACCCATATCATTATTTTTTAATTGGAAATCATTATTTCATCATTGAAAGTGTAAAGCACTGAAAGATTTTGTGGTTTTCAACATTAAGAGTTGGCTAAAATATAGATCAAAAGTAAATCTCAGAAACCATTAAAAACAGTGATTTTTATGAAAATCCTCCATAATTTCCTCTTTTCTCTTAAATACACTCAAAGTACAAAGACAATTCTCTCTTCATAAAATGTCTGAAGATATGTCCAACTCTTAATACCTCTGAGACATGCTAAATCATATTTAATAATTTAATCAGGTTTTATCTCCAGCACTTTTCTTTCCTGTACTATGACAGTTCAGACTAAAGCTGATGTAATATTTTTTTTCTTTTTTTTATTAAATTTTTAGGGATAACACTGGTTAATAAAATCATTTAGGTTTCAAGTATACAATTCAGTAACATATCATATGTAATTTGCATTGTGTGTTCACTACTCAGTTTCTATCCATCACAGTATAATTGATTCCCTTTAACCCAACCTACCTCCACCTTCCCCCTGTTCCCTCTTGTAAACACAAATCTACTGTCCATGTCCACGAATCTCTGTTTCTCTTATGTTTGTTGTTTTTAGTTTTATATCTCACATATAAATGAAATCATATAGTTTTTAACTTTTTCTGTCTGACTTATTTCACTTAGCATGATAATCTCAAGATACATCTGTGTTGTCACAAATGGCAGTATTTCATCTTTTTTATCTCTGAGTAATATTCCATATATGTAACATGTCTTCCTTATCCAATCGTCTATCAAACAACACTTCAGTTGTTTCCATGTCTTGGCCACCATGAATAATGATGCTATGAACAACAAGTTGTATCTTTTCAGATAGATGTTTTTGAATTTGAGGGGTGGGTAGATATCCAGAAGAGGAATTGCTAGGTCATATGGTATTTCTATTCTTAGTTTTTTGAGGAAACTCCATACCGTTTTCCATAGTAGCTGTACCAATTTGTAGTCCCATCAGCAGTGTATGAGGGTTCCTTTTTCTCCACATCCTCTCCAACATGTTATTACTTGTCCTATTGATGACAGCCATTCTAAAAGGTGTGAGATAGTATCTCATTGTGGTTTTGATTTACGTATCCCTAATAGCTACTAAAGTTGAGCATCTTTTCATATGACCATTGGCCATTTGATTGGAAATTTTTCTGGAAAAAATCTGTTCATGTCCTCTGCCCATTTTTTTTTTTCAAATTGATTGTTTGTTTTACTCTTGAGTTGTTTAGGGTATATATATATATATATATATATATATATATATATATATATATATATATATATATATATATATTGGATATTAGGCCCTCACAAAGGTTTTGTTTACAAGTATTGTCAAACATTCAGTTAATTACCTCTTTGTCTTATTGATAATTTCTTTTACTGTGCAGAGGCTTTTTAGTTTGATATAGTCTAATTTATTTATTTTTGCTTTGATGTCCATGAGTCTCTGTTTGTCCTGTTTGTTAGTTGCTTTTGGATTTATATCCCACGATAAGTGATATCATGTGATTTTCAACTTTTTGTCTGGCTTATTTAGCTTAGCAGGATTATCTCACGTTTCATCCATGTTGTCACAAATGGCAGTATTTCATCTCTTTTTATGGCTGAGTAATATTCCATTGTGTATATGTACCACGGCTTCTTTATCCGATCATCTATCATAGGACACTTCAGTTGCTTCCATATCCTGGCCACCATGAATAATGCTGCTAAGAACATCAGTGGGAAAATATCTTTTCAGATAAATGTTTTCAAATCTTTTGGGAAATAACCAGTAGAGGGATTGTTGGATCATATGGTAGATTCATTCTTAGTGTTTTGAGGAACCTCAATACTGTTTCCATAGTGGCTGTACCAATTTGCAGTCCCATTAGCAGTGTATGAGAATTCCTTTTTCTCCACATCCTCTCCAACATTTGTTATTACTAGTCTTGTTGATAACAGCTATTCTAACAGGTGTGATATGGTATCTCATTGTGGTTTTGATTTGCATTTCCCTAATAGCTAGTAATGTTGAGCATCCTTTCATATGTTTGTTAGCTATTTACATGTCTTCTTGGGAGAAGTGTCTGGTCAGGTCCTCTGCCAATTTTTTGATTGATTTTTTTAAATTATTTTTTTTTATTGTTGAGTTGTATTAGTCCTTTACATATTTTGGATATTAGGCCCTTATTGGAGGTGTTGCTTGCAAATATATTTTCCCATTCGGATGGTTGTCTCTTTACCTTGCTGACAGTTTCTTTTGCCATGCAGAAGCTTTTTAGTTGAATGTAGTCCCATTCATTTATTTTCGATTCATTTATTTTTGATTTTCTCTTGCCTCTGAGGTCAAAATCCTCTTTAAGTCTAAGGTCTTTGAGTTTAGTTCCTATGTTTTCTTCTATGCAATTTATTATTTCAGGTCTTATATTCAGGCCCTTAATCCATTTTGAGTTAATTTTGATGTGCGGTGATAGATAGCAGTCTAGTTTTATTCTTTTCAATTTTCCCAGCTCCATTTATTGAATAGGCTTCCTTTTCTCCATTGTATACTTTTGGCTCTTTTATCAAAAATTATTTGCCCATATTTATGGGGGTTCTTTTCTGGGCTCTCAATTTTATTCTGCAAATACTATGCTGCTTTGATTATTGTCTCTTTGTAGTATAATTTGAAGTCAAGAATTGTGACTCTGGTATTTTCTTTTTCCTCAGGATTACTTTGATCATTCAAGGTCCTATGTGCTTCCATACAAATCTGATGATTTTTTTGGTTCTATTTCTTTAAAAGATACTATGGAGGTTTCAATGGGGATCACATTAAATCTGTATATTGACCTGGGTCATATGACCATTTTAACCATGTTGGTTTTTCCAATCCAAGAACACAAAATATCTTTCCATTTCCTTGACTCTTCTTCAATTTCTTATTATAATGTCTTCTAGTTTTCAGTGTATAGGTCTTTCATATGTTTCATTAAGTTTATTCCTAGGTATTTTATTATTTTTGTTGCAATTGCAAAATAATTCTTTTCATTTTTTTTTCTGAAATTTTGTTTTAGTATATAGAAATGCCATGATTTTTTACGTTGATTTTGCATCTTGAAATGTTACTCTGTGCTTATTGTTCCTAATAGCTTTTTTTGTGTGTGTGGCGTCTGAAAGTTTTTTCATAAAATCATGTTATCTGTAAAAAGTGACAATTTGACTTCTTTATTCCCAATTTGAATTCATTTTATTTCTCTCACTTACCTAATTGCTCTAGCTAGGACTTTTAGCACTATACTGAATAAGAGTGGTGATAGCAGATAGACTTGTCTTGTTCCTGAACTTAAAGGGGATGTTTTCAGTTTTCCACTATTAAGTATAATGTTAGCTGAGTGTTTTTTGTATATGGCCTTTGTTATATTGAGTAACTTTTCTTCAATACCCATTTTATTAAGTGTTTTAAGCATAAATGGATGCTGTATCTTGTGAAATGATTTTTTTCTAGATTTATTGATGTGAGTATATGATTTTTATAATTTATTTTGTTAATCACATTGATCAATTTGCATATGTTGAATCATGTTTGTACTCTGGAATGAATCCCACTTGAGTGTGATGTATAATCTTTTTAATGTATTGTCATATTGTATTTGCTAGTATTTTTGTTAGGATTTTTGCATCTTTACCCATCAGATATTTTAATCTGTAGGGATGATGATGATGATGTGTGTGTGTGTGTGTGTGTGTGTGTGTGTTATCCTTGCCAGGTTTTTGTTTCAAGTAATGTTGGCATCATAAAGTGAGTTAGGAAGTATTGCCTCTTCTATAATTTTGAAAGACTTTGAGAAGAAGAGGTATTAAATTATCTTTGCATGTTGGGCAGAATTCACTGTTGAAGCCATCTGCTCCTGGGCTTTCATATTTGGGAAGGTTTTTCATGATTGTTTCAATGTCTTTATTGTTGATCACTCTATTTAGATTTTCCAGGTTTCAGGACTCGGTCTAAGAAAGTAAAATACATCTAAAATCTTATCCTTTTCTTCTAGGTTATTAAACTTGGTGGCATATAATTTTTCATAGTATTCTTTTATGATCTTTTTTATTTCAGTGGTATTTTTGTGACATCTCTTTCATTTCTGATTTTGTTTATTTGTGTTCTTTCTCTTTATTTTAGTCAATATAGCCAGAGTTTTGTCAATTTTATTAATCTTCTCAAAGAACTAGCTCTTTGTTGCATCGATTTCTTTGTCTTCTTATTCTCAATTTAATTTATGTCTGCTCTAATTTTTTTTTTATTATTTCCTTCTTTCTGCTGATTTGGGGCTTCGATTGTTCTTCTTTTTCTAGTTTTTTAAGATGTAAAGTTAGATTTTCATTTGGGATCTTTCTTGTTTCTTCAGATAGACCTGTAACGATATGAACTTTCCTCTCGTTACTGCTTTTCCTTTGTCTCAAAGTTTTCATATGTTGTATTCTCATTCTCATTTGTTTCTATGTACCTCTTGATCTCTCTTATTTTTTCTGTAATCCAGTCGTTCTTTAGTAGTAACATGTTCAGCCTCCACATTTGTGGTTTTCCCAACTTTATTTGAAGTTAATCTCTATATTCATAGCATTATGGTTGGAGAATATGCATGGTGCGCTTTCAATCTTCTTTAAAAAAAATAGATATTATTTAAATTAGTTTCAAATATACAGTACACTGATTAGACATTTATAATGTTCATAAAATGATACCCCCAATTGCTCCCTCCCTCCCTTGGCCCTCCACTTAGCCATCATATAAATGCTAACTGCATTCCCTCTGCCATACTCTCCAAGCCCAACTATCAACTTCTACTTTGTACTTCTTTATCCCTTCACCTCATTCTCCCAGCTTCCCAATGCCTCTCCCCTCTGTCCGTCACGAAATTGTCCACTATATTTGTGAGTCTGTTTTTGATTAGTTTGTTCTTTTTGTTCTGTAGATTCCACATAAAAGTGAAATTATATGGTATTTATCTTTTTTTTGTCTGACTTATTTCACTCAGCATAATAACTTCTAAGTCCATCCATGTCATTGCAGATGGTAGGATTTCATTTATTTTAATGGCTGAGTAATATTCCACTTATATATGAACTATAATTTATTTATCCAATCACCTGTTGATGGGCATTTAGATTGCTACCATATCTTGGCTACTGTAAATTCTGCTGCCATAAATATTGGAGTGCACAGATCTTTACGAATTATTGTTTTGGTTTTCTTTGGATAAATACCCAGAAATGCAATTGCTGGGTCAAAAGGTATATCCATTTTTAATTTTTTGAGACACCTCCATGCTGTTTTCTACAGCTGCTGTGCCAATTTGCAACCCTACCAACAATGTATGAGGGTTCCCTTTTCTCCACATCTTCGCCAACACTTGCTGTTTTGTTTTGTTTTTTTTTTATTGATTACAACCATTCTGATAGGTGTGATGTGATATCCCATTGTGGTGTTCATTTGCATTTCTCTGACAATTAGCGATTTTGAAGATCTTTTCATATATCTATTAGCCATCTGTATTTCCTCTTTGGAGAAGTATCTGTTCAGGTCTTCTGCCAATTTTTAATTGGATTATTTGTTTTTTTGTTGTTGAGTTGTATAAGTTCTTTATAAATTTTGTATATTAACCCCTTATCAGATGTATCATTAGCGAATATCTTCTCCCAAACAGTCAGTTGTCTTTTTGTTTTGTTGATGGTTTCCTTTGCTGTACAAAAACTTTTTAGTTTGATGTAGTCCCATTTGTTTATTTTTTCTTTTGTTTCCCTTGCCTGAGGAGATACATTTGAAAAGAAATTCCTGTTGGTAATATCGGAGAGTTTACTGCCTATGTTTTCTACTAAAAGTTTTATGGTTTGGGGTCTTACATTTAAATCTTTAATCCATTTTGAGTCTATTCTTGTAAACAGTGAAAGAAGGTGGTCCAGCTCCTTCTTCTCCTTCTTCTCCTTCTTCTTCTCCTTCTTCTCCTTCTTCTTCTCCTTCTTC
>NW_024344370.1:17931701-17947786 GCF_902729225.1 Pteropus medius
TGTTTTAAAGTCTATTTTATCTGATATAAGTATTGCTACCCCAGCTTTTTTATTTTTCATTTCTGTTTGCATGAAATATCTTTTTCTATTCCTTTAATTTCAGTCTGTGAGTGTTGTTTGATCTGAAGTGGGTCTCTTGTATACAGTATATACATGGATCTTGTTTTCTTATCCATTTGGTTACCTTAAGTCTTTTCATTGGAGCATTTAATCTGTTTACATTTAAAGTGATTACTGACAGATACATTGTTACTGTCATTTTGTTATTTATATTTGTTATTTCTATTTTCTTTTTACCCCTTCTTCTCTTTTTACAGAAGATCCTTTAACATTTCTTGTAATGCTGTCTTGTTGTTGATGAATTCCTTAAGCTTTTTTTCTATCTGGGAAGCTCTTTATCTTACCTTCCATTTTAATTGAAAGCTTTGCTGAGTTGAGTATCCATGGTCGTAGATTCTTGTTTTTCATAACTTTGAATATTTCTTGGCATTCCTTTCTGGCTTTCGAAGTTTCCATTGAAAAGTCAGTAGACGTTCTTATGGGGGTACCCTTGTAAGTAACTAGCTTCCTTTCTCTTGCTGCTTTTAAGTTTCTTTCTTTGTATTTCATCTTTGGCATTTTAATTATAATGTGTCTTGATGTAGATCTGTTTGAATTTCTCTTGTTTGGAACTCTTTGTGCTTCCTGAACTTGTATGTCTAATTCCTTTGCCAGGTTAAGGAAGTTTTCATTAATTATTTCTCCAAATAGAGTCTTAATCCCTTGCTCTCTCTCTCTTCCTCTTTAGGTATTCCTACGATTCAGATATTTTTACGCTTCATGTTGTCTCAGTGATCTCTTAAACTATCCTAATTTTTCTAATTCTTTTTTTTTTTATGTTGTTCTGGGTGTATTCAGCTATCTTGCCTTCCAATTCGCTGATTTGATCTCCTGCTTCATCCAATCTACTGTTGAATCCTTCTAGCATATTCTTCATTTCTGTGTTTCTTTTTTATGGTTTCTATGTCCATTTTTATGCTTTCATTGTAGTCTTCCATTCCTCTCCTAAGTTTGTTGAGCATCCTTATAATCATTATTTTGAACTCTGACTCGGGTAAGTTGCTTATCACCATTTCATTTAGCTTATTTTCTAGAGTTTTCTCTTGTTTTATTTGTGGCATGTTTCTTTGTTTTCTCATTTTATTAGCCTCTCTGTGTTTGTTTCTATGTGTCAGGAATATTTGTTTCTTCTCTCCGCCTATGTCAGATGGTCTAATGTGGAAGGTGTCCTGTGTGGTCTAGTGGAGTATTCTCCCTGATCTCTTGTACCAGGAGCTCTGGAGGTGACCTTTATGTGGGTTGTGTGTGATCTGTTGTCACCAAGCCTTTATTGTTTTTAGTAGATCAGTGGGTGGGATTAACGCTCAGGCTGACTAATTATGAGACCTGGCTGCACCCACAGGGTAAGAGTTGTTGTATGGGGGCTGATCCCACTGAGGGGGATTTGCCCTAGTATGCTTGTGTACTTGTCGCAACTACCCTTTGTGTGTATCACAAATTGGACTAGTCAGGAATTGCTCCATTGTGGTCTGGTGCCAACCTCCAGATGCATTGGTTTTGTGACCCCTTGGGAGGTGCTCCTCCATAGACCAAGGTCAGCTGCTGCTTTTGATTGCTTAGGGCTACCCAGTGAGAACTACAAAGCGATCCACTGATATTTGTTGCTTATGCTGGATCTATAGGTAAGTGGAAGAGACAACGTTGTAAGCAGTTATTCCCCCATCCCTGACCTATGGCAGTTTTGCAGAGGGACCAGTGCTCTTCAAGGCTTGATACTGCCTATCAGTTGCCCATAAGTCTCTGAAACTGGATAGGCCTCTGGGTGATATGCGTGTTGAGTGGCGCAGGGACATTGGGTATCTCCTGGGTCTCTTGAGTAAATTTCCCCCTGCCACTTCAGTGCCAGTTTAGGTCCCCAAGCTATCTCTTTGGCTTGCTGCACAAATTTCCACTCATAGCAAGGTCAACTGCTGCCCACTTTGGGCCTAAATGTGCTACCCCAGAGCAGGGGCAGTTGCCTATCAATGTGCAGTGGGCACTTTGTGTATTGGATGGGGCAGGAGCTCAGGGAGTTAAGGGTTGTCAGGCCAATACAGACCCCTGCAATCCCCTCAAGAGATATTGCAGCTCATACAGGCAGCAGTGGTCTGTCCACAACTGTTTTCCTTGAAATGCGCTCACTGCGTTAGCCAAGGTCTGTCGCCTGTGTTAATTGCTCAACCTCAGAGCCAAGCAGGGCACAAGAGATTGCTTGTCAATGCGCTGCAGGCACTTTGAGGCTTGGGAGAAGTGGGATTTCAAGGCGTCAAGGTCCATTTGGCCATCATAACCTCAGTTTTGCTGCAACTACTGTGCCTGAGCATTCCCACTGTAGACCCAGATCACATTGAGGCCAGCTGCCATCAGTGGTGTTCCCACAAACCCTTGGGCTCCCCAGATACAATATTGCAACTCTTGCAGGCAGTAAAGGTCTACCTGCCTTTTTTTCCGTGCAGTGACCACCCTGTGCCAGCCAAACTTTGTTGCCTGGTGGATTAAGAAATCAGGGGAGGGGAAGGGCAGGGCTGTGTCAGTTCACTGTCAATGCCCACTCCTGGGCAATTTGTGGATAGGGTGGGGTGGGAGTCTCAGAGAAACAATGGCAATCAGATCAATATAGCCTCAGTCTTGCTGTAAATTTGGTAACTTTTGTGAGTTCCCACAGAAGTCCCAGATCACAGTAAGACAAGCTGTGGTCTGAGATTGGCCCACAGGTCCCTGATATCTGCCCAAGTTCGTGTTGGCAGCAGTGATCTGTCTGACGCTATCTCTGAAATGGGGCTCACAGCACTGGCCCGCTGTTGCTGGGATTAGAAACGCTGCTCGCAATGATGTCCGCCCTGCTATGAATCACTGAATCACTGGGATCAGGGCTTGGCATCCATTTAGGAACAACTGTCCCAGGCAGTGTTCAGATTAGGTGGGGCAGGCTCATCCCCTCAGACCAGAGCTCTGTGGAACGGGTCTGCACAATCAAGCTGGTGTGGTCTGTAGGTTACCCTGTGGGGGCGGGGGTGAACTAAGGCACAATGGTGGCTGCCTTTGAGCCCTCGTTCTTACTCCAGGTAATGGAGACTTTTTCAGAATGAATCCCCCACAAGCCTCTGACCCACCGCCGGTGTCGCAAGTGGGTGTCTGCAGGTCAGAAAGCCTTTGCTCAGGTCCTTCAAAGGGACATCTATGGGCTCAGTTGCCTCTGTCTCACCCAGACAGCCGGAATCCTCTCTAGTTTCTACAGTCAGAGTCATTGGAATCTCTTCTTCCCTGGGCTGAGACCCTGTGCTGGAGACTCCCCAAATGAAACCAGGACCACCCTCTCCTTCAGGAGAGCCTCTGCAGCCTCATTGTCCCTCCCAGAGACCCATGGGTGCAGGTCCAGCCCGATTAGCGACTTTGCCCCTCCTATTGGCTACGATGTGGCTCCTTTATATTATCAGATGTAGGTGTTATGACCAGCTGGACTTCAGGTAATTCTCCATGTTTATTATTTTATAATTTGGTTGTAATTTCAATTCAGTCTTGAGAAGAGACGAACCTGGCTTTTACCTAGTCCACCATCTTCCCAGAAGCCTCGCTTTCAATTTTCTTAAATCTGTTGAGGCAACTTTTGTGTCTTATTATATGGTCTATCCTTGAGAATGTTCTATGTGCATTAGAGAAGAATGCATAATCTGATGTTTTGAGATGAAAGGCTCTGTAAATATTGATTATATCCAATTATATCCAATTGGATTATATCCAATTGGATTATATACAATTGTCTAATGTATCATTTAAGATTCATATTTTTTTATTGATTTCCTGTTTTCATGATCTATTCATAGCTGACAGTGGGGTATTTAAGTCCCATAATATAATTTTGTTTTTGTCAATTTCTCTGTTTAGTTCTATTAGTAGTTACTTGATAAATTTTGGTGCTTATTGAGAGTATATGATTTGGTAAGTGTTATGTCTCTTTGACGTATGACCCTCTTTATCATTATGAAGCATCTATCATTTTCTCTCACTAATTTTTTTATCTTGAAGTCTATTTCGTCAGATATAAGTATTGTTATACCCACTTTGTCCTGGATGTCATTTGCTTGGAGTATCTTTTTCCACCTTTTCACTTTGAGTTTACATTTGTTTTTGCAGCTGAAATATATCTTTTGAAGGTAGAGTATGGTTAGGTATTGTTTTTTAATCCAAGCTTCTTCTCTGTTCCTTTATATTGGTGAGTTCATTTCATTAATATTTAGTCTGATTGACATACGAGTTTTTTCTATAGATATTTTATCTTGTGTTTTCTGTTAGCTCAGTGTCACCATTGTTTCTTTGCCCTCATGTTTCTGTCTCATATTTTTGTTTGTTGTTACTTTATACTTTTTTTTCCTCTGGTCCTTCTTTTTTATGTTATGTATATAAGTTCTAAATGTGTGTGTGTGTGTGTGTGTGTGTGTGTGGTTACCATTACGTTTCTCTAAAATAAAATTTCATATGTACAGTAGTCCTTTCTCGACTCTGTGTACCTTATTTCTATTCCCCTTTGCAAATTCAGATCTTTACCTCTCCCCTTTTTTTTATTCTCTCAAATTATCCTTATTTATGTTGTGAATTCATTTCTGAGTTATAGTAGCTATTGTCTTCTCTTTTTAAAAATATTTTTACCTCCTTTAACCATTATGTAATATTTAAGTTTATAATATCCTATTCTACATAAGGGTTGCAATTTCCTGTTTCTGTCTGTTTATTAGTTATCTTACTCGTAGTTTTGTATCTTTTTTGACTTTTTGTTTCAGGTAGAATAACCTTCTTTAGTATTTTCTGTAATGCAGGACTTGTGGTGGAAATTTTTTTTCAATTTTCGTATGTCTGAAAAGATCTTTATTTCTCCTTTATATGTAAAGGAGAACTTTGCTGGATATATTATTCTTGGCTGGTAATTTCTCTTGTTTGATAGTTTTAATATTTGATTCTACTCTCTTCTAGATTGTAAAGTTTTGCTTAAAATTCTGATAATGAGCTTATTTTTTTTTTCTTTATGGGTTATCATCTTCTTATCCCTGGCTGCCTTTAGAAGTTTTTCTTTGTCATTAATTTTTGACAGTTTTAATATAATGGGTCTTAAGAAGGCCTTTTTGGATTGAGGTAATTAGGTGTTCTTGGAATCGACGAATGAGTACTTAGGTTTACGAAGTTCTCATTAACTATTTGGAAAGACTCTCTATTGCTTTGTTTCTCTTGTCTCTTTCTAGTGTAGTCATTATTCTTATATTACTCTTTCTGATGGTGTCAAATAGTTATTTCAGGTTTCTTTTATTATTATTTTTTCACTCTCAAGTCTCTCTCTTTTTCCATCTGTCATTTCCAGATTTCTATCTTTGTATCACTAATTTTTCCCTCCATCTGGTCAGCTTTATTTCCTAAGCTTGCTATTTTGTTCTTTATCTCTTTTATTGAGTTTTTCAGCTCCGGGTGATCTATTTGTTTCTTTTTTAGAATTTTATTTTCTGTAGTAAGGTATTTATTGTTGTTCATTGATTTTTGTTTCTGAGTTAATTGAACTGTTGATCAGAATTTGCTTGCATCTTGTTGAATTTTTTCAGTTCAATCTTGAATTCTCTGTCATTTACATCACTTATTTCTATACCTTTAAATTTATTTTCTGGAGATTTTTCACTTTCTTTCTGATCTGCCATGTCACCTTGGTTTTTCAGGGTATTTGATGGATTATATTTTCACTTAGTCACTTAAGGGAAGATACTTTGCTTTTCTTTTTTTTTTTTTAAATCATTATTATTAAGAGTGATCTCTCTTTAGCACGTTGATAAGAAGAGGTTTTTGTGTGAGTGTTTTGTAGTAAGTGGTACACAAGGCTTCTGGACTGCCCAGGACTCCCAGATCTCTGCTGTGGGTCAATAAAACACCCTTTATTCTCTAGGGAGATGTGTGTCTTTTTTATGATGAGGTCTCCTCATTCCCAGGGCTCCTCCTTCATGGAGTGGACTTATATGCTTGCCTTTAACTAATTTTTTTTTTCTGGGATAAAAATCAAATGCTTATAAAATGTTGATATATGTTTTAGAACACTTAAATATACATTTATAATTGTTGCTTGCATGTTTTATTCATTTCATGACTTTCACTCATTTTTAAATTTTCATCTCCTCACAATTTTTTTTTTTACCAATTAAGTTATTAACAGACTGAAGTGGCTGACTATGTGCATATGGCTTGCTTTATTACATTTATTACTTGAATAACTTTCTTAGTCTAATTTAAACCTAGCACAAAAATACAAATAATAGTTTAGGCATACATTAATATGAACTTCTAATTAATCTGTTAAAGACTTAAGCAAGGTTATTTAAACAGTGTCTTTGAATTTAATGTTACTCTAGCAATACATCACACCTTCAGGTGGATGATTATTGTGCATTGACATCATGCCTCAGTCATAAAATGTTTTTAATGAATTATATGCTGATCAAGAATATCTTGATTTTCACTACTACTTAACTTTTATTATTTAAACAAGATCTTCTCCTTTGCCTAACGCCTAAGACTATTTCTGCAGTTTCCTTTATCATTCAATCTTATCTACTACTCTAACTAGTTTATAGTTTTTAGGGAAAAAAATACTGATATCATTTATGAAAAAATAATGGTTTACATGGCTGCGTCATGCATACATTTTTTATTTCACCCAGTTAAATGTGTTGTTTTTCAAATATGTGTTTGTGTGTTCTTTTCTTTTTATCTTTTTCTTTTCTTTTTCGGTATAAGAAAAACCTTGCTGAATCTGATGCACTGCCTTTGACAGTCTTGGAGTGGCAGCATACTATTGGTGCATCAGGTTGATCTAGGAGGCAACTCTATTCCAAGCAAATATCTTGGAAATTATGGAAACTCCAGGAGCCCCAGAAGCCTCTGTTAGATACGGATGCATCAAATGTGTTACATCCGAGAAACTACTGCAGTTATTTTGCTGTCCAAAGCCCTACTGTTAAATTAAGTGTGAATATAAAGGATGTGTGTACTTAGGTATATATTTATTTGCAAACACCACACAATACTAGGCACCTTATTTGCAAAGGTGAACAAATGGTTTTGTATACAAAGAATGTCCAAAGAACTGACCTTTTAGCAGCTGTTTTCCATGCCTCTCTTCAAATAAAATATTTTTGGGGGCCAAGATTAAATAAATATATCTTGCATCTAGCAACTTTTAAAAAGGAACTCATCAAGAAGAAAAAGAAGAGGTAATATGTTTTTTTTTTGAAAATGCATTAACATCTGTCAAATGCAAGTAATATGGGCAATAGGATGTATATATTTTTTGTAAGTGATAAATGAAGAACTGAATTTTATACCAACTGTACATTAGAGGAACAAAAGATGAGTGAGAAAGTTTATGTTTAAATAAAGATAATTTTAAAATGAATAGTTTTGGGTAAGTTGCCCCATTATAAAACTTTATTAATTTTATTTTTATAGCAGAAATCTTAGGATATAGGACAGCAAACATTTTATGTAACTGGCCAGGTAGTAAATATCTTTATTTTGTTGGCCAAACAGTCTGTCACAAAAATACAAAGCTGCCATTGTAGTGCAAAAGAATCATAAATAATGTGAAAACAAGTGGTTATGTTTTATACACTTGATAAGTACGGGTAACAGGCTGGATTTGGCTCACAGGCTGTAGTTTGTGGAAAAACAATGGATATGTTAATAGGTTGTAAATACACTTCTAATTTGGGAACAAATTGCATTGTTTGATCATGAGAAAAATAAATGTTTTGGTTTCTAGCATTGTCTCTTTAAAATGTCATTTTAAATTTTATAATCATCATTATTTGTTTCCTTTCCAATGTTGGCTGAAATCAATCTTATGTGCAAAATAATATATGGCTTAATTTTATGGAAAAAAGTTATGTGTATCAAAAATAAAGTTGGCTTTATCAGTTCAGTACAAAGAAGTTGATTCTACTCATAAACTTTAATGTTGAAATAAAAGATTAATTTATCTATTTGATCTTACCTAAAATTAAAATATTAATCAAAAATACAAATATTCTTTTAAAAAACATCTTAAATAAACCCTCATACACTGCTGGTGGGAATGTAAATTGGTACAACCACTATGGAAAACAGTATGGAGGTACCTCAAAACATTAATAAAGTTATAATATGACCCTGTAATCCTTTTTCTGGGTGTCTACCTGAAAGTTTTGAAAACGTTTATCCGCAATGATATATGCACCCCAATGTTCATAGCAGCATTATTCACAGTGGCCAAGATGTGGAAACAACCAAAGTGTCCATCAATAGACTGGATAAAGAAGATGTAGTACATATATACAATGGAATATTACTCAGCCATCAGAGAAGATGAAGTACTGCTATTTGTGACAATATGGATGTATCTTCAGATTATCATGCTAAGCAAAATAAGTCAAACAGAAAAAGTTGAGAACCATATAATTTCATTGATGTGGGATATAAAAACTAAAAGCAACAGATTAACGAGACAAACAAAAATTTGTAGACACAGACAGCATTTTAGTAGTTAGTAGAGGGAAGTGTGAAGGGTGAGGTAGATAAGGGTAAAGGAAGAAAATTGAACTCTGGATGGTGAACACACAATGAAATATACAGATGATGTATCATAGAATTGCACACTTTAAACTTATATAACTGTATTAACCAATGTCACCCCAATGAATTTAATAAAATTAAAAAAAATACATCTTTCTAAAGTCAGTCTCAGTCTCTCTCTCTCTCTCTCTCTCTCTCTCTCTCTCTCTCTCTCTCTCTCTCCCCCTCGCCTCCCCCACTGGCAAAAACAAACAAACAAAAAAAACATCTCAAAAAATAAGGGTTACAAAATTACATGATAGTTTCAGGTCTCTTTTTTCTGATTCCATGAGGAGTAATAATTCTTGGAACAATGAGGAGAAATAAAATTTTATTATAAAATACTGTATATGTGTGTGTGGAATAGGCCATGTGGAAAAAGTGGAAGATAGCTATCAGGAACAATTTTGCCAAACAAAGATCTCTATTATGGTGTAGAAGCATCAGCAGTGGAATAGCACTATCATAGGAAAACATTCTCTCTGGAGACATTGCTGATAAACTTAGAAAGCGGCCAGGAAATATGTGGTAGTGATAAATGATAAAAAAGCAAGGAAATGGAACAGGTAGTCCAATAGATCTCTTCTACTATAATGTACTTATCATTATCTCTGATTTTTTTTTTAATTTAAAGATAATATAGATATTTCTGGTCAAGATAGCAAAAGTAGGTAAATGCTGTGTTAACTAAAGACATACAGAAGAAGCCACCTTGAGACTGGAAGGATAGGCAGGGATGCAAAATGAGCTGGTTCCATACATGTGTATGATGATTGAAAATTGCAGGGATTTCTCAGCTGCAAGGCCAACCTAGAAGAGCTAGGGGTCTGAGCTTGAAGCTGGGCTTCCCAGACTACAATTCAAGTGCTGGGAAGAAAATTTCTCAACAAAATGCTCATGTAAAATTCAGCAAAACTTGTTGCTGAATGGGAGAGAGCTGCAAGGGTACTGGGCATTTTGCTTGGAGAGTCCACATATGGACTTACTTGCCAATGGACTTACTTCCTCTGTGCTTCAGTGCAGAGGTAGGCACTCAAAGGGCACCAGGGATATATGGTAAAGAAACTGAATTGTCTGGCTTCAGCGTGAGGTCTGAAGGGGCAGCTTTATCCCAAGAACTGCTGGTGGAGGTTACTTTTCCTTTGTTGGTCCCCCAGCACCCAGTGTGCCCATATAAGCAGCAACCATATCTGAGTCTCCATCAACCTGTGTGACACTGGTTGCCCCACCCTGGTGATTTCCTGAAACCCCATTCCAACCAACTTGTGGGCCGACCCAAGCTGCTTTCAGTAGCTTTTCCATACAAATGACCTGTCTTGGCTCCTGTTGCAAACTTCTCTAAAGTATCTCATAGGTTCACAAAACCCAAACAAGCAGCATCTGGCCTCAGTGTATCCTGTACTGCTGTGGAACAGCCCAAGCCTTGCACTAGCTGCAGCCAGGAAGTTCAACAAGATGGAAGAAAATTCTGATAAACAGTTCAGTGAACTTAAAAACAAAATCAATGAACAACAGGGATACTTTACCAAGGAGATTGAAACTTTAAATAAGAACCAAATAGAACTTCTAAACTTGAAGGAGTCATTAAAAGAGATGAAGAATAATTTCGCAAGTTTGAGAAATAAAGCTGACCAGATGGAGGAAAAACTTAGTAATACAAAAACAGAAATCTGGAAATGATGCAGAAGGAAGAATAGAGAGACTTGAGAGTGGAAAAAAAAAATACAGAGCTCTACAAGAAGTATCTGATGCCATCAAAAAAGACATAATATAAGAATAATGGGTGCACCAAAAGGGGAATAGAGGAAGAAGAGAACAGAAACCATATTCAAATAGTTGATGAGAATTTCCCAAATCTAAATGTAAGACTGAGCTAACCAATAAAAAGGCACAGGGGAGCAGATTGGATCAAAAAACAGAACCCAACCATATGCTACCTTCAAGAGACACATCTCAGCTACAAAGACAAATATAGACTCAAAGTAAAAGGATAGAAATGATACTCTAAGCAAATCGCAGCCAAAGGAAAGCAGGTATAGCCATACTTATACCTGATGAAATCAACTTTAAGATTAAAAAAAAGGTAACAAGAGACAAAGATAGACATTTTGTAAATATAAAGGGTATAATATATCAAGAGGACATAACACTTATCAATATATATGTTCTCAATCAGGGAACACCAAAGTATATAAAACAATTACTAACAGAACTAAATAGAGCAATGGACAGAAATGCAATTAAAGTAAAGGACCTAATAGCCCCTTTGACAGCTATGGATATATCATCTAAAGAGAAAATAAGAAAACATCGACGTTAAATAACACATTAGACCAATTGGACATAACCAACATTTATAGAGCCTTTTATCCAAAAAAAACAGATTATACATTCTTCTCTCATGCACATAGAACATTCTCAAGGATAGACCATATGTCGGAATGCAAAAATAGCCTCAACAAAGTTAAGAAGATTGAAATCGTACCAAGCATATTCTCCAACCATAATGCTTTGCAACTGAAAATCAGCTGCAAAAATAAATAAATAAATAAATAAATAAATAAATAAATAAATAAATATAAAAAAGGAAAAAAAAGAAAGAAAAACCACAAATATGTGGAGATTAAACAACATGCTATTAAATAACAATTGGGTCATAGAAGAAATAAAAGGAGATCAAGAGATTTATACAAACAAATTAGAATAAAAAGAAAGTTCATATCAGTACAGGTCTATCTCAAGGAACAGGCTAAATCCCAAATAAACAACTTAACATGACATCTTTAAAAACTATTAAAAAAAGAAGAAGAAATGAAGCTCAATCTCAGAAGAAGAAAGGAAATAATGAAAATTAAAGCAGAATTAAATAAAATTGAGAAAAAAATAACAGAAAAACATAATGCAAAAAAAGAACTTGTTTTTTTGAGTTACAGCATCCATTTATGATTATAACACTTAATAAAATGGGTATAGAAGAGAAGTATGTCAAGATAATAAAGGTCACATATGACAAACCCTCAGCTAACATCATACTTAATGGTGAAAAACTGAAAACCTTTCCTCTAAGATCACAAACAAGACAAGACTGTCTGCTATCACCATTGCTATTCAATATAGTATTGGGAGTCCTAGAAAGAGCAATCGGGTAAGAGAAAGAAATAAAAGGCACACAAATAGAGAATGAGATAGTAAAATTGTCACATTTTGCAGATGACTTGATTCTTTATGTAGAAAACCCTAAAACCCATTATAAAACTATTAGACACAATAAACAAATAAAGTTTTAAGATACAAAATCAACATAACATTCCTATGCACCAACAATTAAATTCCATAAAATTAAACAAAAATCCTTTTGCAGTTGCAAGAAAAAAGATAAAATATCTAGGAATAAACCTAGTGAAACATGTGAAGGACCTATATGTTAAAAACTATAAGACATTATTAGAGAAATCTGAAGAAGACACAAAGTATGGAAATATATTCTGAGTTCATGAATTGGAAGAATCAATATAGTTAAAATTATTATCCAAAACAATATACAGATTTAATGTAATCTCATCAAAATTCCAAAGGCATTCTTTAAAGAAATAGGACAAAAAATCATCACATTTGTATGGAAGCACAAAAGACCTCAAATAACTAAAGCAATCTCAAGAAAAAAGAACAAGGCTGACTGTTTCACTCTACCTGACCTTAAATGATAATGTAAAGAGACAATAACCAAAACAGCATTATATTGGCAGAAAAACAAACAAATAGACAAATGGAACAGAATTAAGAGCTCAGAAATAAGCCCCCATATATATGGGCAAATAAGTTTTGACAAAGGAGACAAGAATACACAACAAAGAAAGGAAAACCTCTTCCATAAATAGTACTGGGAAAATTGGAAAGCCACATGCAAAATAATAAAACTAGAGTGCTATTTATCACCATACACCAAAATTTACTCAAAATGTATCAAAGATCTGAATATAAGACCTTAATAAATTGCATAGAAAAAAATATAGGTACCAAACTCATGGCCCTTGGATTTTTTTAGGATTTTATAAATTTGACCTCAAAGGCAAGGGAAGAAAAAGAAAAAATAAATAAAGAGAAATATATCATGATAAAAAGTTTATGCATAGCAAAAGAAATCATCAACAAGACAAAGAGGAAAACATTTGAAAAGGATAAGATATTTGCAAACTATGCCTCCCATAAGGGCATGATATCTAAAACATACAAAGAACTCATATAACTTATGAATAAAAAAAAAATCAATCCAATTAAAAAAAAATGGGCAGAGGACCTGAACAGACATTTCTCCCAAGAAGACATACAAATAGTTAACAGACACAGGAAAATATGCTCAAATTCAATAGCTATTAAGGAAATGGAAGTCAAAACCACAATGAGATACCACCTCAAACCTAAAATGGGTATCATCAACAAGATGAGTAGTCACAAGTGTTGGGGAAGTTGTGGGGGGAAAGAAACTCTCATACACAGCTGGTGACCATGTAAATTGGTACAACCACTATGAGAAACAGTATGGAGTTTCCTCAAAAAACTAAGAATAGAATTACCATATGACACAGCAATTCCTCTTCTGAGTATTTACCTTAAAAAACTTAAAACATTTATCCACAAAGATATATGCACCCTGATATTCATAGCAGCATTATACATGGTGGCCAAAACATGTAAACAACTGAAGTGTCCTTTGATAGATGATTAGATAAAATGGAATACTACCCAGCCATAAGAAAAGATGAAATAGTGCCATTTGTGACAAGGATGGATCTTTGATTATCATGCTAAGCAAAATAAGCCAGACAGAAAATTTGAAAACCATATGATTTCACTTATATGTGGGATATACAACTGAAAGCAACAAACAAACATGCCAACAAATAGACTCATGGACATGGACAGCAGATTATTGATCACCAGAGGGCAGGGGGAAAAGGAGGATACAGGTAGCAGTTAAGGGAGTCGAATATATGGGGACAAAAGGAAATTTAACTTTGAGTGGTAAAAACAGTGAAATATACATAGGACATATTATTGAATTGTACACCTGAAATCTGTATGATTTGATTAACCAATGTCACCACAAGAATTTAATAAATAATTTTTGAAAGATCTTATAATGCACGCCAGTAATTCTTTAAAATAAAAGAATGTAATAAAATTTCTAGAGCTAAATACATTTTGAAATTGCCTATGATTTGTCCAAGCCCTAAGATTATATTTGATGCTTTTATTATAGGTGATCTATACTGAGAATTCAGAGGTTAGTCCTTTCTTTCCTTTTATGTATCACTTATTTAATAAGAAAAATACTTTGTGGTACATGGCCTGGGAAGTAAATTAAAAAGTGAAAATGAGCTTTGCAAATAAGTCTACATTCTGCAAGATATGCACAATATGTACAATAATTTAATGCTAAAGTTGAAAAATGTTTGACTTTTTGTGCTTTCATAAAGATATGAAAAAGATTAATACTTGACATATGTCATGCAAGTTACAATTTATATTTCAGATTGTTTGCTTAATATGCAAGTATATTGTAGATTAAATATTAACAGCTATAGCCTAACAATAATATTGATATGTAAGAATTTAATAAAGAATTTTATATATTGTACTATTCATCCACATAGTAACATCTATGTGATCTTTAGCAAAGTAATGACATTAGGATTTCTCTTTGCTTTCTTATTCTTTTTTGCAACCCTGAGTACATTTGTATTCTAGTCTTCACTTAAACAAGAACATTTATGCTTAAGACACACAACACTTGATGAAAGAAAAATATATCTAATGTAGTAGGAAGGTATTGAAAATGTCGACTGTAGCTTTAAATAAGATTTCTCTAAATATTTTTTTCTGTACGAAAGTAGCAAGAGCTTAAGCATCCCCTGCTGTCTTGTTCGACATCTACTATTGCCCATCTGCTTATTGATTGGTAAGAAACTCCAAATCCGAATTTTAGCTCATTAATTATGTCATATCATAGGGATTAGGACAAAAAAAAACACCTTTATGCTTCCCAGCAGACATCTGTGACCCAATAAGACAAATGAACAAATAGAATATGGATAGACTATCTTCATACTAATTAAAGGTCATCTACTATAAAATTGCGCACGAGAATTGATTATATTATGCTCTAACCCATTTCCACTCTCTGCATAATGAATAAAATGGCAATATTCTAGCTTTTTAACTTCCTGTTAATTTGCCCAGAAATGTGACTATTAAACTTCCATGCAAAAAATTAAGAGGCAACATACATATTTTGAATAGCACATCATCACATTAAAATATACATGAGCATGGCAAATGAAATCAACTTATGAAATTGCAATACTTTTGGTATTTAGCTTTGTGTGTATTTTCATATAAGAAAACACTTATTCATAAATTCAGAATATAGAAACCAAATTAGAGTGCACCAAAACTAAAGATATGATACTATATTTATATATTGACCAATGGCACATAGCGTCTTTTTCATATGAAGTTCTACAACCTATAGACCGCAGTCTAAATTTAAACCATAAGAACTCTTGTCAACTCATTATTAATTATCTTGGCCTTTGTAGGCCACCAGGTATTAGAATTATCCTCTGATTCTTTCATTAGTGTTCCACAGACATTGCATCTATGAGATAGAGTTAATGATTTCATGACTGTTCACAACTCTGTCACAACTGTCTTCATTTCCTCTATACCTCAATGTCCTATTAAACCATACTATGACCAGAATTAATTGACTGTTCTTCCCTCAATCAGCTGCTATAGTTATCATCCAAGTCCAAAGATGAAAAATGTAAATATAATGATTTATGTACAAAATATTCTAAGTATAATTTAAGTCTTATTTATTAATACTTTCTGGCCACTAGAGTAATACAAGTCATGCTATAGCACTTTTGCTATGTGATACATTAAGATGCACTGATTTAAAAGTGTTCTATGAGGAAAAATGACAAGTAGAGTAAGAAATACATTAGTCTTCAAAATGCTCAAAATATCTGACAAAAAATATAACACCTACAAAAGTAATGTAAATATGCTCTTTGGTTGGCCATCTACCAATCTCAAATGAGCATGCTTGTTCATAACACACACACACACACACACACACACACACACACACACACACATACACATACACACTGTAGTAGGTAGAATTTTAAGATGACTCCTAAGATTATTGTCTTCCTGTTGTATACAACCTGTGCAATCCTCTCCCCTTGAGTGTGGGTAGGAACTGAATGTGATGGGGTAGCAACCTATTGATTGTGTTACATTGTGTTGAAAGATTTTTTAAACATGTTATTACTGTTTTTAATTGGTTGATTTTGAATTAATCAAATCAGAAATCACACTGG
>NW_024344370.1:17959130-17973665 GCF_902729225.1 Pteropus medius
CATATATATGAATATATATGCAAATATATATGAATATATACCTATATATCTATATATATCTATATATATATATATATATATATATATATATATATATATATATATATATATATATATATATATATATATATATCTTTGTCATTTTGACACCTTTCAGAATTTCCTGTAATGTAGACCTCATAGTGGAGTATTCCTTCAGTTTTTCTATGTCTGGAAAGGTCTATATTCCTCCTTCATATGTAAGAGAGAGCTTTGCTGGATACATTATTCTTGGCTGTTACTTCCTTTCATTAAATAGTTCAAGTATGTGATTCCACTCCTTTCTGGCTTGCAAGGTTTGTGCTGAGAAGTCTGATGATAATCTAATGGGTTTTTCTTTATAGGTTACCATCTTCTTTTCCCGTCTGCCCTGAAACTCTTTTTTTTTTTTTTTCGTTGATTTTTGATCATTTTAATACAGTGTGTCTTGGAGAAGGTCTTTTTTGGTTGAGATAATTGGGCGTTCCTTTGATTTTTTGAATTCCAAGTTCCAGCTCATTCCTTAGATTTGGGAAATACTCATCAACTATTTTCTGAAAACACTTTCTAATCTCTCCTCCTTTTCCTTTCCTCGAGAATGCCCGTTATTCTTATATTTCCTCTCTTGATGGTATTAGCTAGTTCTTGTACTTCTTTTTCACTATTTTTCGTATTTCGGTTTCTCTCTTCTTCCTTCTGATTTATTTCTAGATTTCTGTCTTCGATATCACTGATCCCTTTTTCCTCTTGGTCAACTTTATTTCCTAGGCCTGCTATTTCATTTTTCATCTCTTTCAGTGTGTTCTTGATCTCCAGAAATTCTATTTGGTTGTTTTTGAGGGTTTCAATCTCCTTGCTAAGAAACTCATTCTGCTAATCTAGCTGTTTTTTCAGTTCCTGAAATTGTTGATATGAATAATTTTGGATCTCATAGAGTTTTTCAGAAGTGCCATTCTGAATTGTCTGTCATTTAAGTCATATATTTCTGTATCTTTAAGCTTATTTTCTGAAGATTTTTCTGTTTGTTTGTTTAATGGACTGTTTCACCACCTGGGCATTAATGGGAATTTATTTTGCTTTTTTTTCCAGAAAGAAGATGTATTATATAAAGCCATCTCTTTAGCCTATTGAAAAAAAAGGTGTTTTTTACTAATGGTTTCCAGGAAGTGGCCTGTAAGGATCCCTGGTTTATATAAAGTCTTAATAAAGCCTTCTTTTTTTTTTCCTTATAGACATTCAATCACGCTCACTACTTTCAGTCTCGCTCCTTGTCAGTGTTAGTGACAGTATCGGTAGTGTTTGCTCAGATTCCTCTGGGTCTCCACGATGTTCGGTCTTAGAGGATATGGGGGTAGGGGCCCTCTGGGTTGCATATGGGGACTGCCACTCAGCCTCGCATTTTGCAACCACGGTTGGTAATAATCAATGTCGTTTCTCTGCCATCCCCACATCTCTGCTGTCCCCATTTCTCTGCTGTGCCCTAATATCTGGGCTCTACCACTGGCCACGTGGAGCTCACAGCTGTCAGGCAGGTTATTCAGGGAACCCGTCGCGTCTTCATCTCTTCCCTTCTCCTTAAGGGAGTTCTGGTTGTGAGAGGCAGCTTCTTTGTTTCTCCCAGTCTACCGCTAGACTCCCAGGATTCCGACCTGTGGTAGCTCTTATGCGGAGATCCCACATTTGGACGCCCTGTAGTGTGGTTTGGGTGCTTTTTGTTAAGTTTTAGATGTTCAACTTATTTTTGTTTCAAGAGGAGAGATTTGGGAACGTCTCTCACTCCACCATGTTTCTGACATTACCCTAGATATATAACTATTTTTAAAAGCTCTTTCCACTGTTCTAGATCCTGTTTGAAGCTGTCGTACTCAGCCTCAAGCTTGTTGTACTCTCTCATTGTTTCTTATACTAAATCAAGTCTCCCATTGAAGCTCTCTATTGATTCTTTCAGTTCAGAAATTTTATTCCTTATCTTCAGAATTTCTTTTTTCTTGCTTATGGTTTCTCTTTATTAAATTTATTTTTTTTACATGTATTGTTTTCCTAATTTTGGCTATGCTTGCTTGTAGCTCACTGAGTTTCTTTAAGATAATTTTGTTTTAAATTGTCGAACAGTTTATAAATCTCAATTTCTCTAAGGTTGTTCACTAGAAATGTATTTGTTCCTTTGATGGCATTTTCATTCCTTGAAGCCTTTCATTGCCATTTGCCATTTGAAAAGCAGTCACCTCCTCTAATCTTTACTACTGGCTTTGGGAGAGAAAGATCTTTACCAATAAGCCCTGCTAGAGTTTTGGGCGGTCTTTCTGGTGTTTTCTCTGGATTCACTTGCTCCACTTATCTTGCTTTCTCATAGGGAGCAAGTCTTAAGATGTTGTGCTTTCTGACAATTCAACAAATCTAGGCATGGTGCTTAGGGCCTCCAGTTTATTTTCTCTAGGGAAGTTTCCTGATGTGTTCTATGTTGTGTACCTTCTCCCAAACTAGCAGAGTCAAGGTGGTTGCTAAGATCCACCACTGCTGTTGATATCCATTGGCCATCTATGGTTACTCATGAAGGCCATGTACTAGTATGTGTCAGATACCATACATATTGGTTAGGAGGGCATTTGAAGTGTTAGAGGCATGCATTAGCTAATTCTGGAGGTCCTCATGCTGGTCATTCTGAAGGGTTAATGTGTGGGCCTCTTGGTGGAGTCCATAAGTCAGTCTGCATGATCTTCAACTGGCTGTTGAGAACCATGTTCCAGTTGTTATGAGCCCCTGCTTCTAGTTGTACCCAGATAATTCAGTCATACTGATATTCTCAGTACTCTGGGTGGAGTTAAACAGAATTAAGTCTCTTGGAAAGTATGCCACAAGGCTAGGGAAACTAGGAACCCATTTTTGTCTCACTTTCTCCTCTGGGAGAAATCACTGAATTGTGCGATGAGTGAGGTAGCTGAAATGACACTACTCTTCCTATGCTCTTCATCAGGTCACTATGATTTTTGCTCCGCCAGGGTTTTAGAACCACATCTAGACTCCAAGACACCCACAAAATTATTCTTTGTCAATGGATAGCTGCCAAAATTAGTGTTTCTATAGAAAGTGAGAGCAAGTGAGAGCTAGAAACCCCCTCTTCTGCCAACTTGCTGATGTCACTTAAAGAACTCTTCTTAAATTTTATAATTATTGTAGTCCCTTTGTGGGAATTCTCTATTTATATTTTTTGTCTTTTTTTTTTATATTATGTGCTAGTTCTTTTTCATTTGATTTTTGAAACTATTTATATATTAGAGAAATTAGTTTTTTATCCTTCGAGTTGCACATATTGTTGGTTTTTTGTTTTGTTTTGTTTTGTTTTGTTTTGTTTTGTTTTGTTTTTTTCAACTGGGTACCTGTTTTTAAATTTGGTATGGAGTTGTTAACCATGACTACATTTTAAAAAATATAACTTAATTATGACAATCTTTCCTTCCATGGCTCATGGATTTTGAGTCATAATTTAGAAGACTTACTCTATTCCAAAGTTTTAATTAAAGTCTTCCATTTTTTCTTAAGAATAGTATGTCCATATATAGCCCATGTGAATATGCAGATATTGATCTACCCCAAATCCTTTCAGTTTATCTATTCAGCAGTCTTTCTGCCATATTGATCATTTTACAATTTTTTTAAAAAGTGTTCTCAACTTTCTGGTTTCTTTGCTTTTGCTTAAGAAAAAAATAAGGTATCCCAACTTTCTCCCTGGACCCATAAATACCTTAGGGGCCCATACAGTCTATCGAAATCTTCAAACCTTCTAAGAATTATTTCTCTAATAGCTTAATCTCCCTTTTCCAATTTTAATCAAATTATTTGCACATCAATTATAATAGTTATCAAGTCTGCCTTTAAAAATATGTTGTACTTAGGTCTCCTCCATTAGAACAAATGCCCTTGAAATGCAGGGATTGTAATTTTTACATTTTTTGATTATCTATACATCTGACATAAGGTTTTCCAAATAGTATGTTCTCATACATCGAATTTAATTTTATGTTCTCATCTCTCCTATATTACCTTAATCTTTTGTTCTATTTCTTATTAGTTTTCTTATTTTCACTGTCCCATTTTTCCATTATTCTTTCACTTTTTTCACCACACTATAGGTCTCAAAATTAATTTTCTTATAGAACAATTTCCACAAGCAAATATAACACCCTACAATACCCCAGCTTAATAGTTTTCATTAAATTACTCATAATTTCCCTTACTTCTTATTACAAATGATCCATTTTGAGTCATAGAAATAGAAAGTCTTTGTCTATACCACATTTGTAGAATATTCACTTCTGTTTTCTTATAGTACATAATTGTTTTTATATTTTTACTTTTGGTTCTCTGATCCACTTAGAGATTTTTTTTCTTGTGTCTAGGGTAAAAAGCGAGGTTTATACATCTTATTAAATATCCTCCTTCTATAGTTCCAGTCAGATGGCAGAGTAGGTAAATACTGTGTTTGCCTCCTCTCACAATTGCACCAAAATCACAACTCAACTGCAGAATAGCCATCATTGGGAGTCACCTGAAGTCTAGCTGAACAGAAGTCTTACAACTAGGGACACAAAGAAGAGGCCACTTTGAGATTGGTAGGAGGGGTGGAGTTGTGAAACGGGCTGGTCCCACTCTTGAATGTGTGGTTGAGAATTGGGAGAAATATCTTGGCTGCAGAGGCCTCCCTTGGAGGAGTGAGGAGTCCCAGCCTCACACCAGACTCACCAGGTTAGGGTTCCAGTACCGGGAAAAGAAATCCCCACAACTTATGGCTGTAAAAGTCAACAAAGTTTGTAGCTGAGTGAGATGAAAGGCTTCTGGAGTCGCAGGCATTCCACTTAAAAGGCCCACACGGAGAGTTACTTGTTGACTCAATCAGTCCCTCTGAGCTCCAATGCTAGGGCATCTGTTCAAAAGGCACTAGGGACATATGGGTAGGAACTGAGTTATCTGGATACAGAGTGAGGGATAGAAGGACAGCATTCTCCTAGACGAAAGTGCTATCTGAGGGTGTTGTTTTTCGTTGATCCTTCCCCACCACCCAGCTTGCAGACCCAGGAGGCAGTCATATCTGAGTTTCTCGAAATATAGCTAATACTGGTCACCTTGCCCTGGTGATTCCCTGAGACCCTGCCCTTTCCAAATTGTGGGCTCACCCAAACTGCTTCAAGGGGCTTTTCCATACAAATAGTCTGTCTTGGCTCATGATGCAGACTTTCCTAAAATCTCTCAAAGGTTCACAAAATATAAATAAGCAATATTTCACTTCTATATGCCCCATATCTCTTGTTGAGCAGCCCCAAAACCCAACAGTAGCTACAGCCAGCCTTGGTTTGAGGCTTGGTCTCTCGTGGGACTTCTAAACCCAGTGTGGGAGGTGGCAATATGTGTATTACTTGATAGCTCATGCCAGGTGGCCTGGTCCTTGTGCTACCCTGCCCTTATTCTTTACCCTTTGTGCATGCAAGTTGCTGTCTAGTGAGTAGTTGTTATTGATGGGAGTACATTGTATACCTTGATTATATAGAAACAAAAACAAATTGAGATCAATTGGCCAGTAACCTGTAACTAGTTCAGAATAAATTTAGAATATACCGCATTATTAAATTCATTTGTTTAAGTCACAAATACTACTGTGGACAAGTTATGGTGGGTTATACAAATCAATAAAATACACAAGTTATTTATTTAGAATTTGCATTATAGTTGGAAAGATAAGAGAAACGGTACCAACTTTAAACATCAATTTATTATCTTCTTGAAAGAAAACAGAACTATGCCTTTTCACCTTTATTTCTATTCATGATCATTAGCACTGTATTTAAAGTTTTGATTTTACTTAAACCATTTTGTTTCTAATGAGCAACAAGAAAGCAATTAGAAATGTTGTGCTATGATTGAGCAGGTGAGGTGAGGTTTTCTTACACTGAGGACAGCGTGGCAGATGAGAAGGACACAGACCTTTGGAAGAAGGCCAGCTTATTAATGGAATTTGACCATGCAAGAGTTGTGGAAATCTCACGAAGACATCAGATGTCACATTATAAACACATTTACTGAAACATCCGTCACCCCATTTCCAAATGGTATTTTTCTCCTGCCTATCTTCTTTCTTTTTTTTTAAATCTTTTTCTCTTAAGCATGCATTTTTATTTATAACAAAATTCAATCAATAGGGATAAATTTTGAGGTCATGTTTTTGGTTAATGATTACTTTTTTACTTAAGCATAATGTAGTATCAAAGGGAAATACTTGGGTAGGTGCGTTAACATTATTTTCACAATGTAAATTTATGAAAATATTTTACATTTCTCATAAAAATATTAGAGTTTAATTCAGAAATATAGTTGGCTAGAAGTTTAAAGTTTAAAAATGGCATTAGAAGTAAATCATTTTAAGAAATCTGTTATGATGGAAAGTTGATCATTGGGTTTTATTTATTTGAATCTCTGTTTCGTCAAGTCATTGGAGAGGCTGAAATTAACCTCAAAGATTTTTTAAAGAAAGGTACATAAAATATGATTAATGTGGCCTTTCTGAGTACATTGCATGGTTGAGGAGAAGATTTTATACAAAACTGATTTGTGGTTATGGTAGGTCTAGTGGGTGCTGTAGATTTGTACTTAAGATATTTATTTTTCTCCTATCCCTAGATGACAGATGATTTAAGATTCAGATTTTGCATGTTTTGCAAACTTTAACTGGACTATATTTATATTGACCTATAAAATTTCAAAGAATTTTTTAAATGTATAATCGTGTGAAATCATATTATGATGTGCAGATGTATATGATTATATATGTGAACAAATAAAAATGCATATGTGATACAGTTAATATCCTCTCTCTTCCATTTCCTTTTATTGAGCACCTCCAATATTTAGCATTTAGTTCTAAAGTAAATATGCTGAACGAATACCAAACTTTGGAACATCTAAAAGTATTTTAAAATTTTCTGTCTAATAAGAGTATACAGATTGGCTAGAGATAAACCCTTGAGCATCTTTTTCTGTTATTCATTTGCTAATCAAGTTTACCTTTCCAATACCATCGAAACAAATTTAAAAAGCAGAAGATAACTTAATCAATGGTTCTATGGTTCTATAAGACAACATAGAACAACAGACAATGATCTGTTTTTCTGATTTCACTAGACAAAGCTGTCTCTACATAGAACATAGATTCAACTTATATTAGATTTGACATGTCGGCTAATTCTCAAAACAGCCTAACTATTTCTGATCCATACCACATTGATCACTTATTCACGTGCCCTATAGTCACAGCCATAGACTCAAATATATTTACTCCATACTCATCCAAAAACTCAGCTTTGGCTCATGCCCACCAATCAGTAAATATCCTTCATTCTCGACCTAATATGCCTATCATAAATTTAATAATTTTTTTCTCAACGAGTTTATTTATTTGCATCACTCATTGTATTTATTGGTTTACTATACACTACAAGAATGTTAAACTATATAATCTCAGAAAAATAACTTATTAAACATTAATGTTCTCTGTAAAATGGGGATAATAACAATTCCTTTTGGAGTTGTGTAAAAGTTATTTGAGATGATACAAACAGTAATTATAGTAATGATGATAATTTGCTGAATAATTTCTGTGCTCCTGGCACTGTGATAAATACCAGAATTATTTGTTATACAAATATTTTCTCCTGACTTCTTTATAAGTAGAACAACATACTCAAGCTCAAATTATATTTGGTATGACTCACTAAATATTATTTTAACGTAAATACTAATGAAAATAGTCTTCATTTGTTAAATATGTGATTATATGACTAAGAATAGAAATACCAATCAAATATGTCTTTATTAATTATGCATCATTGTTAACCTGCTAATGAATTTAATTATAAATATCTGCATATATATTTGACCCTTTATACCTTTGACAAATTATTATGAACATTCTCAGAGATGTGTACACTTGACTTTGAAATGATCATTACTTTTTTATTGCATCATATTTTCATTGTCTTTTACAGATTATCAAGCACTTAGCATACATTATTTAATTTGATTCTCGCAGAAATGTTTTTTTTTTTTTTTTTAATTAGATGGGTATTATCCCCTGGCGATACAAATGAAAGAATCACACTTCAAAGAGATCTTTTGAATTGCCTACTTTACAAGGATAATAAAGAGTAGAATGAGGAATAGATCCTCATATCCTTTGATCCTGGATCCAGTGCTCTTTTCATTAGACTAAAAGACTCTAAGAGTGAGAATATAGGTAAAATAATTATTATTTTAATGCCTGGGTTTCACAGACAAGAGACTAGAATGAGTTGAGATCAGAAAGTGGATAAGTAGGCAAAAGGCTACAGGGACATCCACGTGACCAAGGAATGTTAAATGTTCTTTTTAAATTAAATGAAGTAGATTGTAACCTGTCTTCAATACGTAAGAGAATTATATCCCTGTTACTTAGGTGTACCCAAGTAATCTTTGATACATAGATTCTGACAAAGGACTATTTTGAGTTATTAATCTTTCAAGTCCTAATTAGAGAATAACAGTTTCTCTACATTTGACTTTCCTTTTCTATTGATTTAGTCACCCTGGTCTATAAGTAATGACAGGATAATTCACTAGATGCCACCTCATTCTTCTATGGAATAAAATCCATGGTCTACATAAGTTCTATTTTACGTATATTAATAAATATAAATCCACTCCTCACAAGATTTTCCTGTACTTGGAGCAAGAAATAATTCCATTTTTTAAATGATGATCGTTTGAATTTGCATTATTAACAGTTTATCTTTTAAGCATCTTCTAGAATATTAGACAGATCCAATATTTGGCCTGTCAATGAAATAAATCGACACTTATCTCAGTAATAATATTAACAGAGAAGTGATAACTTAAGCTATTTATTTTAAATAGGCTATAAATAGAAATTAAAATCAATAATATGCTTATATATTTAAGCTTGTTTCTCTCACATTATTGAATATGAATCAATAAATTATTTAAGAATCATAAACTATGTTTTTTTGTGTCTTTTAAAATTAAACCAACAGTTGGAAAGGAAAGAATTTCTATTCTTATTTATACATAAGAAACAAAGTTTGAGCTAAAAATTTATATAATTTCAGGTATGAAAATTATTATCCTTTCTTCATATTTTCCCAATGAGGAGAAATGTCGAAATATTTCTGCCTTTTCTATAATTCTTATTTATACTCACAATTGTATGACTGTTGTATGAAATATTTTAATTGTAAAAAGAAGTGCAATGACATATTCTTTTTGTTTGTTTTAATGTACTCAAAACTTGTGCGACATTTGTCAATCCATTGATAACAAAGTTTGCAGTTTATGACCTATACTATCTTTATATTTCAATAAATTTAAAAAATGGCATTTAAAATACTTTTAATTTTTATTAGACCACCCCAAAATTTCTTAAAAATGTTAACTGAGTCTACCTAGGAAGAAACAGCTTGAAGAGGTAAACAAAACTAAACCAAGCAAATAAAATAGCAACGGAAAACAAGACTAGGGTTTTTTATCCCCTTGGTGAAGTATACTTTACAGAGATGTGATATCTTTTGGTTCTCACTAAGCCTATGTCCTCTATACTTCTCTTCAAACTATACTTCTCTTCAGTTTGCCTGTGTTGAGAAAACAATGAAGAAAGTAAATGGTAGGGTTAGGTTTTCAAGTTACATTTAGTGTCTACTATGCATAGCATTGCACTTAGTGGGAAAGTAGGAAATAGAAAGTTTTTTAATAAACAAAAAATAAATGAAGAACATATTTCCGAAACCATATGTTCATTAATAATATATATATATATATATATATATATATATATATATGTACACACACACACACACACACACACACACACAATAATAATAATAATATCATCAATAATAATAACACAATATTTTTAAAAAAGACTCACACCAAGAACATTCAAACTTACAAAATTAATAAATTTGTTCACTTCAATCTCTTTTAAAATATGTTGGTATTAACAAATGAAAAGGGAATAATGAGCTAAAAACTCTAATAGGAATATTATGACCGAGCAGAAAGGAGAAGTCCAACTACTTGGTGCTGGTTCCAATCTCTACTTCTTTGTCCTAGCTCCATGAAATTATTTTCTAATTAAAATGTCTCATATTTTATGGTCAGAATTTTATTATTAGCCTATATGAGCCAAGTGCTTTTAAGAAGTCTCTGCTAAGGTATTTTCTTGTCTTTATGAATTTTAATAAATTTGATTTTTTAATACTTATAGACCACACATAGCTATGGTTATTCTTTCTTGCCATTAAAAACCATAAATAAATGTTATCACACACTAGTAATAATTAGAAAGCTAAAGTTCTTCACATTTTGAATGATCTCGATTATATAATTATTTGATGTAGAGAGACAGCCCTTTCGAATCTTAAGGGACTACAGAGTGAACACTTGGAGTTAAGATTTAAAAAAAAATCTATGTACAGCTCAAATCTATAAAATCTATTACAAAGTCTTGTCTACTTTACCTCCACCTTTTATCCAGTCTCTCTCTCCATATCAACCACCAACAATGTAGTTAAAGCCACCACCATATCTCATTTAACTACTGCAATAGCCTCCTTACTTGTCATTCCATACCTACTTTTAAATCTTTACAATGTATTCTCCAAAAAACAGCCACAACAATTTTATGGGAAATGTAAATTAGACTATATCATTCTAAGTGGTTTTACAATTAAAGTAAAACCAAAAGTCCCTACTATGCCTTGCTCATTAAAGTCCTCCGTAATCTGGCAAGTGCCAAACTCTGCCCTTGCCTCAGACCACTCTAACTATCATTTACTGTGTGTGATGGCACCCATCTTCTGCTCCTCCAAAAAGTCAATTCTGCATCTTTCTTAAGGTCTATGTAGTAGCTCTTCCCTTTGCATGGAATACACTTACAATTCAGTTATCATGGTAAATATAACCTCAGAAGGGTCAATCCTGACCTAATGTAGCCACCCAGTCACTCCCTATCTTATCGCTCATTTTAATTCTTTGCATAGTATTTCTATCTGTTACTTTTCTTGAATATGGATTTAGTTGTTTGTTTATCATCTGCCTTTCACCCTTCCAACAGAATGTAAGCTTCATGAGATCATTGATATTTTTCTCTCTTATTTATCACTATGTAATACTCAGCATCTAAAAGAGCTCCTAGAAGGCACTAGAAAAATATTTTCTAAATGAAAGAATAAAATAATGGAATATATGGATTATCAAAAGATCAGTAGTAAGCTAATTGACTATTTTTAGTCATAGCTATAGTAGATTTGAAAGTACATTTAATTTTTTCAGCTTTATTTAGATATGCTGACATATAGTAGTTCCTCAATTATCTGCAGTTTCACTTTTGACAGTTTTTGTTACCCTTAGTCAACTTCATTCCAAAAATATTAATTGGAAAATTCAAAAAATAAACAATTCAATAAACAAGTTATTAGTTTTAAATTGAATGCTGTTCTGAGTAGCATGACAAAATCTTGAGCTGTCCCTCTCTGTTTCATCTGGATGTGAATTATCCTTTTGTCCAGTGCAATCATGCTGTATACACTACTTACCCTTTAGTCAGTAGCCATCTTGGTTATCAGACCCTTTAAGTGCTTCTTTTAAGTGAAAATGTGAAAGTTCTCCACTTAATAAGGAATGAAAATAAATAAATAAATATTATATATATATATAAAGCTTGCTAAGATCTACAGTGAGAATAAATCTTCTCTATCCATGAAATTGTGAAGAATTATCAGACCCTTTAAGTGCTTCTTTTAAGTGAAAATGTGAAAGTTCTCCACTTAATAAGGAATGAAAATAAATAAATAAATATTATATATATATATAAAGCTTGCTAAGATCTACAGTGAGAATAAATCTTCTCTATCCATGAAATTGTGAAGAAGAAAAAAAATTATGCTAGTTTTGCTGTTGTACCTCAAACTGTCAGTTATAGAAGTAGTGCATGATAAGTGCTTAGTTAAGATGAAAAAAGCATTAAAACTGTGGATGAAAGACATAAACAAAATCGTGTTCGATTGATGAAACATGTTGCATCAGAAAATGTTGAGCTTATATGGAAATTTTAGAAAAAATCCCCTGAAATCAGTGACTACATTTATATAACTTTTATTATAGTATATTATTATAATCGATATATTTTATTATTAGTTGGTGTTACTCTCTTACTGTACCTAACTTTAAATTAAACTCGATCATAGATATTTATATATATATAGGAAGAACAGCATGTATGGAATTCAAAACTATCCGTGGTTTCAGATGGATACTGAGAGTCTTGGAACATATTCTCCATGAATAATGGAGGCTACACTATAACATTATGTATGTTTTAGGTGTACAATGTGATGGTTGACACTTGTATGTATTGGGAAAGCATTACCAAAACAAAGTTAGTTAACACATTCATCATTTCATATAATTACTGTTTTTGTTGTTGTCGTTGTACTGAGATCATTTAATACCTACATTCAGTAATTTTCAAATGTACAATACAGTATTATTCACTATAGTTACAATGTTGTACATTAGATTCACAGAACTTATTCATTTTATAATGGAAATTTGTACTCTATGACTGACATCTCCTCATTTTTTTTAACAACTCAGCCTCTGGGAACCACCTATCTATTTCCTTTCTATGAGTTTAGTTTTTAGGGGTTTTTTTTGTTGTTTTGTTTTTGTTTTTAGATTTCACATATATCAGATTAAACAGTATTTTTCTTTCTGTCTGATTTGTTTCACTTAGCACAATGCTCTGAATGTTCATTTCTATTATCACAAAAGGAAGGATTTCCATCTATCTCATGGCTGAATAATATTGCTTTACATCAAAAATAAATGAAACAAAAATCCCTCTTCACATTTTATGAGGAAAGATAAAACAATAAACAAATATGAACAACCAAATGCATCCACAACATGTTTATTATTTAGTCTGACCATACCCAAGGTAAACTCAAAGTTCAGTACAAAACACCTTCACTCAAGTAAGTTGTAAAGTTTTGGAAAGTACAATTATATTTACATCAACTTTACAAACCAAAACATTCCTGAAAACAGACGTTAATTTGTTTTGTTTAGGGGCCAACAGATGTTTTATCCACTTTCAATCTGTGACAGATTTCAAGGTCAAGCATAATATTTCACTAAAATAAACTATTTCATTTAATCTTAGGTGGTTACATACTTCATTTTAGGAATACATATAGTTAAAATCAAGTTGTAGAGGGCTTCTGGTCAAGATGGTGAAGTAGGTAAACACTGTGCTTGCCTCCTCTCACAACCACATCAAAATTACAACTAAACTAAGGAATAGCCATTATTAGGAGTCACCTTAAATCTAGCTGAACAGGAATCCTACAACTGGGGACCAACAAAAGAGGCCACCTCAAGGCTCATATGTATGATATAAGTAGGTAGGAAGGTCAGAGAAGCAAAATGAGCTGGCCCCACACCTGTGTGTGGCAGTTGAGAATCAGAAAGGATATCTTGGGTGTGAAGGTCCTCCTTGAGGAACAAAGGCCCCACATCAGGCTCACTAGCCCAGAGTTTCAGTACGGGAAGAAGAGACTCCGGAAGTTCTGGCTGTGAAAATTAGTAAAAATTGTGGCTGAGTGAGACAGAGGAGTGAGGGAGTCACAGACTTTCCTTTTAAGGGGAATGCACATGGCCTTGCTGACAGACTCACTTGCTCTGAGCTTCAGCTCAGGGGGCAACAGCTTGAAAAGCACCAGGGACATACTGGGTAGAACTGAGCAGTCTGGCTTCCGAGTGAGGGCTGGAGGGACAGCTTTCTCCCAGACAGAAGTGCTAGCAGGGGGCATTGTTCCTTTGTTGAGCTTCCCCTGTCTGGCTTACAGGCCCAGGCAATTGCCATATCTGAGTCTCCATCAATGTACTAACACGGGTCACCCCACCCTGGTGATTCCCTGAGACCTTGTCATCCCAATGTGAGGGCTCACCAAAGCTTCTTCCAGTGGATTTTTCATACAGATGCCCTGTCTTGGTTCATGCTACAGACTTTCCAAAAATCTTTCAAAGATTCACAAAACCTAAACAAACGGTATATGGCCTTGGTGCACCCTATACCTATTGCTAAGCAACTCCAAGCCTGGAACTACTGGTAGCTGGTCTCATTTTGTGGTTTGGCCTCTTGAGGCACTTCCAAGCCCAGCTTAGGTGGAAGCCATCTGTGGATTTCTTGGTGGCTCATGACAGGTAGCTCTAGGCAGGGAAAAGGCTGCAGCAGGACTTGGTCTGCAGCAGAGCTCCTCCAAGAAGGCCCCAGACTACATGACAGTGGCCAGCTTGGTCTGAGCTGGAACACTACCTGGGGTCACATCTGAGGATGATACATCCAAAGGGCAGACTTGGCAGGCACCAGAGTTCCACTAAAGCAAATTGTCCTCTTTAAGGTCAGCCCTTGCAAAA
>NW_024344370.1:17973676-17987107 GCF_902729225.1 Pteropus medius
ATATTTTTAAAAAAGACTCACACCAAGAACATTCAAACTTACAAAATTAATAAATTTGTTCACTTCAATCTCTTTTAAAATATGTTGGTATTAACAAATGAAAAGGGAATAATGAGCTAAAAACTCTAATAGGAATATTATGACCGAGCAGAAAGGAGAAGTCCAACTACTTGGTGCTGGTTCCAATCTCTACTTCTTTGTCCTAGCTCCATGAAATTATTTTCTAATTAAAATGTCTCATATTTTATGGTCAGAATTTTATTATTAGCCTATATGAGCCAAGTGCTTTTAAGAAGTCTCTGCTAAGGTATTTTCTTGTCTTTATGAATTTTAATAAATTTGATTTTTTAATACTTATAGACCACACATAGCTATGGTTATTCTTTCTTGCCATTAAAAACCATAAATAAATGTTATCACACACTAGTAATAATTAGAAAGCTAAAGTTCTTCACATTTTGAATGATCTCGATTATATAATTATTTGATGTAGAGAGACAGCCCTTTCGAATCTTAAGGGACTACAGAGTGAACACTTGGAGTTAAGATTTAAAAAAAAATCTATGTACAGCTCAAATCTATAAAATCTATTACAAAGTCTTGTCTACTTTACCTCCACCTTTTATCCAGTCTCTCTCTCCATATCAACCACCAACAATGTAGTTAAAGCCACCACCATATCTCATTTAACTACTGCAATAGCCTCCTTACTTGTCATTCCATACCTACTTTTAAATCTTTACAATGTATTCTCCAAAAAACAGCCACAACAATTTTATGGGAAATGTAAATTAGACTATATCATTCTAAGTGGTTTTACAATTAAAGTAAAACCAAAAGTCCCTACTATGCCTTGCTCATTAAAGTCCTCCGTAATCTGGCAAGTGCCAAACTCTGCCCTTGCCTCAGACCACTCTAACTATCATTTACTGTGTGTGATGGCACCCATCTTCTGCTCCTCCAAAAAGTCAATTCTGCATCTTTCTTAAGGTCTATGTAGTAGCTCTTCCCTTTGCATGGAATACACTTACAATTCAGTTATCATGGTAAATATAACCTCAGAAGGGTCAATCCTGACCTAATGTAGCCACCCAGTCACTCCCTATCTTATCGCTCATTTTAATTCTTTGCATAGTATTTCTATCTGTTACTTTTCTTGAATATGGATTTAGTTGTTTGTTTATCATCTGCCTTTCACCCTTCCAACAGAATGTAAGCTTCATGAGATCATTGATATTTTTCTCTCTTATTTATCACTATGTAATACTCAGCATCTAAAAGAGCTCCTAGAAGGCACTAGAAAAATATTTTCTAAATGAAAGAATAAAATAATGGAATATATGGATTATCAAAAGATCAGTAGTAAGCTAATTGACTATTTTTAGTCATAGCTATAGTAGATTTGAAAGTACATTTAATTTTTTCAGCTTTATTTAGATATGCTGACATATAGTAGTTCCTCAATTATCTGCAGTTTCACTTTTGACAGTTTTTGTTACCCTTAGTCAACTTCATTCCAAAAATATTAATTGGAAAATTCAAAAAATAAACAATTCAATAAACAAGTTATTAGTTTTAAATTGAATGCTGTTCTGAGTAGCATGACAAAATCTTGAGCTGTCCCTCTCTGTTTCATCTGGATGTGAATTATCCTTTTGTCCAGTGCAATCATGCTGTATACACTACTTACCCTTTAGTCAGTAGCCATCTTGGTTATCAGACCCTTTAAGTGCTTCTTTTAAGTGAAAATGTGAAAGTTCTCCACTTAATAAGGAATGAAAATAAATAAATAAATATTATATATATATATAAAGCTTGCTAAGATCTACAGTGAGAATAAATCTTCTCTATCCATGAAATTGTGAAGAAGAAAAAAAATTATGCTAGTTTTGCTGTTGTACCTCAAACTGTCAGTTATAGAAGTAGTGCATGATAAGTGCTTAGTTAAGATGAAAAAAGCATTAAAACTGTGGATGAAAGACATAAACAAAATCGTGTTCGATTGATGAAACATGTTGCATCAGAAAATGTTGAGCTTATATGGAAATTTTAGAAAAAATCCCCTGAAATCAGTGACTACATTTATATAACTTTTATTATAGTATATTATTATAATCGATATATTTTATTATTAGTTGGTGTTACTCTCTTACTGTACCTAACTTTAAATTAAACTCGATCATAGATATTTATATATATATAGGAAGAACAGCATGTATGGAATTCAAAACTATCCGTGGTTTCAGATGGATACTGAGAGTCTTGGAACATATTCTCCATGAATAATGGAGGCTACACTATAACATTATGTATGTTTTAGGTGTACAATGTGATGGTTGACACTTGTATGTATTGGGAAAGCATTACCAAAACAAAGTTAGTTAACACATTCATCATTTCATATAATTACTGTTTTTGTTGTTGTCGTTGTACTGAGATCATTTAATACCTACATTCAGTAATTTTCAAATGTACAATACAGTATTATTCACTATAGTTACAATGTTGTACATTAGATTCACAGAACTTATTCATTTTATAATGGAAATTTGTACTCTATGACTGACATCTCCTCATTTTTTTTAACAACTCAGCCTCTGGGAACCACCTATCTATTTCCTTTCTATGAGTTTAGTTTTTAGGGGTTTTTTTTGTTGTTTTGTTTTTGTTTTTAGATTTCACATATATCAGATTAAACAGTATTTTTCTTTCTGTCTGATTTGTTTCACTTAGCACAATGCTCTGAATGTTCATTTCTATTATCACAAAAGGAAGGATTTCCATCTATCTCATGGCTGAATAATATTGCTTTACATCAAAAATAAATGAAACAAAAATCCCTCTTCACATTTTATGAGGAAAGATAAAACAATAAACAAATATGAACAACCAAATGCATCCACAACATGTTTATTATTTAGTCTGACCATACCCAAGGTAAACTCAAAGTTCAGTACAAAACACCTTCACTCAAGTAAGTTGTAAAGTTTTGGAAAGTACAATTATATTTACATCAACTTTACAAACCAAAACATTCCTGAAAACAGACGTTAATTTGTTTTGTTTAGGGGCCAACAGATGTTTTATCCACTTTCAATCTGTGACAGATTTCAAGGTCAAGCATAATATTTCACTAAAATAAACTATTTCATTTAATCTTAGGTGGTTACATACTTCATTTTAGGAATACATATAGTTAAAATCAAGTTGTAGAGGGCTTCTGGTCAAGATGGTGAAGTAGGTAAACACTGTGCTTGCCTCCTCTCACAACCACATCAAAATTACAACTAAACTAAGGAATAGCCATTATTAGGAGTCACCTTAAATCTAGCTGAACAGGAATCCTACAACTGGGGACCAACAAAAGAGGCCACCTCAAGGCTCATATGTATGATATAAGTAGGTAGGAAGGTCAGAGAAGCAAAATGAGCTGGCCCCACACCTGTGTGTGGCAGTTGAGAATCAGAAAGGATATCTTGGGTGTGAAGGTCCTCCTTGAGGAACAAAGGCCCCACATCAGGCTCACTAGCCCAGAGTTTCAGTACGGGAAGAAGAGACTCCGGAAGTTCTGGCTGTGAAAATTAGTAAAAATTGTGGCTGAGTGAGACAGAGGAGTGAGGGAGTCACAGACTTTCCTTTTAAGGGGAATGCACATGGCCTTGCTGACAGACTCACTTGCTCTGAGCTTCAGCTCAGGGGGCAACAGCTTGAAAAGCACCAGGGACATACTGGGTAGAACTGAGCAGTCTGGCTTCCGAGTGAGGGCTGGAGGGACAGCTTTCTCCCAGACAGAAGTGCTAGCAGGGGGCATTGTTCCTTTGTTGAGCTTCCCCTGTCTGGCTTACAGGCCCAGGCAATTGCCATATCTGAGTCTCCATCAATGTACTAACACGGGTCACCCCACCCTGGTGATTCCCTGAGACCTTGTCATCCCAATGTGAGGGCTCACCAAAGCTTCTTCCAGTGGATTTTTCATACAGATGCCCTGTCTTGGTTCATGCTACAGACTTTCCAAAAATCTTTCAAAGATTCACAAAACCTAAACAAACGGTATATGGCCTTGGTGCACCCTATACCTATTGCTAAGCAACTCCAAGCCTGGAACTACTGGTAGCTGGTCTCATTTTGTGGTTTGGCCTCTTGAGGCACTTCCAAGCCCAGCTTAGGTGGAAGCCATCTGTGGATTTCTTGGTGGCTCATGACAGGTAGCTCTAGGCAGGGAAAAGGCTGCAGCAGGACTTGGTCTGCAGCAGAGCTCCTCCAAGAAGGCCCCAGACTACATGACAGTGGCCAGCTTGGTCTGAGCTGGAACACTACCTGGGGTCACATCTGAGGATGATACATCCAAAGGGCAGACTTGGCAGGCACCAGAGTTCCACTAAAGCAAATTGTCCTCTTTAAGGTCAGCCCTTGCAAAACAGCTTCTCCACTGGTCATGGCCAGTCATCACAACCAATTAGCCTGAGGGTCACTCTCTTTCATTGGCATGTAAACAACCAAGGCTCAACTACAACAGGAGAGCACACACAACCCATCCAAGAAACACCTGGAGTACATGGCTCTGGTGACCAGGGAAGACTGTGCCACTGGGCCCTACAACACGTCTACTATATAAGGCCACTATACTAAGACCAGAAGACATAGCAGCCCAGCTAATACATAGAAACAAAATCAGGTAAGCTGCCTAAATGAGAAGACAAAGAAACACGCCCCAAATGAAATAACAGAACAAAGCTCCAGAAAAATAACTCAACAAAATGGAGGCAAGCAATTTACCGCATGCAAAATTCAAAACAGTGGTTAAAAAAAAATGCTAAACGAACTTAAGGAAGAGGAGATGAACCCAGTGAGAACTTTAACAAAGAGATAGAAAACTTAAAATTGGAGATAGAAAACATAAAATAGAACCAGTCAGAAATGAAGGTGAAGAGAGAGAGCAAGGAATTGAAAATTTATTTCAAGAAATAATGACAGAAAAGTTCCCTACTGTGGTGAAAGAAATTGACATATAAGCTCAGGAAGCACAGAGAGATTCAAGCAAGATCAAACCAAAGAGGTTCATGTAAGACATCATAATTAAAATGCCAAGGGTTAAAGAAAAAGAGAGAATCTTAAAAGCAGCAAGAGAAAAGCAGTTAATTACACACAAGGGAGCTCCCATAAGACTGTCACCTGATTTCTCAACAGAGACTTTGCAGGCCAGGGAGGACTGGCACAAAACATTCAAAGTGTTAAAAAGCAAGGACCTACAACCAAGATTACTCTACTCAGAAAAGCTATCATTTAGAATCAAAGGACAGATAAAGAACTTCTCAGATAAGAAAAAGCTGAAGGAGTTCATCACCACCAAGCCAGTATTACAGAAAATGTTGGAGGGATTTCTTTAAGAAGAAAAAAATATGTATTGAAAATATAGATAAAGATTGGCAATAACTACATATCTATCAACAAGCACTTCAAAAGAAAAATGCTCTAATCAAGAGATAGGGTGGCTGAATGGATAAGAAAACAAGACCCTTACATAGTTTACCTACAAGAGATACATTTTTGGATTAAAAGACACATAGATGAAAGTAAAGGGATGGAAAAAGATATTTCGTAATGAACCTAGATGGTATTTTGCTAAGTGGAATAAGTAGATAAAGACAAATACTATATGATTTCACATATATGCGGAATCTAAAGAACAAAATAAACGAAAGAAAAAAAAAACAGAAACAAACTCATAGATACAGAGAACATTTTGAGGGTTACCAGATGGAAGAGGGGTTTGAGTGTTTGGTGAAAAGAGACATAAGGGATTAATAAATACAAATTTGTAGTTACAAAATAGTCATGGAGATATAAAGTATAGCATACTAAATAATGCCAATAATTTTGTAATAACTATGTATGGTGTCAGAGGGGCACTAGATTTGTTGGGGTGATCACTGTGAGTTATATAGATGTCTAATCACTATGTTGTACACCTGAAACTAATATAATATTTTATGCCAACAACAATTGAAAAATAAAAAAAAAATACTATTTGGAAAAAAAAAAACCTAAAATTCTTACTGAGCATCGGTACCTAGTGAGAACTATAAATCTAGGATATCACGAGTCAATTATATTTTTGTTTGATTTTTTTAAATTTTACTGAATTAATTTGGGTGACTTTTTAAATAAAGTTACATAGGGTTTAAGTGCAGAATTCTATAATACACTATCTGTATATTGCACTGTTTGTTCATTACTCAAATTTAAATATCTTCCATCAACATATATTAGATCCTTTTACCTTTTTCCACTTACCCCGACTCCCCTTTCCCTCTGGGAACCACTATACTGTTTCTGTATCTATGAGTTTTTATTTGTTGGTCAGTTTGTCTTATTTATCTGTTGCTTTCAGTTTAATATCTTACATATGAGTAAAGTCATATGGTTCCTGACTATTTCCATCTGACTCATTTCACTTACCCTAATATTCTCGAGATCCATCCATGTTGCTGCAAATGACAGTATTTCATTTTTTCTTATGGTTGAGTTCATATGTACATATGTACCACATTAATTTTTTTTTCAATTACAGTTAACATTCAATATTATTTTATGTTAGTTTTGTTGTACTACATAATGGTTAGGTATTTATTTAATTTATGAAGTGATCCCCTCAAATAGTCTAGTACCTATCTGGCACTATACATAGGTATTATAATACTATTGAATATATTCCCTATGCTGTACTTCTCATCCCCATGACTGCTTTGTAACTACCAAATTATACTTCATTATCCCTTCAACTTTTTCACCCAGACCCACAATCCCTTGCCCATCTGGCAATCACCAGTTTGTTCCATATATATATATATGAGTCTGTTTTTGCTTTCTTTGTCTATTTTGTTTTTTATATTCCACATATAAGTGAAATCATAATGCACCACATTTTCTTTATCCAATTATCATTGTCTCGTCCATCATGAATAATGCTGCAGTGAACATAACGGTACATATATCTTTACAAATAAATGTTTTCAAATTTCGGGGGGTAGATATAAAGAGGAGAGATTGCTGGGCCATTAGATAACTCTATTCTTCATTTTTTGAGGAACTTTCATACTGTTTTCCATAGTGACTGTACCAATTTGTATTCTTATCAGCAGTACATGAGGATTTCTTTCTCCACACAACCTCTCCAACACTTATTAGTTTTCCTGTTGATGATGGCCATTCTAACAAGTGTGATATGGTATGTCATTGTGGTTTTGATTTGCATTTTCTTAATAGCTAGTGAAATTGAACATCTTATATGCCTGTTGGCCATTTGTATGTCTTCTTGGGAGAAGTGTTTGTTCAGGTACTATGCCCATTTTTTATTTAGATTGCTTTTTGTTTGTTTTGTTTTTTATTTGTATGTGTTCTTTACATATTTTGGATATTAGCCACTTATCAAAGTATTATTTGCAAATATTTTCTCTTATTGAGTTGATTGCCTCTTTGTTTTGTTAATGATTTCCTCTGCTGTGCAAAAGCTTTTTAGTCTGTCATAGTCCTATTAATTTATTTTTACTTTTACTTCTCTTGACTTTGTGGTTAAATTCATAAAATTCTTTCATAAAATTCTACTAAGAACAAGATTCATAACTTTAGTACCTATGTTTTCTTCTATGTATTTTATTGTTTCAGGTCTTATATTTAGGTCTTTGATCTATTTTAAGTTTTTTATGTGGTAAAAAATAGCAGTCTATTTTAATTCTTTTACACATAGCTGTCCAATTTTCTCAGCACCATTTATTGAAGAATCTTTCATTTCTTTACCGTATGTTTTTGTCTCCATTGTCAAAAATTATTTATCCATATTTAAGGGAGGTTATTCCTGGGCTCTCAATTATGTTCCATTAGTCTGTGTGTTGTTTTTTTCCTATCATTGTTGTACTGTTTTTATTATCATTGCTTTGTAGTATAACTTGAAGCAGGGAGTGTAATATCTCTGGCCTTGCTCATTTTCCTCAGGATTGCTTTGGTTATTCAGGGTCTTTTGTGCTTCCATATAAATCTGGTGATTTTGTTGTTGTTGTTCTTCTTCTATATCCTTTTAAAAATGCCAATGAGATTTTTATGAGGATTGCATTAAATATGTATAATGCTTTAGGTAATAAGGTCACTTTCACTATGTTGATTCTTTCAATCCAAGAACATGAAATATCTTTACATTTATTTGTGATTTCTTTATTTTTTTTAAAAAAATAATGTCTTGAATAACAGTGGTGAGTATAGAAATTTTTGTCTTATTTCCGATCTTAGAGGAAAAGCTTTCAGTTTTTCACAATTGAGTATATTGGTTGAGGGTTTGTCATATATAGCCTTTATTATGTTGAGGTACTTCCCTTCCATACCCCTTTTATTGATTGTTTTAATCATTAATGGATGTTGAATCATGTCAAATGGATTTTTTTATTTATTTTGCATTTATTGATGTAAATATATGATTTTTATTCTTTATTTTGTTAATTTGGTGGATCGCATTGATTGAATTTCATACATTAAACTGTGCCTGTGCCCTTACAATGAACCTCACTTGATCATGATATATTATCTTGAATATATCATTGCATTCAATTTGCTAGTATTTGGTTACTATTTGTTATTTGTATTCATCAGAGATATTGGACTACAGTTTGTGTGTGTGTGTGGGTGTGTGTCATATGTTTGAGTGCGATACTGGCCTGATTTTGGTATCAGAGTAATATTGGCCTCATAAAATTACTTAGGAAGGATTGTCTCTTTAATTTTTGAAAAAGTTAGAGAAGAATAGGCATTACATCTTCTTTGAATGTTTGATAGAAGTTACTAATGAAACCATGTAGTTCTGGACTTTTAAATTTTTGGAGATCCTGGGATCTTAATAAAAGCTAAAGCAGCGGATAAATGTATGGCATAGAATAATTCCTGAACATACAGCCCGTTTTTAATTTTATTTCCACTGGAAGTAAGAAAGGCATATTACTTCCATAACATTCCAAAATTATGAGCTATTTTGGAGGTATATCTACAGTTTGTATAAATGTTGCCAGATTTTCCCTTGGTTAAAATGCAAACCTAAGTAAAAGCATATAATTCAGTCTGCTGTGCTAATGTAGCCAAAGGTAAAATGATGCCTCCATGACTTCAAAAAGAGTTACAATAGCATATCCAGCACAGGACTATCTCCTTTCATTCTTTAAAAATGAACCATCTGTAAACCATAAGAAATCAGCATTACCAGAGAAATCTACAGCAAATCATCATGAGTGGTTAGATAATCGGCCATTGTTAAATAGTCATGAGGTGTTTTTTTCTGTTTTGTCTTTTTTTTAATTTTGTTTGTTCGTTTGTTTGTTTTCAGTATCACAGTGAAAAAGAATAGTTTAACCAGTTTATTATATCGTGAAAGAGTTATGTGAGGGGAGTTTGGAGAAACATGGCAGAATGAGCGACATCCTCAGATCTCTCCCCTTGAAAGAACAATAAGCTGAACATCTAAAACTCAACAAAACATACCCAAACTGTACACAAGCATGTCTGAGCATTGGATCTGTGCATGAGTGCTACCACAGGACAGAACACCGGGAGTGGTGGACGGGGAGAAATAAAGAAGCTGTCTCTCTCAGCCACCAGAGCTCCCTGTAGGAAGATGGAAGGGGAGAAGGTGCAGTGAGATTTCTGAACATCCCTGCCTGGGAGAGTTATGATCTCCACTCGGCCGGTGAAAGGGCCCAGATATTAGCACAAAAACAGAGAAATGGGATGGCAGAGAAACAAGAGTTGATTTTTACAAGCTGCAGTGACAAAACTGAAGCTGAGCCGCAGCTGCCAACCTGAAACCCAAAGGTCCCCTCCATGCTTATCCTACAAGACCAAACACCACAGAGCAACAGAGGAATCTGAGAAAACACTACTGAAGCTGTGGATAACACTGACAGGGACATAGACTGAGGGTAACCAGCATGAATAAACCAGCATGAATAAACATCTACAAGAATTTTTTTTTAAAAAAGGCGTTATTAAATCTCTCTAGAAAGAAGAGATACAAAAGGCTGAGAAGCTAACTACTGGAAACCAAAAGAAAAGCATCTTCTTTATAGCAGACTAAAGAGAAAACTTTATAAAATAAATCTTCTTTCTGGAAAAACAGCAGAATACACGTCCATTAATGCTCAGGAAAAGAAATAGTCATTAAACACCAAGAACCAAGGTGACAAGGCATCTCAGAAAATAAGAGAAAAATCTCCAGAAAATTAGCTTATAGACATAGAAATATGCAACTTAAATGACAGAGAATTCAAGGATGGTATTACTGAAAAATTCAGTGACATTCGAAATGAGTCATATCAATAATTTCAGGAATTGAAAACAGATAGATGAGCAGAATGAGTTCTTTGGCAACAAGATCAAAACCCCCTCAAAAAGAAATAAAAAATAGATCTTTCTGAGATACACACACACACACACACACACACACAATACGACACACACATGCACACACACACACACTGCAAAGAGTTGAAAAATGAAATGGTAAGCTTGAGAAATAGAATCAAACAAATGGAGGAAAGGATCAGTGATATTGAAGACAGAAACCAAGAAATAAATCAGAAGGAAGAAGAGAGAAACCAAAGAATGAAAAATAATTAAAGAGAAATACAAGAACTAGCTGATATTACCAGAAGAGAAAACATAAGAATAAAGGACATTATCATAGGCGAGAAAAGCAGCAGGGACTAAAAAGCATTTTCAGACAAATAGTTGATGAGAATTTCCTAAATCTAAGGAATGAGCTGGAGTTTGGAATTCAAGAAATCAAAAGAACACCCAAATATCTTGCTCCAAAAAGCCTTAACCAAGATACATTGTATTAAAATTATAAAAAATCAATGACAAAGACAGAATTCTCAGGGCAGCCAGAGAAAAGAAGATGGGGACTTATAACAGAAAACCTATTAGATTATCATCTGACTGAACAGCACAAACCTTACAAGCCAGAAATGAGAGGAATCAAATATTCAAACTATTAAGTGAAAGGAAATACCTGCCAAGAATAATGTATCCAGCTAAGCTCTCTTTCAGATATGAAGAAGAAATAAAGAACTTTCCAGACATAAAAAAATGAGGAAATGTTCCACTACGTAGGAAACATTACAAGAAATACTGAAAGGGGTTAGCTTACCTAAAACAAAATGACAAAAAAAATACATAATTAGGAGTAAGGTGACTATCAGGCAAATAGAAACAGAGAAGTGCAACCTTTACTAGGAACAGGGCATTATAAGCTTAAATAATAAGAAGATAATTGCTATAGCAAGATAGTAATGAATGTTCGGCATACATAGGGACAAAATGAGACAATAATGACTGAAAACTGGGGGATTCAAAGATCCAAATTCAAAAGGGATATTGAGATAAGGCATGCACAGAACAAAATGGGTGATCGTGTGTTTGTGTGTGTGTGTGTGTGTGTGTGTGTATAACTATCTTTTACATATTTGTAATAGTAACCATACACCGAAGACTCATAACTGAAATATATAACATAAAACAAGAAGAACCAGAGGGAAAACCAACAAAAGCCAACCAAAATAAAGAAAACGGAAACACAAGGATAAGAAAACAATGGAAACACAGAGCTACCAGAAAGCAAAAGATAAAATGGTTATAAGAAGACCTCATATTTCAAAAATCACCCTAATTGTGAATGGGCCGAACTCACCAATAAAAAGGCAGAGTGTTGAAATAGATCAAAAAACAAAACCCAACCATATGCTGCCTACAGGAGACACATCTCAGTTCAAAAGACAAATGTAAAATCAAAGTGGAAAGGTGGAAAATGATATTTCAGGAAAATGGGATTCAGAGAAAAGCGGGAGTAGCAGTACTAATATTAGACAAAATAGACTTCAAAATTAAAAAGGTAAAAAAATAAATACTGAGGGACACTTCATAATGATAAAGATGATCATACACCAAGAAGACATAACACCTGTTAATATCTTTACTCCCTCTCAGGGAACTCCAAAATATATAAAGCAATTACTAACAGAACTAAAGGGAGAAACAGACCAAAATACTATCATAGTAGGGGAACTAAATACTCCACCGTCAGATATGGACAGATCATCGAAACAGAAAATCAATAAGGAAATAACATCGTAAAATGACGCATTGGACCAACTGGACATAAATGATATTCGCAGGGCCTTCCATCCCCAAACTGCTGCTTCTCCATTCTTTTCTAGTTCATATGGAACATTGTCAAGAATTGACCTAATACTGGGACACAGAGGTTGCCTCAAAAAATATAAAAAGGTTAAATTCATCCTAACCAAATTCTCTGATGTTAATGCTTTGAAACTAGAGATGAACTGCAAAAAAAGTGGGAAGAACCACAAATACATGGAGATTAAACAATATGCTGCTGAAGAATAATTGGGTCAGAGAAGAAATAAAAAGAGATCAAGAGATACATAGAGACAAATGATAATGATAGTGCAACATATGAAAATTTGGAGGACTTGGAAAAAGCACTCATAAGAGGAAAGTTCACATCATTACAGGCCTATCTCCAATAAGAAGAACGACCACAAATAAACAACCTAATGCTTCATCTTTAAAAAACTAGAAAAGTATGAACAAATGAAGCCTAAAGTCAGCAGAAGGAAAGAAATAATCAAAATTAGAGCAAAAATAAATTAAACTAAAAACAAAGAGCAATAGAAAAAATAAACGCAATAAAGAGCTGGTTCTTTGAGACAGTTAATAAAATTGACAAACCTCTGGCTAGACAAACTAAAGAAAAAAGTGAAAGGATGCAAATAAACAAAATCAGGGATGAAAAGGGGAAATGATGAAAGACACCACAGAAATGCAAAGGACCATATAAGAGTACTATGAAAAATTATATATTATATAACACCAAATTTAGTAACCTAGAAGTAATGGACCAGTAATTAGAAAGGTACAACCTTCCCAGGCTGAATCAAGAGGAACTGGAAAATCTAATCAATCTATTGGCAATATGGAAACTGAAACAATCATCAAAAATCTACCAAAAAGTAGAAGTCCAGGACCAGATGGCTTCACCAATGTATTCTACCAAACATTCAAAGATTTAATACTTATTCTTCTTGAACTGTTCAAAAACATTGAACAGGTGGCAATACATTCCAACTCATTTTATGAGGCCAGTATTACCCTGATACCAAAATCTAGTAAAGATAACACAAAATAAGAAAACTGCGTACCGATATCTCTCATGAACACAGATGCAAAAATCCTACATACAATACTAGTGAACTGAATAGAGCAACATATTAAAAAGATTGTACACCACAATCAAGTGGGCTTCATCCCAAAAGCATAAGGATGGTTCGTCATATGCAAATCGATTAATGTGATACACCACATAAACAAATGAAA
>NW_024344370.1:17988557-18020335 GCF_902729225.1 Pteropus medius
AGAGGACCTGAACAAACACTTCTCCTTAGAGGACATACAAATGGCCAACAACTTTGAAAAGATGCTCAACATCATTAGCTATTAGTGGAATGTAAATCAAAACCACAATGGGATATCATTTCACACCTGTTAGAATAGCTATAATCAACAGGACAATTGCAAATGTTGGTGAGGATGTGAAGAAAAAGGAACCCTCATACACTGCTGGTGGGACTGCAAATATGTGTTTTCAATTCCTGAAATTGTTGATATGACTCATTTTGGATGTCACTGAATTTTTCAGTAGTACCATCTCAAATTCTCTGTCATTTAAGCTGCATATTTCTATGTCTGTAAGTTTCCTAAGTAAGTTAATTTTCTGTAAGTTAATTTTCTGTAGATTTTTCTCTTTCTTTCTGAGATGCCTTGTCACCTTGGTTGTTCATGGTGTTTAATGACCATTTCTCCACCTGGGCATTTATAAAAGTGCATTCTGCTTTTTTTCCAGAATGATTATTTTTATAAAGTTCCCTCTTTAGCCTGTGTCAAAGAAGGAGCTTTTCTTTTGGCCTCCAGTGGGTGGCTTGTAAGCATCTTTGATCTCTCCTTTATATAAAGCCATAATAATGTGTTTTTTTTCTCCTTATAGTTGTCTAATCATGCTTGCTACCCTCAGTCTCAGTTCCTGGTAGTGTTAGTGACAGTTTCGGTAGCATTTTCTCAGATTCCACTGGGGCTCCTTGGTGTTCGATCTCGGAGGATATGAGGGGAGGGGATCTCTTCGTTGGGTGATGGGAGCTGCTGCTCAGCCTCAGTTTTCAGCTGTGGCCAGTAAAAATCAACTGTTGTTTATCTCCTGTCCCACTTCTCATTTTTGCCATGATGACTGGGCTCTGCTGTGACCATATGGAGCTCACAGCACTCCCGGGTAGGCTGTTCAGGGAACTCGCTGCACTTTCTCCCCGCCCCCACCCTCTTACAGGGAGCTCTTGCAGCTGCGAGAGGCAGCTTCTTTATTTCTTCCAGTCCATCACTCCACACCCAGGGCTTGACCTGTGGTAGCTCTTATGCACAGATCCCATGCTCAGTCATGCTGGTGTGCAGTTTGAGTGCTTTTTGTTGAGTTTTAAATGTTCAGCTTATTGTTGTTTCAAGGGAAGAGATCTGGGGACATCTCTCACTCCACCATGTTTCTTCAAACTCCTCTTTCCATTTCCATTTATATATAAAAAGGACATGGGAATCTGGTCATCAGAATGTCCAAAACAAGTGGCTTTTAAAGATATATTTTCCCATTACTCCCGGAAAATTAGGTCAGGACTGTCTTTCTTTAGTAAGACATATAGAGGTATTGTCATAAAAGAGAGATTTTTGGATACAATTTTGTCAATAGCCAATTATCCCCCAAAAGAGTCAGAGTTGGGGCCTTAGGAAACTTAGGACACCATGAAACTAATATCGGGTCATTTGTAGCCATTATTCCAATATCAGATATCCCAGATATTAAAGCTGAGTTTGGACAAATTGAAATTTCCCTTTAGAGACTTTATGTCTCTTTAAGGCAAAAAGTTATAACAGGTGAATGCTGCCTACCTATGGAGAGACCTGGGAGGAAGAGCAAAGAAGTAAATTATCCACATATTATAACAAAATAGAAATTTTGCAAAAAGTTATATCATTCAAATCAGACTTCAGGGTTTTTGAGAAATAAGAAGGGCTCTCAATGAAACCCTGAGACATTAATGTTCAGGTAAATTGTTTTCCTTCTGAGGACAAAAAAGTTTTGGCTAGCTTCACAAACTCAAATAATAAAGGATACACTGAAGTTTCAGTCAAAATGGTGGAGTAAGAAAATGCTGTTCTTGCCTCTTCTCATGACAACATCAAAATTACAACAGCAGTCATTGAGAGTTGCTTGAAATCCAGCTGAACAGAAGTCCTATAACTAAAGATATACATAAAAAGCCACCTGCAGACTGGTAGGAGGGGTGGGTAGGAGGGGCGAAGACGCAGAATGGTCTTGTTCCATATCCTATGTAGCAGTTAAGAATTAGGAGGAATATCTCAGCTGTGGAGGTACCCTGTGTGTAGCAAGAGGTTCCAGCCCCAGACCAGTCTCTCCAGCCCAGTGATCTAGTGCCAAGAAGAGAAGTCCCTATAACTTTTGGCTGTGAAAATCAACAGAGGTTGTAGCTGAGTGAGATTGAGACTGCAGGAGTCCTAGGCATGCTCTTTAAAGAGTTTGCCCACAGAAAAATTTGCTGATGGACTCACTCACTCTGAGCTTCAGCACTGGGGCAGCAACTCAAAAGGTGCCAGAGAGATACAGGTAGGAACTAAATGGTCTGGCTTCAAGGTGAGGGCTAGTTTTCTCCCAGACAGAAGTGCTGGCAGAAGCCATTGTTCATTTGTTGATCTCCTCCCCCCAGTCTACTGGAGCAGGCAGCCACCATTATTGAATCTCCATCAACCAAGCTAACTTTATGTGCCCCACCTTGATGATTCCCTGAGACACTGCCCCACCAAAGTGGCAGCCTACTCAAGCCATTGCCAGTGGCTTTTCTATACAAATGGCCTATCTTGGATTATGCAATGGACTTTCCTAAAATCTCTCAAAGATTTGCAAGTCCCAGGCTAGCAATATCTGGCCTCTGCATCCCCCATACCACTTGCTGAGCAGCCCTGAGCCCAGCACTAATGGCAACTGTTCTTGGTTCACAGCTTGGACTTTCCCAGGGTAATCCAAGCCTAGCACAAGTGACAGTCATCTGAAGATCACTTTGTAGCTCATACCAAGTAACCCAGGGCAGGACACATGCAGCTGCTGACCTTGGCCTGCAACAAAGCCCCCCAAAGACCCAGAAACAACAAACCCAATGAGCAGACTCAACAGGCACCAGAGCCCTTCCAAAGCCAACTCTACTCTGTAGAGTTAGCCCCTGCACAAGAGCTGCTCCACCAAAGTCATGGCCAGTCTTCACAGTTAAACAATCTGAAGGTCAATTCATCCCATTAACATGCAAACAACAACTAAGGCTCAGCTATAATAGCAGGGCACGCATAACCTACACAAGAGACACACCTGGAGCACCAAGCTCAGGTGACCAGGGTGACTATACCACTAGGCCCCACAGGACACCTACATAAGGCCACTCTACTAATATTTAGAGACAGAACAGCCTTACCTAATATATAGAAACAAACAGGAAAGTAGCCAAAGTGGGGAGACACAGAAACATGTCCCAAATGAGAGAACAGAACAAAACTCCATGAAAAGGACTCAACATAATGGAGACAAGCAATCAATCAGACCTGAGTTTAAAACACTAGTATAAGGATACTCAATGAACTTAGGGGAAGAGTAAATAAACTCAATGAGAATTTTAACAAAGAGATAGGAAAGATAAAAATGAAGATAAAAAACATAAGAAAAGATCAGAAATGAAGAATATAATAACCAAAATGAAGAATACCTTAGAGAGAATCAAGAGTAGATTGGATGAAGCAGAGGATAAAATCAACAATTTAGAAGATAAAGTAGCAGAAAACAATCAAAACAGCACAGCAATAAGAAAAAATAATTCATAAACATGTGGATAGTTTAAGGGGCTTCTGGGACAATCTCAAGCATTGCAACATTCACATCATAGGGATACCAAAAATTGAAAATATATTTGAAAAAAATGATTATTAAAAATTTTCATAACCTTGTGAAGGAAACAGACATACAAGCACAGGAAGAGCAGAGAATCCCCAAAAAGACAAAGAGGTGTGCACCAAGACATCACAATTAAAATGCCAAAGGTTAAAGACAAAGAGAGAATCTTAAAAGCAGCAAGAGAAAAGAAGTTATCTATGAAGGAGGTCTCACAAGACTGTCAGCTTATTTCTCAACAGAAACTTTGCAGGTCAGAAGAGATTAGCAGGAAATATTCAAAGTGATGAAGAACAGGGGTCTAAAACAAAATTACTCTACCCGAGAAAGATATCATTTAGAATCAAAGGGCAGATAAAGAACTTCCCAGACAAGAAAAAGCTAAAGGAGTTCATTTATAACCAAACCAGTATTATAAGAATGTTAGAGACTTATTTAAGAAAAGAAAAAAATATATATCAGTAATAAAATGACGATAACTGGAATATCACTCAGCCATAAAAAATAATGGAATATCACTCAGCCATAAAAAATAATGAAATAAAAAAATAATGAGCAACAACATGACTGGACATACAGGGTCCTGTGCTGAGTTTAGTAAGTCAGAGAGAGAAAGGCAAACGCCATATGATTTCACTTATATGTGGAATTTAGTGAGTAGGATAAAATTGAACAAACAAAACAGAAACAAGCTCATAGAAACAGGGAGCATTCTGATGGTTGCTGGATTGAGGAGACAGGGTTGGTAGGATAAGCAAAGCATGGGGGGGGCGTTAAGAGGTACAAATTAGTAGTTACAAAGTAGTCATGGAGAATACAGAATGGGAAATAAAGTCAGTAGTATTGTAATAACTATATATGGTGTCAGATGGGTACTAGTTTTATTGAGGCGATCACTCCAAAAGTTATATGAACGTTTAATCACTGTTTTGTACACCTGAAACTAATATAATATTGTATATCAACTGTATTTGGAAAAATAATTTAAAAATAATACACTGGATAATTCAATTACATAAAGAATATATTTTCTGTAGAGATAGATGTTAGTAATATATGAGGGTTAGAAACAATAGGTGTCAAGGAGTAACAATGTTTCTTGCTCTATAGAGTCAGTTCAGAAGTCCTGGGTAAACTTCCTTGCTAGTCTCTTTTGTTTTCTCAAAGGCAAAATGTTAATAAAATAATAAGGACCTGATTATTTAATCTTCTATTAAGGGTTTTATACATTGAATGGCCTTTTTACATATAGAATATTGATTAATTCTTGAAAGGCATTTTGAAAGATCAATTTGAATTTTAAGAGATGCACTGTGGATTATGTCAATATCAAGTGAAGATATTTCTGCTAAAAAAAGATGGCAATTTATCCAGTAGGGACAATTGATCATGCTCCCAGATTCGACTATAGTATTGTCAGAAATAGAACAAATAAAATATGTTGAAGGTCATTTAGTGCACCCAATTGTCTACTTCCACAGCCACTGTGAAATTCTAGAATTGTTTCTCCCCTTTGGGAGAAAGAAATTCTCGCAATATACTTCTTTAGGAAGTCTCAGCCTAATAAATGAATAGAGGTGGAATAACTAAAGACAAAAGGGTGTTATTTTTTTTTTTCAGTCTCAGCAAAATGGAACAGGTTCAGAAAGAGGAAGCTGTTGAAGTTTATTTGAAATCCCTATTCTTTGAACTATTTTATTACTTTGAGGCAGAGGTTGTTTTATAACAGTGTGATTGAGCACTGAGCATGTAGCTTTAGTATCAATAAGAGAGAGATTTATTCCCAATTTGAATAAAAGTTTCTAGAGGTCAATTAAGAGACAAGATTGGAAAAAGCCCCTGTTGTTTCTTGGAGCCCCATCATTAGGGATTAAGAGGACCTTGGGAAGGCTGATTCGAAGGCTGAGGGTGACTGAAGCACTTAAACTTGCAAGAATATATATTCCAATGTTTGACTCTGCAATAATAGCAAAAGCTAGAAGACATTTGGTCTTGTATAGGGGCTTTCATTTGCCATGGTTGAAAATTTAAAATCTTAGCAGTCTTACTTCTATGTGGCTTATCTTGAGTATGAGGAAGCTTATTAAGCAAATTAACCTAATCTGAAGTGGACATGATTTTCCATTCCATCTTAGTCCTTTTAACTGAAAGAGAGATCTCAGTTCAGTCCATTAATAAACAAAAAGTTAAAGGCTGCCTAAGCGGAATCAGCATCTCAAGGAAGACGAGATTTTTTTTTTAATTATCTGAACCCAATTATAATAGTTATAAAGAGATTTATCTGAGTTTTGTGAGAAGTCTGAATTTTGTTTCAGTCAACAGGATTTGGAAAAGCTACTGTAAGTGTTCAGTGGGGTTCTCAAGCAAGTTTTCTAACATTTTCTCAGTATTCAGGTTGTTTCTTAATCTCTTTCAGGATGATTCCATTACACAAGTTTCATCCAGTGACCAAGCTTGGCATTCACTTATTAGCATATGAATTAGCTGATATAAATCAGAAAGCCCAAGCTAGTAGGTCTGAACAATTACATTTGACCCTTGAACAACATGGGATTTGGGGGCACTGACCATCCTCATAGTCAAAAATTTACATGTAAATTTTGACTCTCCCCAAACTTAACTACTAATAGCTTACTGATAACATAAACAATTAACACATTTTGTATATGTATTATATACTACATTCTTACAATGAAGTAAGCTACAGAAAAAATTACATTAAAATTATAAGAGAAAATATACTTACATGTACATATTTATTTTTTTTAAAAATTCATGTATAAGTGGACTTGCACAGTTTAAACCTGGGTTGTTCAAGGGTCTGCTGTATATCAAACTCTTCAGCAAATCTGTGAGTATCCTCAGTGGCCTTAGGAAATTTTTAACTATGATTTGTAATTCAGCTTTTGTCCAGGAACATATAAAACTTGAAGTCTATTCAGATTCTCAGAGGGCTTAAATTTAAAAAGATAGGTACAGATGGATTCAGAGAAGGAGGGAGTGAGAGAAAATTGATAAGAATAGCACCTAAGGTAGACCTAGAGCCAGAAGCAAGGAAGCTGGCAGTTGAAGGTCAGATAGCCTCTGAGGTGGAGCTTGAGACATATGAGTTGGGGAAGAAGGGCTTGAGAGCTCTGAAGATAGAGCTTGAGGCAGAATCATGGGAGGAGAACAAGGTAGACCAAAGCTGGTGCCTGAGAAAAAGGAGTTTAAAGAGAAGGGCAAGACAGGGCCAGAAGTGAAGAATATAAACCCTCTGTAACTCTCTTTCTTTAAAAGTTTAGTACCCCCAGTTAATTCTAAAACTTTATTTCACAAAGAGGCAATTTCAGGTTCTTGATAACATTTGAAAGCCTAAATACCTACCACTCGAAATTGGCATTCCATTCATCTTTGCCAATATCAGTACTGTAATTTTCCAATTCAGTTTTAAGAAAACTTAGGAACTCTCAGAGATTCCCCATAATGGCCATTGATATTCTGAATTGCTTTTGGTCAAATCAGTCTATTTAGTTAGATATGTGCATGAGGAGTAATCACAACTTTCAAACAATTTTGACCAGAGTCTCTGTAGGGGGGATGGTCTGAAACATTTAGATAACTGAGATCCTATGTCTAGATGCTTTTCTCTAGAGCAAGGGACCGAAACAGTCTAAAATAGCTCAAGTAATTTGCAGGTTAGACACTTGCCAGTATCACTTTAGAACAACCTAATCACAGAGGATTCAAATCAAAGGTTAAATGTCCAGTTCTTCAATAATGACTACTGGCTCTCAAAAAACACAAGCCAAAGGCTGAGCACCACTTTGATGGAGCAGTCAGGTTTCTGACAGAATCAGGCCAAAGCCTAACACCTTATTTGTGGAAACAACGCAATTCTAGAGGGGATCTGACAGAAAGCTAGCACAGACCTAGGAAGCACTCTAATCTCCCTAGAAAGTCAAACTAAAGTGCCAAACAAACACATGAACAAACAAACAAGGACTTTTAACAAACAATGCCTCTAATAAGGGCCCGATATCCAAAATATACAAAGGCACATGCAACTCAATAACAACAACAAAAACAAAATAATTTAATTAAAAAGTGGGCAGAGGACCAAAACAGACACTTGTTTCAAGAAGACATACAAATGGCCAACAAACATATGAAAGGATGCTCAACTTCATTAGTTATTAGGGAAATGCAAATCAAAACCACAATGATATACTATCTCATACCTGTTACAATGGCTATTATCAACAGGACAAGTAATAACAAGTGTTGGAGAGGATGTGGCAAAAAAGGAGCTCTCATACTCTGCTGGTGGTTTGCAAATTGGTACAACCACTATGGAAAACGGTATCTCGAAAAACTAAGAATTGATCTACCATATGATCCAGCAATCCCTCTACTGGGTATCTCCCAAAAGACTTGAAAGCTTTTATCCAAAAAAGCATATGCATACTGATGTTCATAGCAGCATTATTCACGATAGCCAGGACATGGAAGCAAACAAAGTGTTCTACAATATATGATTGAATAAAGGAATTGTGTTACATATGTACAATGGAATATTAATCAGCCATAAGAAAAGACAAAATACTGCCATTTGCGACAACACAGATGTATCTTGAGATAATCATGCTAAGCAAAATAAACTAGAGAGAAAAAGTTGAAAATCACATGGTATCACATGTGAGATATAAATCTAAAAGCAACAAACAAACATGGTAAACAAACAGAGACTCATGGACATGGACAGTAGACTAGTAGTTACCAGACGGGGAGGGGGAGGGGAGAGTTAAATGGGGTAAAAAGGGTCAAGTATGTGGTGACAGAAAAATCTAACTATGGGTGGTGTACATACAATGCAATATATATATGACTTACCGTTGAATTGTACGCTTGAAACTTATTGGATTTTGTTAATCAATGTCACCCGCAAAAACATTTAATGCAAACAAACAAAGACAAAACTGTAAACAGTTCCTGAATAAAGCTTGCAGGGTTTCAGATGCAAAAATCAGAAGCTTGGTTCCAGGAGACTTATCATTTTCGACTCACAAATTAGTGAAGAGACCATAAGCTCAAAATAGCTCTGTAGGTACTCACACATGTTTAACCCTCAGCCTGGAGCTATAGGGTTCTTTTGGTCTAGATCTCGGATGAGCTCCCAAATATATCGACCATAAACAAAAGTTGACTAGGTATTCTGTTACCAAAAAGTATTTATTTGGAAAAAAGAAAAAATTGCAATCCAGAATGTGCAGCCATGGCAAGCCACATGGGGGTTCTGCCCAAACAAAGATGGAGAAAATATTTTATGAAGGAGAAAAAGAAGTTAAGAGTAGGGGTTATTACGACCATAGTGTTCTGTTGTAAATATGCAGTTCTTCCTGTAGGGCTCTGCAATGACACTGAGTGTGGGAGTTCCTCTTATGGACCCTCCAAATTTTGGTGCAAGTTTAAATCTCCATCATAAGTTTTGACAAACCCTTCATTCCTCAGCCCTTGGAAACCATCATTTTACTTTATGTTTCTAGAAATGAGAATATCCTAGCTAATTTATGTTAGTGTAATCACAGTGTTTTTCAGTTTGTGACTGATTTATTTCACCTAGCATAGTACATTCAAGTACAATCTGGATTTTAGCATGTGACAGAATTTTCTTCTTTTTTAAGGATAAATAATATTTCATTGTATGTATATATCCAATCTTATTTTTCCATTCATTCACTGATGGACATTCGGGCTGCTTTCACTTCTTGACTATTATGAATAATGCTGTCATAAACATGACTGTATAAATATCTCTTCAAGATTCTGCTTTCAATTATTTTGTGTACATACCCAGAAGTTGGATTGCTGGAGTATACAGTAATTCTATTTTTAGTTTTTTGAGGAACCATCACAATGTGTTTCATAGTGGGTGCAGCATTTTACATTCCTACCAATAGTGCACAAGGGTTTTAGATTCCCTACAGCCTTGTCAACACTTGTTATATTTTGGTTTGTATTTTTTTATAGTAGCCATCCTCATAAGTGTGAAATGATAGCTCGTTGTGTGTTTTATTTGCATTTCCCTAATTATTAATGATATTGAGTATCTTTTTATATCCCCGTTGACCATTTTCACATTATCTCTGTTGAAGAAATGTCTGTATACCCAAAGTGATAGACACATTCAATAAAATTCCTCTCAAAATCCCAATGGTATCTTTGTAGAAACAGAAAAATCAATTTTAAGATTTAAATGAGATCTCAAAAGACAGCAATTAGCCAAAAAAATTTTAGCAATAAAAAAAGCTGAAGGATTCACACTTCCTCATTTTAAAACAAAAAGACAGTAACCACAACAGTTTAATACTGGCATAAAGATGGCATATAGTCCAATGGAATTGAGAGCCTGGAAATAAACCCTCACATATATAGTCAAGTGATCTTCACAAGAATGCCAAGGCTATTCAATAAGGAAAGGGCAATCTTCTCAACAAAAGGTTTTGAGAAATCTGTACATCCACATGCAGAAAATGAAGTTGGACACTTATAATCTTACATTATATGTAGAAACTCACTCCAAATGAATCATAAGTCTAAACATATAAACTAAAACTGTAAAATTTGTAGAAAAAATCATAAGGGAAAGCTACATGACATGACATTTAGCAGTGATCTAATGGTTATAATACCAAATCATAGGCAACAAAAGCAAAAATAGATAAATGAGACTACATCGAAATTCAATATTTCTGTGCATCAAAAGAGACAATCAACAGATGAAAAGGTGATCTACAGAATGGGATGACATATTTGCAAATCAAATATCGAATAAGGGGTAAACATCTAGACTATATAAAGAACTATAACTCAGCAACAGAAAACAAAAAAAGACTACCCAATTTAAAATTGGCAAAGGTGTTGAATAGATATTTATTATTTTGATTTTAATGTATATTTATGGCTCATAATGTATTCTTCTTTGGAGAATGTTTCATGTGAGCTAGAGATGAATGCATAGTCTGCTGTTTTTAGATTATTCACAAAAAAAGGACAATTAGATATAAATAATTCACATTGCTTCTGATGTTAACTGTATCCTTATTGTTTTTCTCTCTGCTTTGTCATTTTCTGAAAGAGAGGTGTTGAAGTCTCCAAATTTAATAGCTTGTGCATCCATTTTTCCTTGCATTTTTATCAGTTTTTGATATATATATTTTGATCCGTTTTTAGGTAAATTCATGTTAAGAATTTTTATGTATTTTTGGAGAATCGATTCCTCTTTCATTAATTTTTCTTTCACTTTGAATAACAATTTTACTAAATATGCAATTCTAGGTGAATGGATTTTTTTCTTTCAGCACTTTAATATTAGATTCTACTTTATTTTTGCTTTTATGGGTCCTGAATAAAAGTGTATTGTAATTATTATCCTTGTTGTTCCCTATAGGTGATATATTATTTTCCTCTTGCTTCTTTCAAAATTTCTCTTTGGTTTCATTTTCCTACAGTTTGAATATAGTATGACTAGCTGTGTTTGTTTGTTTTATTGTATTTATCCTGCCATTACAGTCAGCCTTCTGTATTTGTGGGTTTTACATTGGTGAATTCAACCAATCATGGATAGAAAATATTCAATTTTTTTTCAGAAAGTTCAAAAAAGCAAAACTTGAATTTACCATGCACCAAACACTATGCTGATTCCACATGAATGAAATGATGTGTAGACATATCCTGCTATATCCTATGCAAATATAGGTTATGTGTAAATGCTACACCATTTTATATAAGAAACTTGAGCATCTTTGGATTTCGGTATATATGGGGGGTCCTGGAACCAATCTCACATGCATGCTAAGGGACAACTGTATTCTTCGAGACATCTGGCTTCGTCGTTTTGCATATTGTTAATATTGGAAGATTCTAGGCCATTATTATTTTAATGATTTATTTTGTTTTTATTCTCTTTTTCTTCTCCTTTCGGTATTCCAATTATCTGGATTGCACCTTTGAAATCCTGTCACAATTTGTAGATGTGTATTATTATTTTTTTCTTTCTGCATCTTAGTTTGGGTAGTTTCAAAAGACCTAACTTCAAGCTCATTGATTCTTTCTCCAGCTGTGTAAGTCTGTAATGAGGCCATTTATGTTACAATGTTACTGTTTTTAATTTTAGCATCTCCTTTTGATTCTTAAACTTCTCTCTCTGCTTAAATTAGTCATTTGTTTTTGCATGTTATATCCTTCCATTAGAGCCTTAAATTCTAGTATTTGTTTTTCATTCCTTCTATGATAATTCCACCATCTGTGTCTGATGGTTTAGTCTCACCGTCAGACACAGATGTTGGAATTATCTGTATAATGATCCCCTGAAATCTTTGTTTTAATGGGTTTTTTTCTTAAGGCTGTAGCCTTCACACATGTGTTTTCAATGGTATATCTCCTTACCCAAAACACACACACACACACACTACACACACACACACACACACACACACACACACACACACCTTCCCTATTCTCTTCTCTGGCTTCAGTACTCCTAATCTATTTCCTTTATAAATTGACCTATATTGGCTATGTTAATTTACTCCATTAGGTGAGACACAAAGGCTAAAAGGGGCTAGAATGTGAGGAGTGCTCCGCCCCCACCACTGCACCCCACCAAATAATAAGGCTGTGATGAAGTATTTTTCCTGGAATATAGACCTTTGTTATAGATATGACTCTGAGCATATTTTACAATGATTAACCATCCCCTTTGCCTACCTGAGCTACTTTGGGGATGTTTCTTAAATTTAGTATAAGATCTTAGTGAGATTCCAAAAGGGAAAATCTACAAGTGTGGAGATCTCTTAAGACTGGTATTCAAGATTTTCTTATTCTTACACAAGTTAACAATCAGCAATTGTCAAAATTGTTGTTTAAGCTTCTTGCCAGTAATTTCCTTCAGCAGCTTTTTCTCCAGATAAGGAGATCTCCATCATATTTCTTTGGATGATCCTGTCTCTAGATTTCAGGGTATGGTTTGCCTTGCAATCTCAGTTTCCTGATAGATCAAAGAAAACTTACTAATTTTAAAATTGCCCAGCTTATTTCTATAGTATTGAGAGTAACAAATCCCAAGCTGTTTATATATCAGAGTTAAAACTGCAAATAATGAATACAATTATTATAACTGTCCATATAAGTTAATAACTTAAATTTGAATGCATTCTAAAACTAAAATTTTACTCTACCCAATCCCACATTTAATGTTTTCACATTACATTTTACATCTTTTTATTTTCTATATTCTTAACTAATTATTATCGTTATTTTTACTCCTACTGTCTTTTGACCTTTATACTAGCTTTATAAGTGATTAAACCACTACCTTCGCTATATATTTGCCTTTATCTTTTATTCTTTTTTTTGTCTTTTACATTTATACTTTTATACTTTTGTTGTTGTTGTTACTAATTAGCACTCTTTCTTTTCAGCTTAAAGAGGTCTCTTTAACATTACCTGCAAAGGTGGTTTAGTGATGATGAACTCTTGTACCTTTTGTTTCTCTGGAAAACTCTCTCTCCTTCAATTCCGAATGACAACTTTTCCAGGTCAAGTATTCTTGGTTGGACATTTTCTTTTTCCCAACACTTTGAATATATCATGCCACTCTCCTCTGGCCTACAAACTTTCTGCTGAAAAATTTTGCTGATATTCAATGCGGGTTCCCTTGTGTATCACAAATTGTAATTCTGTGAGCTTCCTAGGTCTGTATGTGTTTCCTTCTTCTGGTTAGAGAAGTTTTCAGTCATTATTTCTTTAAATATATATTTTTTTCCTGTTCTCTCTCTCTTCTCCTTCTGGGACCCACATAATGTAACTGTTACTCAGCTTGATATTGTCCAATAAGTCCTTCAAGCTATCTTCTCTCTTTTTTTTTCCCCCTTTTTCTTTTTACTGCTCTAAATAGGTGATTTCTACTGCTTTGTTTTCAAATTTACAGATGTCTTTCTTATGCTTTATCTAATTTGCTGTTAATCTCTCTAGTGTATTTTTTTTTCAGTCTGATTATTGTATTCTTCGGCTCTATGATTTCCATTTGGTATATTCTTATACGTTCCATGTCTTTGTTGAAGTTCTCACTGTGTTCATTCATTGCTCTCCTGTTCAGTGAGCATCTTTATGACTATTACTTTGCACTTTTTATCAGATAAATTACTTATTTCCATTTCATAAAGGATTGTTTTAGAGGTTTTATCTTGTTCTTTCATTTGGAATATAGTCCCGTTTCTTAATTTTGCTTGACTCTTTGTGTTTGTTTCTATGCATTAGGTGAAATAGCCATCTCTCTCTGTGTTAAAGGAGTGACCTTTGTAAGAGATAAATCTTATCATTAACACTTGCCCTAGCTATTGTCTCTGTGATTGTCCAAACAGCCTCTTTTATTTTTAATAACTCCCAGTATTTGAGGGTGTGCAAAGACATATCAGTATACCAAAGGGGTGAATCTCAGTCACAACCTATATTCAGGCTGATTGGAAGCCTTAACTTCAGCCAGAAGCTTTTTAAAAATACAAATATGTACATTCTTGTGAGACTGCAAGCATAAGCACCACTGAACTCCCAGAGCCAACAATATGAAGATGTTCTCTGGGCAGCAATCATAAAAATCAGAGCTCCAGATAAGTGTATAGTCTCCTTTCTCAGAGATATCAGAAAGCTGTAGTGAGGCAGAGTCAGAGCACCAAAATGACATCCTCAAACCTACATTCTCTAAGAGCACTTCCATGGTTCTCTGTACATGTGCTTAATCTGAAGCCTGTCCCGCAGGCAAAAACACCAATATAAGCAAATAGTTCTCTTTAACAGAAAGACCGGGGGGTGTTTCAGTCTCCTGTCTATGCAGTGCCCTGGGGCTGGTAGCCTAGCAAGATGTGGTAGCCTCTCTGATTGTTATAGTCCTATGGAACCCGGGAATGCAAGCCCCACTGAGTGCAAGGGCTAGGCAATCAAGGGGCATTCTCTGGGCAGGAGCCACAAAAAACAGGGTAACAGAAATGTATAAGAACTCCTCTCCAAGAGATGATGGTGCTTTGGAGCTCAGCCAAGTAAGAGTATGAAGATAGAGCCCACCCTCTGAGATCTTTGGAAATATTTTCAGTCAGCCCTTAGATGTGTTTAATTGGGATCCTATCCCTCAGGCTGCAGCTATGATTATAAGATAATAGGCCTCTTTCACAGAAAAACTGAGCTGGATCTAATGCTTCTTTTTGTCCACTAATAATGGTAACTATTTACGAGCTTTTTCTCTATTGGTTACAGTCCTGTGGGACCTGCGAATGTAACCCTCATTAGTCACCAGTGCAAGGTGAAGTAAAAGTGTCATCTGGCAATAGTACACAATTAGGGAACCAGACAAGGCTATAAGCACCTTTTGGGAAGATAATAGCAAGCTGGTGAAACGCAAACGGAGAGCCCAAGAATTGTATCCACTGGCCTCCATTCCTGAGAGCACTTTTGTAGGCCCCTTTTACCCATGCCAAACCAGAAGCTGTACCTTCAGGTCAAAGATTCTGGGCAAGCAAATAGGCTTCTTTTTTAAAATGACTTAGGGTATGTTTGCATCTTCTCTCTGTGCAGCATCCAGAAGTGATAGTCTTCCAAGAACTGTCTCTCTGATTGTTATAATCCCATGGGTCTCAGGAATGCAAACACTTTTGGTTTCCTGAGTCAAGCAATAAAGGGACACTTCCTGGACTTCAGCCACAGAAAACTAGGTTACCAACTGTAAATCCAGAGCACTAGACATGTGTGGAAACTCTTCTCTGGAAGACAGTGGTAGAGAGCATGCCAGAGAGAAAGCTCAAAGATAATGTCTATTTGTTGGATTGAGGGGTGGTGATGAAAAGATGGCAACCACCAAAAAAGAAAAAAAGGAAAATGGGAAAAAAAAAAGGAAAATGAAAGAAGAAAAAATTGTGCCTGGCAGATTTAGCGAGGTAGAGAAAGAGTATAAAGATGGTGCCCACCAATAGGACTGAGGCAGAGTGGGAGTGCAAAGATGGCCCTTGCTGAAAAAAGAAAAAGTAAAAAGAAAAAAGAGAAAAAGTAAAATAAATGAAACAAACAAACAAACAATCAAACATGGTGCTTACTGACTTTAGCAAATCAGAGAGAATGCAAAGATGTCACCATAGACTGGAGCATAAAGATGGCACCTGCCAAGAAAACAAACAAACACAAAAAATCCAACCAAACAAAAAAAACTAGGACTCATCGGCTTTAGCTAAGCAGAGAAAGAGCGTGAAGATAACATCCACCAATCTCGGTCCCCAGAAATAATCCCAATGAGCCTCAGCCTTTTAGTTTGATGCTTTAAAATTAGAAAATGAGCCTATTTCACATAAAGTCTGGACACTTTTCAAAAGTTACTTATGTGCTTGGCCTGACTGTGAGCTAGTTTGTGGATGAGACCTTTAAGAGCTTTTTCTCATGGGCATATGGTATATAGCATAGAGAATATAATCAATACTATTGTAATAGTGTTTTACAGTGTCACAAGATTGCTGGACTAATCATGGTGATCACTTTAGGTATATAAATGTCAGATAACTATGGTATACACCTGAAACCAATACAGTATTATACGTTAGCTATATTTTAATAAAAATCTTTTTTGAAAAGAGCCTTTTCTCAGTTTACTACAGCTCTGTGTATTTTAGGGGTGCAACCCCAATTTGCTTTTAAAGCTAAATGTTTTGGGATGACACTTTTACAGTTTCAGGTCTTAAAATGGGGGTTCTGATTTAAGATATGAATCCTTTACTTTTCAGAAAGAAAGTTTTGAGTTCCATCTGATTATGGGTTGCTGTGCTGGGAATGGGTTTTTTGGTAAGATTGGATCTCAGCCTTTTCGACCCACTTTAAAGTGTTATTTTTGTTATTTGCCTGATAAGAATAAGCTATTTCACTTGTTTTTTTTAGGATTTTTTTCAGAAGATATTCAATATGTAGCTGTAAATTTGCTGCACATATGGGAGGAGGTAAGCTCAGGATCTTTCTAAAATTCCATCTTGAACTGAAACCCTCTTCAGGATAAAATTTTTAATTTGAAGGTTATGGTAGCCATTTTTATGTTTCTTTCATTTGTACTTACCACATTTTATCTTGTACAGTTAACCCTTGAACTACATGGGTTTGAATTTCACAGGTCCATTTATACACAGATTATTTTCAATAGATTTCTATAGTATTGTAAATTTATTTTCCTTATGATTTTCTTAATAACATTTTTTTCTAGCTTACTTTATTGTAATATAGTATATTGTAAGATTACATATAACATACAAAATATGTTAATTGACTATGTTATCGGTAAGGCTTCTGGTCAACATACTATTACTGGTTAAGTTTTTAGAGAGTCAAAAGCTATACATGGATTTTTGAATGCATAGGAGTTGACATGACTAACCCTTCATTGTTAAATGTCAACTATATTATATTAATTTTTTACATATGCTACTATTCTTTGTATTATACTCCTTCAGTGTATAATTCATGTCTAATTTATTTTTGTATTTCCTATAATGCCTTGCTTATCACAGTTCCTTGCAGATGTTGGTCAGTCCTTATATTAAAAAACGTGAATTTGGAATAGCATTTTCTAGCTTATAAACTGATTTCAAGTACATAAGTTCATTTAAACATTAGAATCTCGTATATGATATAAGCAGTATATCACCCTACTTTACAAATCAGAAAACCCAGGCTTAGAAAAGTGAAGTGGTTTATTCAATGTTACTTATTAACAGTCAGAAGTCAAAAATGAGCTTTCTGAACCTAAGTGTAGTGTACTATTCATTCTACCTAAATTGGTTTTAATATTATTCTAAGCATATTCATTTATCCTCACGATATCATAATTAAGAAATACTGTGTTCTTCCTTTTGAAGCTTAAACCATCAATTTTATTTTCTAAGTATTTTAATTTACATAAAGTAAAACCAACACTTTTTGATGAATCTTTCTATGTTTTGACCAATACATGGAGTCACACAAGCACCACCATAATTTATATAAAAGACAGTTCAATCATTCCAAAACTACATTCATGAATCCTTTGTAGTCAAATAGTTCCTTGAATCTTTCCTCCTGGAAGCCACTTCTTTGTTTTCCATCCTTATAATTTTGCCTTTCCCAGTATGTCATGTAAAAGGAATCATCAAGTATGTGGCATTTTGAGTCTGACTTCTTTCACTTAACATAATATATTAGAAATTCATGCATGTTGTAGAATGTACCAATACCCTGTTCCTTTTTATTGTTGAGCAGTATTTCATTATATAGCTGTACTAACATTCATCAATTCATCAGTTGAGGGATGTTTCATTTATTCATAGTTATTGATAATTATGAACATCCACTAAAATATCATATATTAATGCATCCAACTATAACTACAGATACTTTTTTATTCCTTCTTCTAGTTTTATCAGTTTTTGCTTCATATGTTTTGGAAATATGCTGATAAGTAAATATACACATATAGGATTTTCATACTTTCTTGATGAAGTGACCCTTTTATCATTGTGTAATGTCCCTATTTATCTCTGACAAATTAACTTCTTATAAAGTCTACTATAACTGACCTGAGTATATCCATTTGAACTTTCTTTTGATTAATATTTGCATGGTATAGGTTTTTACTCCATTCTTTCACTTTCAACTTACCTGTATTTTTATATTTAAAGTAGATTTCTTGTGCATAGAAAGTTGGATTTTTTTTTCATTCATTTGATATTTTTGACTTTTAATTGGTATATTTTGACCATTTACATTTTCTATAATTATTAATATGTTTGGATTTAATTCTATGGTTTTATTGTTTTCATTGTCTTTCTTTTTCTTTTTTTTTATTGTCCATTTTGATTATTAGATATAATATTCAATTTCAATTTATTTATTGTTTTTGACTGAATAATTTCATATTATGCAGCCAAAATTATTTGAATGGTTTATTATTATTTAAATTATTTTGAACTATTATTTGAATGGTTGCTCTTGGGGTTACAATACACCTACCAAACATTTTACAGTCTGCTTAGAATTAATACTTTACCATTTCAAATCAACCCCTTACAATAGTATAAGGCCCCTTTCTTCCTTCCTTTATGTTACAGCTGATATTTTTAGTACATCAAAAAATGTTGTTTTGCATCCCAATAATGTTATAATTTTTCTTTCAAGAGTTATGCATATTTTAAGTAATTTAAGAGGATAAATATATTCTATTATATTTATTCAGATGTTTGACATTTATCTATCTCTTTCTAAACTCCCAAAGTTCATGCTTCCCTCTGTTATAAGGTTCTTTCTGCCTAAGAATCTTAATAATTTATTTTAGAGTAATTATGCTTACACTGAATTCTCATAGTTTTCCTACATTTGAGAAAGCCTTTATCTTGCCTTCTTTCTAAAGGATATTTTTGTTTGATATAGAAATCTAGGTTGACAGTTATTTTCTTTCAGCATCACTGTCTTCTCACTTCCATGTTTTCTGAAAAGAAATCATCATTTGAATCTTTGTTCTCCCATATGTAATGTTTCATTTTTCTCTGCTTTCAAATTTTCTTTCTTCATCTTTAGTTTTCAGCAATTTAATTTCATGTTTGATTTTTTTCGAGCTTCTTAAATCTGTAAATTTTCAACAAATTTTGAGAAGTCTCAACCATTATTTATCCATATACTTTTCTTTCCTGATGCTTTCACCACTTCTTTTGAGACTCCAATAACAACATTATTAGATACTTTGATATTGTCACAAGGCTTCTTGATTCTCTTCTTTATTTTTCCTTCAATTATTTTTTTTTCTATTTGTTGTTGAATTTGGATATTTTCTATTGATGTGTCTTCAGGTTTACTATTTCTTATATTGTCTACATTCTGTTATTGAGCCTATCCAATAACTTTCTTTCAGATATTTTAATTTTAAGTTAGAAAGTTTCTATTTTCTTTTTAATAATTGTTTTATATAGTTTCTGTTTCTATGCCACAAGAGTTGAATACTCTTAAAATAAATAAAAGAAGATAACTATAGTATGATAACTATTTTAAAGCCTTTGTTTAACCATTCCAGCATCTGATTATTCTCATAATAGACATCTATCTATTGTCTTTTCCTTTGAGAATAAAGTTTTTTACTGGTTCTTTTTATGTCAAGTAATTTTGTACTGAATTCTGGACATTTTGAATATTATGTTGTAAGATCATGGGTCCTGTAAAATCATGTGTAGAAAATAGAGTCTTTTGTTCTTGTTTCAGCACCAAATCAACCTTGTTAGCTTCAGCTTTCAAGTTCTGTTTCACCTTTTGTGAGCAATGGTTTTAATATAAGTTCAGTTCTTAAAATTTTCTATAGTATTCAGATCTTCCCAGTGCATGTGTCTTAAGGGGTTAGTCTGATACTCGAATGATAGTTTATATTATAGTTCATGTTTCAAATACTTCTATAATTCTTTCGGTCTGTTTCTTGTATTTATTGCCTGTAAGTCCAGAATGTATATAAATTCACACACTTTAATATTATTTTAAGGACAAATATGCAGATTGTAAATTAAAAATATTAAATATCACCAATATTTTATTTACAATATTCTAATAAGTAGCTTTTCAGGAGCATAGTACTGAAGAGGACCCTAAGAAGTTATGTGACTTGGCCAATTTTATGAATTTTTTTGTCAAGGACAAAATGACAAATCATATATTTATATGTACAGAGAGATGAAATAACAAAATAGGGCTATTAATGTAAAAAGTATAAGGGATCCTTTCAAATAAAACAAGACTTAAGGAAAATATATGGAGTGGGTAATGTCAGAATCATGGTGGAGTGAGAGATGTCACCAGATCTCTCATCTTGAAATAACAATAAACTAAACATCTAAACTCAACAAATAACATTCAACCTGAACACAAGCACATCTGAGTGAATGATATGTGTGTAAGAACTTCCAGGGTCAGATATATGGAAGTCTGGGGAGTTAGATTGGGAGGAACAAAGAAACTGCCTGTTGCAGCTGGAGCTTCCTGCAGGAGGAGGCAGATGGGAGAAACTGTGGCTGGTTTCCCAGTAGAACTCCCTAAGAGATCTGCGAGTTCCATGCAGTGAAGCCCAGGTTTCAGGGCAGAAAGCGGAGAGGGAACTAAGTGCAAAGGGGCAACACGTGGGTGTTAGCAGCCATGGTTGTGAAGTACGAAGTTGAGACATGAAGACTAGCATCTCCACCACCCACTAACCCAGAATGCACCTTTCCTCCACCCCATATCTTCTCAGATCTAATACCACAGAGCCCCAGGGGAATTTGGACAAATGCTACTAAAACAAAATCCACTGTGGTACCACTGACAACAGCTGGGACGAGGGTAGTGATCATGACTTGAATATTTGTCAGGAAAAAAGGCATCAGTCTCAAAGCTGGGATCCAAGAGGCATGGACACCACCTACTGGAAATCAAAAGGAAACACCTTAGCAAAGGGCTAAAGAGAGAACTCTATATAATAAATTTTCTTTCTGAAAAGAAAAATGCACAACAAACTCCCATTAATGCCCAAGAGGAGAAATAGTCCATCAAACATCTTGAACAACCAAGATGTAAGGTAGTTCAGAACGAAAGAGAAAAATCTCTAGAAGATAAGCTTAAAGACATAGAAATATGTCACTTAAATGACAGAGAATTCAGGATTGTACTTCTGAAAAACTCAATGAGATGCAAAATAACTCAGATCAACAATTTCAGGAATTGAAAGAACAACTAAATCAGCAAAATGAGTTTATTAGTAAGGAGATTGAAATTCTAAAAAAGAAAAAAAATAGAACCTCTAGATAAAGAACACATTAAAAGAGATGAAGAGTGAAATAGTTAGCTTAGGAAAGAGAGTTGACCAAATGTAGGAAAAAAATTAGTGATATGAAAGACAGAATTCTAGAAATAAATCAGAAGAAAAAAAAGAGAGAAAATAAAGAATGAAAAATAATGAAAGAAAAAAAAATACAAGAACTAGCTGACACCATAAGGAAAGGCAAACTAAGAATAAAGGGTATTCCAGAAGGAGAAGAAAAGGAGATGGGATCAGAGAGCATATTCAGACAAATAGTTGATGAGAATTTCCCAAATCTAAAGAGTAGCTGGAACTTCAAATTCAAAAAGCTAACAGAACACTCAGTTATCTCAACCCAAAAAGACCTTATCCGAGACATTATATTAAAATTATCAAAAATAAATGACAAAAGAAGAATTTTCAAGGCACCCAGGAAAAAGGAAATGGTAACCTATAAAGGAATTTCCATTAGATTATATTCGAACTTCTCAGCACAAACCGTACAAGCAAGAAAGAGATGGAAGCAAATATTCGAGCTATTAGATAAAAAGAACTACCAGTCAAGAATAATGTTTCAAATACTTCTAACTAAGCTCTAAGATATAAAGCTCTTCTAAATAAGCTCTAAAGTAGAACTAAGCTCTACTTTATATATAAAAGAGAAATAAAGACCTTTGCAGACATATCAAAATTGAGGGATTTCTCACTTGGAGGCCTGCATTAGAGGAAATATTGAAAGGGGTCAGCTCGCCAGAAACAAAATGGCAAAAAACAAACAAAAAAAATACATAATTAAGAGTAAGGAGACTAGCAGGCAGATAGAAGCAGAGGAGTGCCACCCTTACTGAGAATGGGGCATTATAAGCTTAAATGATAAGAAGAGAATTGCTACTAAAAGATAGACATGAACTTTCAGAACACAAAGGGACAATTTAAGACAAAAATAACAGAAAAAGGGAGAAATTAAAGATCCAAATTCACAAAGGTAAATGGAGGTAAGGCACACACAGAGAAAATGAACTACTGTATGTGTGTGTGTGTGTGTGTGTGTATGTGTGTGTGTGTGTGTGTGTGTGTATATATATATATATATATATATATATATACACACACATATATATATATATATAGCTCGAATATTTGCTTCCATCTCTTTCTTGCTTGTACAGTTTGTGCTCAGAAGTTCGAATATAATCTAATGGAAATTCCTTTATAGGTTACCATTTCCTTTTTCCTGGGTGCCTTGAAAATTCTTCTTTTGTCATTTATTTTTGATAATTTTAATATAATGTCTTGGATAAGACATTTAAATATATATATATATTTAAATATTTATATTTAAATATATTTAAATATATATTTAAATATTTATATTTAAAACTATCCTTTATATATTCTTAATGGTGACCATACTCCAAAGTTCCAGAACTGAAGTACATAACATAAAATGAGAAGGACCAGAGGAAAAATCTACTAAACCCAGACCAATTAAAATAATAGACAGAAACACAAGAACAAGGAAACAATGGAAACACTGAGCTACTAGAAGCGAAAGAAAAAAATTGCTATAGAAAAAGCTCATATTTCAATAATCGCCTTTATTGAAAATGGACTGAATTCACCAATAAAAAGGCACAGAGGTACAGACAGGACCAAAAATAAAACCCAACCACATGGTGCCTCTAAGAAACACATCTCAGTTCCAAAGACAAATATAGGCTCAAAGAGAAAGAGTGGAAAGTGATATTTCAAGCAAATGACATTTAGAAAAAAGCAGAAGTTGCGGTACTAATACCAGACAAAATATACTTCAAACTAAAAAAGGTAAAGAAAGATACTGAGAGACACTTCATAAGGATAAAGGGAATCATACACCAAGAAGACATAACACTTATTAATATCTATGTGCCCAATCAGGAAGCCCTAAAATGTATAAAGCAATTACTAACAGAACTAAATGAAGAAACAGACCAAAACACTATCATAGATAGTGACCTAAATATCCCACTGTCTGATATGAACAAAACATCCAAACAAAAAGTCAATAAAGAAATAACATCCTTAAGTGATACATTAGACTAAGCAAATATGATTGACATTTACAGAACCTTTCATCCCAAAACCTGGTAAAGATAACACACAAAAAAAGAAAATTATAAAACAATATCTTGTGAACACTGAAACAAAAACCCTAAATAAGATACTAGCAAAAGAAATAAAACAACATATTGAAAAGATTATACACCATGATCAAGTGGGTTTTATCCCAGGGGCACACGAAAGGTTCAACATATGCAAATCAATTAATGTAATACACCACATAAATTAAAAAATAAGAATCATATGAGCATACCAATAGATGCAGAAAAGGTCTTTGATAAGATACAGCATCCATTTATGATAAAAAATCTTAGCAAAATCGGTGTAGAAGGAAAGTACCTTAACATAATAAAGGCCATATATGACGAACCCTCAGCCAACATTATATTGAATGGTGAAAAACTAAAAACCTTTCCTCTAAGATCAGGAACAAGACAAGACTGTCCACTAATGCCACTATTATTCAATATAATATTAGAAGTCCTAGCAAATGCAAACAGGCAAAAGAAAGATATAAAAGCCATCCAGATAGGAAACAAAGAATTCAGACTGTCACTATTTGCGAATGACATGATTCTCTATACAAAACACCCTAAAGACTCCACAAGAACATTACTAGAAACAATAAGCTAATAGAGTAAAGTTTCTAGATACAAAATCAACGTTCAAAAATCCATAGTATTTTTATACTCTAATAGTGAATTGTCAGAAAAAGAAATAGAAAATACAATTTCTTTTGAATTGCAACAACAACAACAAAAATGCTTAAGAATGAGGCTAACAAAACATATGAAGGACATATATAATGAAAACTATAAGACACTATTAAAAGAAATTGAAGAATTCACAAAGAAATAGAAAGATGTTCCATGTTCTTGGATTGGAAGAATCAACATAGTTAAAATGAACTTAGTACAGATTTAATGTAAACCTCATCAAAATCCCATCTGTATCTTATAAATAGAACAAAACAAAATCATCAGATTTGTATGGAAGCGAAAAGTCCCTGAATTGCCAGAAGCCATCCTGAGAAAAAAGAACAAGCCTGGAGGTATCATTCTGCCTGATATCAAATTATACAACAGAGCAACAGTAATCAAAACAACATAGTATTGGCAGAAAAAACAGACTCGCAGACCAATGGAACAGAATTGAGAGTCCTGAGGTAAACCCGTATTTATATGGGCAAACAATTTTTGACAAAAGAGCCAAAAACGTACAGTGGAGAAAGGAAAGCCTCTTCAATAAATGGGGCTGTGAAAACTGGAAAGCCACCTGCAAAAGAATAAAACTTAACTAGACCGTTGTCTATCACCACACACCAAAATTAACTCAAAATGGATTAAGGACCTGAATATAAGTCTTGAAACAATAAATTGCATAGAAGAAAACATAGAACCTATATTCATGGTTCTTGGACTTTAAGCAAAAAATAAAAGCAAAAATAGATGAATGAGACTACATCAAACTAAAAAGTTACTGCTCAGCAAAAGAAACTGTCAACAAGGTAAAGATACAACCATCCGAATGGTAAAATATATTTGCAAGCAATGCCTCCAATAAGAGCTTAATATCCAAAATATACAAAGAACTCATACAACTCAAACAACAACAACAACCAACCAACCAAACAAACAATTTAATTTAAAAAGTGGGCAGAGGAACGGAACAGGCACTTCTTTCAAGAAGACATACAAATGACCAACAAAAGTATGAAAAGATGCTCAACTTCACTAGTTATTAGGGAAATGCAAATCAAAAACACAATGTGATATCATCTCATACCTGTTACAATGGCTATGATCAACAGGACAAATAATAAGTATTGGAAAGAATGTGGCGAAAAAGGAACTCTCATACTTTGTTGGTGGGACTGCAAATTGGTATAGTCACTATGAAAAACAGTATCTCAAAAAACTAAGAATTGATCTACCATATGGTCCAGCAATCCCTCTACTGGATATTAACCCCAAAAACTTGAAAACTTTTATCTGAAAAGATATATGCATACCGATGTTCATAGCAGCATTATTCACAGTGGCTAGGACATGGAAGCAAACAAAGTGTTCTACAATAGATGATTGGATAAAGATGCGGTACATACATGCAATGGAATATTACTCAGTTATAAGAAGAGATGAAATGCTGCCATTTGCGACAACCAGAAGGATGTTGAGATAATCATGCTAAGTGAAATAATCCAGACAGAAAAATGTTGAATACCACATGATATCACTCACATGTGGGATATAAACCTAAAAGCAACACACAAACATGATAAACAAACAGAGACTCATGGACATTTACAGTGGACTAGTGGTTACCAGAGAGAAAGTGAGAAAGGGGTAGGTAGATGGGGTAAAAAGAGTCAAATATGTGGTGATAGAAAGAATATAACTATGGGCGGTGAACACACAATGCAATATATATATATATGACTTATTGTTGAATTATACACTTGAAACTTATCAGATTTCTTTAACTAACATAACTATAATACACACATATATATACTATATATATATTTATATTTACATTTATATTTATATATTTATATTTATATTGGTGCATGAATTTTCACACACACAAAAAGTTGTAGAAATGAAAAAAATGAACTAAAGATGATCTCAGATAATAAATAGAAAGATTTTCAGAAGTCTGTATGAACCCAGCAAAATCCCTCAGCTTACTTACAGTGATGTTTTACTTTATAATTTGCATCCTTTCAAAAATACAAATTATTTAGAACCCAATGATTTCCTAAATTTCAAAATATTTTAGAAATTCTAAGAATTCCACTTAGTTAAATTATCATCCTCTGATTAAAATTATTATTAACTGTGCAATAAGAAACAACTTCCATAGTAACATTTTAGGGAAAAAAAATTTATAATAGGTAAGTTTAGAATGGCTAGGCATAGTGCTAGGGAGCAGTATGACATAGTGGTTAAGAAGATGAAATCTCCAGCTGGATCCAGCATAAAATTCACTTTGTAGCACTAAATGTCAGATTCATTTTGAAGTCCTTTTTGGGATCTAGCACCTGACCTTAAAACTGCCACTGCTTATGTATACGTGTGTGTGTGTGTGTGTGTGTGTGCCTACGTGCCTTGTGTGTGTGTATTGTGTGTGTGTATTATTGTGTGTGTGTTGATTGAAAATGAGTAGTATGTCAGTACAGACCTTTAAAGCTAGCTAGCTCAATACATGTGAGGGTTTAGAAGTGAAAGAGCAACCTAATGGATACCAAACTACAGTGAGCACACACTGAGTTATTTCATCACTTAACTACTTGGAGGATCTAATAACACAAAATTTCAACAAAAGAATGTGTAATCTCATACAAAGTCACACTTATTTTCTGAGCTCACTTTATAATATCCCTAACTTATACAATTGTTCGCTTACTTGTTTCACAAAATTGATAAATGTTTCTCCCTCTTTCCTTTAATTACACAGCGGTGTCGGAACAAGAATATTGAAGATGGTGCACTAACAGTGTACAGCCAAAAGAACTAAGTAATAATTTTTTCCAGGGTTTGGTGGTGGTGAAAATAATACCAATCACAATTTTAAGAAAATGGAAATTATAAATCATATTTGCGAAAACTGTATTTATGTTGTTTTATGTTTTAAATAACCTGTGTTTCTTTCTCACTCTATCCTCTTTAAGGGAGCTCAATGAAATAAACTTTGGAGTTGAAACTAGGGCACACATAAGCTGGAAAATATCAACTATATTATATAGTCCTCAAAGGTATAAATGAAAGCTGAAAATGATTTGGGGCTCAAAATTTATAGGCAAGGCAGTGGGAATTAGAAATTTGTTCAAAGAACCAGACTTTAAAATTCTGGATTTTATATGTATCCCATATAGTGACTGATAAAAAAGAGAAATATATTATAGATAGGATATTGTGGAGATTGGCTATTGATTTATGTAACCAAATTCTTGCATCATGTGTTACATTATACATAGTAAACATTACATTTAAGAAAATTTATAACTTTATTGACATTCCCTACCTAGAAAATTTTAATCTCCTTAGCCTTTATAGTAATATTTCTAATATCTTAATATTATTATCATAAATAAGATAGTAAAGCAATTCCTTAGCCTATTATAAAACAAGTTATATACATTGTAATACTATTTCTAATTAATCATGTTTGTTTGTCTCAATCTGTAGAGCATTTAAAAAGAACTTATATATGAAATAATGCTAAAATTCTCTCATAAACATTCTCACATTTATTGTGCAGCAAATAAAATTATTACAGTTAATGGCAAAAGATTATTTTGCAAATACAATAAATGTATTTTATTGTATGAAATGCTTATTTCCTTAGTATTATGCTTTGTCCTTGGGTCCTTCAAAATAAATTTTAATCACCTGGATATATGACAATTAATATTGTGTTTTGCTAGGAATTAATTGTAATCCAGTTATCTGAAATATATTTTTTAATTAATTAATTATTTTTTATGGTGACTTTGTTCAATGAAATCAAATAAGTTTCAGCTGTAAACTTTAACAGTAAGGCATATGTATGTTTACACTGTGTGTTTACACTCCATAGTTAGTTTTCTCTCTTTCATCACATATTTAACTCCTTTACACACCATCTACCTAAATACTCCCCCCATCCCTTACACTCTGGTAACCACTAGTTTATAGTCCATGTCCATGAGTCTCTGTTTGTCCTGTTCATTTGTTGCTTTTAGATTTATATCCCACATACAAGTGATATCATGTGATTTTCAACTTTTTCTGTCTGACTTATTTTGCTTAGCATGATTATTTTGTGGTCCATGCATATTGTCTCAAATGGCAGTATTTCATCTCTTCTTAGGGTTGAATAATATTCCATTGTATATATGTAACACAACTTCTTTAGCCAATCATCTATCGTAGGATACTTTGGTTGCTTCCATGCCCTGGCCACTGTGAATAATGCTGCTATGAACATTGGTGTGCAAATACCTTTTCAGATATGAGATTTCAAGTCTTTGCGGTAAATACCCAGTAGAGGGATTGCTGGATCAAATGGTAGATACATTCTTAGTGTTTTGAGGAAACTTCATACTGTTTTCTATAGTGGCTGCACCAATTTGCAGTTCCATCAGCAGTGTATGGAGTTTCTTTTTCTACATATCCTCTCCAGCATTTGTTATTACTTGTCCTGTTGATTATAGCTATTCTAACAGGTGTGGAATGGTATCTCATTGTGGTTTTGATTTGCATTCCATAATAGCTAGCGATGTTGAGCATCTTTTCAAATATTTGTTAGCCATTTGTATATCCTCTAGGGAGAAGTGTCTGTTCAGGTCCTCTACCCATTTTTTGATTGGATCATTTGCTTTTTTGTTATTATTGAGTTGTATGAGTTTTTGTATATTTTGGATATTAGGATTTTATTGGTGGCATTGCTTGCAAATTCATTTTCCCATTTGGATGGCTGTCTCTTTACTTCATTGACAGTTTCTTTTGCCGAGCAGAAGCTTTTTAGTTTGATGTGGTCCCATTCATTTATTTTAGCTTTTACGTCCCTTGCCTTTGAGGTCAAATTCATAAAATCTTTTTTTAAGTCCAAGGTCCTTAAGTTTAGTTCCTATGCATTTTATTGTTTCAGATCTTATATTCAGGTCTTTAATCAATTTTGAGTTAATTTTGGTGTGTGGTGATAGACAATTGTCTAGGTTCATTCTTTTGCAGGTGGCTTTCCTGTTTTCCCAGCACCATTTATTGAAGAGGCTTTCCTTTCTCCACTTTATGTTTTTGGCTTTTTTGTCTAAAATTATTAGCGCATATAAATATGGGTTTACCTCTGGACTCTCGATTCTGTTCCACTGGTCCGTGTGTCCGTTTTGCTGCCAATACCATGCCTTTTTGATTACTATCGCTTTGTAGTATAATTTGAATTTGGGTAGAGCGATGCCTCCAGACTCATTCTTTTTTCTCAGGATGGCTTTGGCAATTTGGGGTCTTTTGTGCTTTCATACAAATCTGATGACTTTTTGTTCTATTTCTTCAAAAAATGCTGATGGGATTTTGATGTGGATTGCATTAAATCTGTATAATACTTTAGGTAATATGGTCATTTTAACTATGTTGATTTTCCATGCAAGAATGTGGAATATGTTTCTATTTCTTTGTATCTTCTTCAATTTCATTTAATAGGGTCTTCTAGTTTTTATTATACAGATCCTTCACATGTTTCTTTAGATTTATACCTAGGTATTTTATTTTTCTGTTGTAATTGCAAAGGAATTATTTTTCCCACTTCTTTTTCTGATGCTTTATTATTAGAGTATAGGAACGCTATGGATTTTTGAATGTTGATGTTGTATCCAGAAAATTTACTATATTTGCTTATTGTTTCTAGTATTGTTCTTGTGTAATATTTAAGGTTTTCTATATAGAGAATCATGTCATCTGTAAATAGTGACAGTTTGAATTCTTCATTTCCTATTTGGATGCTTTTTATATCTTTCTCTTGCCTGACTGCACTTGCTAGGACCTCCAATGTTATATTGAATAACAGTGGTGATAGAGGACTGCCTTGCTTAGTTCCTGATTAGAGGAAAGATTTTTAGTTCTTCACCATTAAGTATAATGTTGGCTGAGGAATTGTCATATATAGCCTTTATTATGTTGAGGTACTTTCCTTCTATACTGATTTTGTTAAGTGTTTTGATCACAAATGAATGTATCTTGTCGAATTCTACATCTATTGATATGTTCATATGATTCTTATTTTTTAATTTATGTATGTGGTGTATCATATTCATCCATTTATGTATGTTGAACTATCCCCGTGCCTCTGGGGTGAAGCCCACTTGATCATGGTGTATAATCTTTTTAATATGTTGCTGTATTCAGTTTGCTAGTATCTTATTTAGGATCTTTGCACCTGTGTTCACAACACATATCTATCTGTAGTTTTCTTTTCTTCTGTTATCATTAGCAGGTTTAGTTATCATGGTAATATTGGCTTCATAAAATGAATTGGGAAGTATTGCCTATTCTTCTTTATTTTGGAAGAGTTAGAGGAGAATAAGTATTAAATCTTTTTGTATGTTTGGTAGAGTTCAAGGTTGAAGCAATCTGGTCCTGGACTTTTATTTTTTGGTAGGTTTTTGATGATTGTTTCAATTTCCGTACTACTGATTGATCTGTTTAGATTTTCCAGTTCTTGATTCAGTCTAAGAAGATTGTGTTTTTCTAAGTACTGGTCCATTTCTTCTAGGTTATTCAATTTGGTGTGATATACATTTTCATAGTATTCTTGTATCATCCTTTGTGTTTCTGTGGAGACCGTCATAATTTCCCGTCTTTCATCCCTGATTTTGTTTATTTGTGTCCTTTCTCTTTCTTCTTCAGTGAGTCTAGCCAGTGGTTTTCCAATTATATTAAACTTCTCAAAGAATCAGCTCTTTGTTGCATTTATTTTTTCTATTGTTTTTTGTTTGTTTGTTTGTTTTCAAATTCATTTATTTCTGCTCTAATTTTCATTATTTATTTTCCACTTCTGACTTTAGGTAATTTGTTCTTCTCTTTTTATATTTTTAAGATGAAGCATTAGCTTGTTTATTTGGATGCAATCTTGTTTTTGAGATAGGCCTAAAATGATATGAACTTTCCTCTTTTCACCACTTTTGTGGTGTCTCAAAATGTTTGATATGTTTTACTATCATTATTATTAGTTTCTATGTTTCTCTTGATCTCTCTTTTTATTTCTTCTCTGACCCTGTTATTCTTCAGTAGCATGTTGTTTAACCTTTATATATTTGTGTTTCTTCCTGCTTCTTTTTTGCAGTTGATCTCTAGTTTCAAAGCATTATCATCAGAGAATACGGTTGCTATGATTTCAACCCTCTTACATTTGTTGAGGCTATCTCTATGTCCCAGTATGTGATCGATTCTTGAGAATGTTCCATGTGCATTAGAGAAGAATGTAAGAGCCGCTGTTTGAGAATGGAAGTCTCTGTAAGTGTCCATTATGTCCAGTTGGTCTAATGTGTCATTTATGGATGTTATTTCCTTATTGATTTTCAGTTTGGATGATCTGTCCATATCCGACAGTGAGGTATTTAGGTCCCCTAATATGATAGTATTTTGGTCTGTTTCTCCTTTTAGTTCTGTTAGTAATTGCTTTACATATTTTGGGGCTCTCTTATTGGGAGCATAGATATTA
>NW_024344370.1:18021709-18081503 GCF_902729225.1 Pteropus medius
TTGCTTTCATTTATAAGTTTAAATATTTGATTCCATTCCCTTTCGGCTTGTAAGGTTTGCACTGAGAATTCCGAGGATAATCTAATGGGTTTTCCTTTATAAATTTCCATTTTCTTCACCTGGCTGCCCTGAGTATTCTGTCTTTGTTGTTGATTTTTGATAATTTCAATACACTATGTCTTGTTGAAGGCCTTTTTAGATTGAGATAATTGGGTGTTCTGTTGAGATAAGTGGGTGTTCTGTTGAAAGCTCCAGCTCTTTCCTTAGATTTGGAAAATTCTCGTCAACTATTTGTCTGAAAATGCTTTCTAGTCCCTGCTCCTTTTCCTCGCCTTTAATAATGCCCATTTTTCTTATGTTTTCTCTCCTGATGATGTCAGCTAGTTCTTGAATTTCTCTTCAATTATTTTTTCATTTTTCAGTTTCTCTCTTCTTTCTTCTAATTTCTTACCAGATTTTTGTCTTCCATGTCACTGATCCTTTCCTCCATGTGGTCGACTCTACTTCCCAAGCTTGCTATTTCATTTTTCAACTCTCGCAGTTTTTTTTTTTATCTCCAGAAGATCTATTCTGTTTTTTTTGAAGTTTTCAGTCTTTTTGCTAAAGAACTTATTCTGCTCATCTAGTTGTTTTTTTTCAATTCCTGAAATTGTTGATATGACTCGTTTCAGAACTCACTGAGTTTTTTCAGAAGTACCGTCCTGAATTCTCTGTCATTTAAGTCACATATTTCTATGTTTATAAGCTTATTTTCTGGAGATGTTTCTCTTTCTTTCTGAGATGCCTTGTCATCTTGTTTGTTCATTGTGTTTAATGGACCATTTCTCCATCTGGGCATTAATATTAGTGTATTGTGCTGTTTTTTTCAGAAAGAAGATTCATTATATAAAGGTCTCTCATTAACGTGCTTCAAAGAACGTGCTTTTCTTTTGGTTTCCAGTAGGTGGAGTGTAAGCCTCTTGTTTCCCTGCTTTATATAAAGTCTCAATAATGCCTTTTTATTTTCCTGTAGATATTTAATCATGCTCGCTACCTTCAGTTTCAGTCCATTTCATTTTCAATGACAGTCTCATCAGTTTTGCTCAGATTCCCCTGGGGCTCTCCGTTGATCAGTGCCAGAGGGTATGAAGAAGGGGCCCTCTGGATTAGGAGTTGAAGGCTGCAGTTCAGCCTTGATTTTGCAACAGTGGCTATTAAAAATCAACTGTTGTTCCTCTGCCATCCTACTTCTCTACTTTCTTCCCTGTTGACTGATCCCTGCCACTGGCTGTATGGAATTCACAACTCTCCCATACAGGGCTGTTCGGGGAACTCGCTGCACTTTCTCTCTTCTCCCTCCTCCTATAGTAATCTCTGGTCTCTCCGAGAGGCAGCTTCTTTATTTCTCCCAATCCACTGCCTGACAACTGGTCTTCTGACCTGTGGTAGCCTATATGCACAGACTCCATGCTCAGACGTGCTAGTGTGTAGTTTGGTTGCTTTTTATTGAGTTTTAGATGCTCAGCTCATTGTTTTAAGGAGAGAAATCTTGGGACATCTCTCACTCTGCTACGTTTCTCCAAACTCCTCCGAAATATGTTTATTGTCAAATTTAGCCAACTCATCAGAATTTTAAGTGGACAAATTGGTCTTTTCGTAAATTAAATTTTGGCATTAATATGTCCCCTTAGTTAGTGGAATGTCTAGACAAATCTCCTTATAATATAATTTTGTGTTTCTTTTTTCTCTGTTAACAAAAACAGATAGATAATAGCATTTGTTTATCTTCCTCTAAATCAGACACTTTCTATATAAGTTATCTTAGTGAGGAGATATTTGAATGATCTGTTTCATTTCTACATATCATTAATAAATTATATTGATAACTTAAAACATGTTTGTAACCATTCATTCATTTGACAAATATTTATTGTGTACCTATGTTGTTCCAGTCACTATACTAGATGCTGGGGATTTACCAGTAATAACAATAACAACAAATCTCTGCCCTTATTGAACTCAAGTTCCATATGTAAAAGTAGTTGTACAGGGAGAAAAACAAAAACTAGAAATATAAAATATACCACTTGTATGATGGTTAATTAAAAGCTCTCTTTTACCAGTTCTGTCTAATACGTTGGTCTCCAGACATTAGTAACAAAGAAAAGTTCTGATGTATCTGCCTGGTTATCTTTCACAAAGTCCCCATGCTTTATCCTTAAATACTCCAATAATTGAAGCAAAGGCAAATTTTAGTTTAGTTTTTGACTATGAAACAGTAGTCACTGAACATTGCAAAGATGATTCTGGAGAATCGTTTATGAAAAAAAAAAGTTATATCTGTCTCTTAACCATTATCTAATCATAGTAAAATAATGAGACTCAAAATTTAAATATTTTTCTTTTAAGAAATAAGGTTACATATATAGATACAGAAGTAATACTGTCAGCTTAATAATTAAACTAGAAAAATTCCTTTTTAACAAACTCAATGGTTTCTAAAATTTTTTGTTATGTTAAAATTTTTTAAATGATGAACCACTTTTAGTATCCAAAGGGAAATATTGTTTATAATTTCAGAAGAAAAATAACATGTAAATGTTAATGAAACCATTATTCAATACTTAATGCTTTTTCACATCTCCTTTTATTCTAGCTTTGTTCTCTCCACTCAGCACCTCTTGTTTTCAGGTCTCAATTACTAATAAATTTTATTTTTACAAATTCTATAAAACTTAAAAAGACTTTACAGTTCTGGGAAATATGATTTTAACATGAAAAATAAATGCTAAAACAACAATGTCTTATATAAACCTTGACATCCCCATGGGCAGGAACTGGAGGAAGCCATCTGTTGTACAGGATCTGGGGTTTAATAGATGTCACTGTCACCAAATCAATGAAACACTATGATTATGGGCCACCTGCTAGAACATGGAAATGGCCTTGTTATAACAAATAAGATGTTATAATGAATGTAAAATATGATTCTACTGTAAAAGTGTTTCCAACTCTGCTGGTTGTTTGATGGTCAAATGGATGACAATGGTCACCAGTTATTGAAATGCTTTCAAATATCCAGTAGCAATTTAATTCCTCCAATGGGGCTCAGACTGAGTATATAAAGTCCCTTATTTTATTTTTAGTTGAAGACAGTTTTATCTTTTTCTATTTTTCCTCTTCCAATATGAGAGAGTACTGCTCTAGATACACGATCTTGAATTCATTTTTACTGCTTGTCTAAAAAAAAATTAATTGGATTGATTTCTACTATATCTGCCTGTCATGTGGGTTTCTTTAATCAATTTATGTTATTAACATGACTATTTATTATATTTTTCTTAAATAAATGTATTGTTTGAGCCCTTATCATGGCATTAAGGAAGTAAAAGACATTGTGTGATAGCAAATGCGTATGACATTTCCAGAATTACTTACTATTTTGGGATTATTACTTTTTTCAAACTGTCAATATTCTCAATGCAAAATAATTAAAAATATTACTTCAATTATGCTAAAAATTTGCATTTGGACCTTGCCAAAACTATAGCAAAATTAATTTTGACACGGTTTATATTAATTTATTTTTCTCTCTGTCATGTCTAATGGGTTATTTTTGAAAGCCATTTTTAACATACAAAAACATTTTACTCACTAGAATTAAGTTATATAAATTTATGCAGCTACAATTTTTATTTTTGCAAATGCACGTGTATGTGTGCACACGCTCGCATACGTGCATGCACTGTCAGAGAATGATCTCCGGAATCCATGGGAGCAGAGTTGTTTGACAGCATAATTTATAACTACTTATGCAACAAATGCATCTACTGTAAACAGAGAGTGAGTTGGCTGAAAAACAACAAATATGTGTTATACAAGCAAAATTCTACAGATCAAGCACTTTACATATACATGTTAAAACTTATTTATGCATGCAGTTAAATTATATGTTTTTCCTTGAAAGAAAATTGCATCTGCACATTTATAGGTGTGTTTTTCTAATTCAAGTAAAGATAGTGTTTAAGAATATGTGTGGGAGTATTCATGAGAGTAATGACTCTCTACTCAAATTTTTAAAAAGGTTTCTTTTTATAGATAACAGAAAACAATGTGTTAATGAAGGCTGTTAATATTAAAATAAGTTGACGGTCACGGCTAACTTAATTATTTAGCTCACAGTTATGTTTGTAAGAAAACAAAGATGGTTTCACTTGAAAATCTGCATTAAAATGGTGACAGGTGATAAAGTCTTATTATTGGGTTAGAAACTCACTTTATGCACTAAAAATAAATGTAAACATACAAAATTATTTTTCTACTTAGCCTGTTTAAGGCATTGTGTAAATTGATATATAAACAAATATTTTTATTGCCTCAGCCTCATGTAATTTTAAATTTTCTGTTGTTGGCATAAAATGTAAGCTAATCAGACAGCCAAAGAATATTATTCTGATAACTGAGTACACATGGGAATCATTGTACAATGGATTTCAGTGTGTAATATGGTATGAATCTTTGCAAGGGCTTCAACTTTTATTGAATTCACAGAAGGTGATTTTCCTTATTAAATACAGAAGGGAGGGGTATCTCCAGAGTATTTAAATCTTTTAAATATAATAATTGTATTCCTGCTTAGACTATAGGGCCTGGAAGACTGAGAAAAAGAAAGTAAGCATTTCTTAACATTTGCCAAATGTATAGTAAAAGCAAGCTCAAATGAATATAGTGTTCCTTTAGTGGAAAAATATATATTTTTTTAAATTTAAATATGCTGTCAGCAAAAGTACAGAAACATAAAAAAACCTTTGTATATATGAAAACTTAATACAATTAATCTATCAATAGGCTATATTCATCTATGCTTGTAAAACTTAAAATGTAAAAATAAATGATTAATGGAAAATGAGAAATGCCCATAATTGAGCCTGAGCATAATAATGACTTTTTTTCCATCAAGATACATTTAAATGTTTTCCCTCATTAACTTCTAATAAAGATATATCTCCTGCCATAATTTTTTTCTACCCCAAAATATTAATTTCATGACTTAGGGATATATGGAGTTAATAGATTTATTTCTGTTTACCTTTAGTTAAATTCTGTTACTATTCACACAATCACTGAAGACTGCATCAAAACTTTAATATTTTGCTGAAAGCAAGTTGTTCAAAGCCATTTAATCAAATTGATAAGTTTTTCATTACTTTATACAAGGTTGTCTAAAACTAAGCTAATGCATTTGAAAGTAAGAGAAGTTCAGGAAAAACTTTGCCTGATACTCTAAAATTAAATTTAATTGGAAGTTTATTAAATGCCTGCTATGTACATATATAATTTAATGTACATATACAATTTAATTCGATATAATTTAAATTATGTGTCAATAATAAAGACACATTTTTAGTCTTATCTTCAACAAGCTTTGAAGGGATTTAGTGTTGGTACTCTAGATCTTTGCACATTATGTGTATATTTGTGTTTGTGCTTGTGTTAACAAAGCAATAGTACATTTTTCTACGATGACACATGGAAAATTCACTTAAATCTTAAAGTCCTAATAAATATATCAAAAGACACAGGACTTCATCAAACTGGAATAACTATTGTAATTTATATATATATTTTTAACCTAGAAGTATTAGCCCATTCAAAATATATATTCAAGATATATAGTTTAGATTTTAAACTCTTTCAAGGTGCAGTGAATTATTTTCAAGCAGGTTCCGAATGTTCATATGTGAAGGGAATTTAATGAGAGATTTAGCATTAGTTGAATTAATGATACGGTTGGCTTCTACATTGACTATCCTACTAATTAGCTTTCAATAATTTCATTCTTTCATTCATGCATGTTGTCACTCACTCATAGAACAAAGACTTATTCAACACCACTCTGTTCTCAGTGCTATTGTAGATACTATTAATATACCGGTAAAAAATATGTGTCATTACTGCTCTTCTTGAGCTTACAACTTAAATAAACTATTCTTTTCCTGTAGTAATATATATAAATATATATATATATAAATATATATAAATATATATAAATATATATATATTACTACAGGAAAAGAATAGTTTATTTAATAGTTTATATATTTATATATATATATAAAATATATAAATATTTATATATTTATATAAATATATAAATATATATATATTACTATGCTGATACATGTTATGAGTAAAAAGCAGAGGGTGCTATGAGAGCATGTAACAGGTGGACTTTACTATTCCAGAGGGAAATGAAAGATTTTGATGAGGAAACTGTACGATTTTGAAGAATGAAGAGGAGTAAGCCAAGTGAAGAGTTTAAGAAAAAAAGTCATATTCTCTATATACAAGATTGAAACTATGATTGAAGGAAGTAGTAACCACAGAAAACCATCTAAGCAAGAAATAAGGAAGAATTTTAATTAGTATTGTTACTGGATATTTCTTCTGCATTAGATACACATACATAAGTTTCCTTATTTCTTTTCCCTACGGACAAATAATATTCTACAGACATATCATCTTGTTAAATACATACTACACACTTGCAGCTCCAAACCACAATTATGAGAATACTAAAAATTCCTAGAAATACTCAGTTTCACGTATATTGCTGCTAGAATAGGCAACTCACAGAGTGTTGTTTTTTATTTTTAAGTCCCACGTTTCTAAAAGGTTCTTGAGTGATAAATCAGCCAATTTACATATTTACTAACTGCTCATGGTTTGGGTAGAATATCAAAACTTCCACATGAAATTTATTTTAAAATGTTTGGAAAAAATACAGAACCAGTGTGGATGATATCTTTAGAGAGTTCAGTGTTATTTCTTGGAAGTCTACTGAATTACGATGAAGTGTAAAATCATACATTATGCAGGAGTGTTTAGTTATAATAGTTGTTAACTGAAACTCATGGCTACAATTTATCAGACTGTTGACATTTTATGAGGGGGCGGAGTAAGGGGAGCTGCTCTTTGATTTAAATGGTTTTCTAGAAAGCATCTCCTCCTCTAAAATTCTTTAATTGGACACCTCTAACACAAGAAGAATCAAATGGTTGAGTTTACCACTAGAAACAAAACTTTTGTGGAAGCTGCTTCAGGATAGCATCAGCTATGGAGATATAATAAATAATAATAATAAAAAAAAAGTCAAGCTGAATTTTGAATAAGAATATTTTCCATAAATTGGTTCCTTAATTTGAACATAATTATCCTTCTTTTCCATATACATGCATGCATAAGAAGCTGTCATATAAAGTGCTTTTTTCAGAGGTTGCTCAGAAAAAGAACTATGGGAGACATGTATTGGTTATTGATTTAAGAACAAAAATCTCTCTCTCACATGACATTTCTGATAATGCTTTAATAAAAACAATTGGTCAACTTTGTTTTGTTTAGAATCAACTGGTGCCACATAAATGAAAAGCAAACCAATTTTTTAAACTAAGTTTTTCTAAAGAATCCAAACATTAATCTGAAAATATGTCAGTAAAAAAAATGAGTTTTTTTTTCTTCTGGTAAATGAAGAAGTTATTTGAAAAACTTCTAAACTTGCACTGAAAGATACCCAGAACCTAAGACATACAAGTCTTAAAAAAAATTATTTTATAACTTTGTTTCCTAATGAGAGTGCTCATATAAATTTTTAATTCATTTGAATCCCTTATTCTATTACCTGTACTATTTTAAAAATACAGTGTATACTCTCTTGTTATTACCATTTATAAACATTTGCAATATAAAATGGATTGAGCTCATCATTATTTAAAAAAATGTTGAAACTGAGATACTAGTAGGACTAATAATTTATTAATTTTGTTTCATCTATTTTAAAACTATGTTGTTATACACAACGATTAATTGCCCTATAATGTTATATATATTTTATATATAGAATAGTTTATCAATATATTTTTAATTTTATTTTTTTAATTTGGAGTTATTTTGTCTAATATTAATATTTTGCACTTGCTTTATTTTATTATAATATGTCTGCTATATTTTTATTTTACCTTTAATTATTATGTGTGCAACAGAATTTTATTGATGATCGAACTATTAACAATTGGAAGATTGCATTATAGTGTAACAGTAAAACTTTAGATCTAATGTCAAACAATTGTTTTTTTTTTATTTTGCCAATAGTATTTTTTATTTATTTCAATTATAGTTGATATACAATATTTTGTTAGTTGCAGGTGTGAAACACAATGATTAGACATTTATAAAGCTTATAAAGTTATAAAAATGATAAATTCAGTACACATGTGACACAATACATAGTTATTACTGACTATATTCTCCATGTTATACTCTACATCTCCATGACTACTTTGTAAATACCAATTTGTACCTCTTAATTCCTTCACCCTTCACTCATCCTTTCATCCCTCAATCTGGCAACCATAAAAATGCTCTCTGTATCTATAAGCTTATATTCTGTTTGGTTTGTTCATTTATCCTGTTCTCCAGATCCCACATATAAGTGAAATCATATGATATTTGTCTTTCTCTGTCTGACTTTCTCCATTCAGTACAATATTCTCAAGGTCCATCCATGTTGTTCCAAACAGCAACATTTTATTCTTTTTTAATGGCTGAACAATATTCCACTGTACATATATACCACCTCTTTTTTATCCATTCATCCACTGATAGACACCCAGGTTGCCCCCATATCTTGGCTACTGTAAATTATGTTGCAATGAAAATATGGATTCACATGTCCTTTCAGAGTAATGTTTTGGATTTCTTTGGATAAATACCTAGAAGTAGGATTACTGAGTCATTCTTTGTCTCTTGTTACAGCTTGTGTTTTAAAGCCTATTTTTTCTAGTGTTAAGTATTGCTAACCCAGTTTTTTTTTTATTTCCATTTTCATGATATAATTTTTCCATCCTTTTATTTTAGTCTGTGTGTATAAGTTCATTTGAAGTAAGTCTCTTAGAGGCAGCATAGGTAAGGGTATTGTTTTCTTGTCCATTCAGCCACTTTTGTCTTTTGGTTGGGACAGTCAATCTATTAAATTTAAACTAATTGTTGTTAGATATGTAGTTATTGCTATTTTATTATTCATAGTGTATATATATATATATATATAATTGTGGGAATATGTATATATATATAATTGTGGGATATATATATTATTATTTATAGTGTGTATATATATATGTATATGTATATGTATATATATTATATATATGTATATGTATATGTATATATATTATATATGTATATATATATTATATATATGTATATATATATTATTCATAGTGTATATATATATACATATATATATAAAATTGTGGGAATATATATATATAAATAAATATATATATATATATATATATATATATATATATATATATATATATAATTGTGGGAAGGAAAAAATGGCATAGATGATACAGGCTTTGTTCATCCCTCTTGCAACCAAATCAAAGTTGTGACAGAAACACGGAGCAAACAGTAAGCAAAGTCACCTGGGATCTAGATGAACAGAAGAACTACAACTAGGGAGAAAAATAAAAAATCACCTTGCAACAGTAGAAGGTAGGAGGGGGCAAAGATTTGAGGCTGCCTGGTTCCAAGCTGCTGAGTGGGACAGAGGCTGTGGCAGCTTCAGCTGGCAGCTGCAGATGCCTCTTAAAGGGGCCCAGTCCACAAGCAGACTTTCACAGTGAAGGTCCTACTTGCTCTGAGCATCAGCACCAGGTTGGCTGATCTAGGGGCACCATGGACTTACAGATGAGTAGTTGGAGTGAGGGCCAGAGGCAAGGGTCTCTCCCAGGCAGAAGTTCTGGCAGTATCCATTGTTCCCCTGTTGAACCCTCCCCCTTCCCAGTGTGCAGACACAGCACCATGGTAGATGAGATGTCATCCAACTGGATAACAGACACCTCTCCACCCAGAGGATTACTTGAAACTCCACCTCTCCCAACTCGCATCCTCACCCAAGCCACATCTAGTTGCGTCTTCAGCAAGTCTTGTTTTCCTTGCTGAGCAAGCTTCAGGACTCACACTGGTGGTAGTAGAAGCTGACCTCAGTTTCTGGTATGGCCTCTGGAGGTAACTACAAGCACAGCATTTGTGCATTGCTTGCTAAATCTTAACAGATGATCCTGGTGGGGCATAGGCTGGGGCTAAAGTTGGCCTTCAGCCAAACTCTTTCTGAGGACTGTGCCTCTGGACGCCTACTACACAAAGCCATGCTAATAAAATCGGGAGATGTAGAAACTTTGCTTAGTACATTGAAACAAACACAGAAAGGCAGTCAATGTGGGAACACAAAGAAGCAGATACGATATGAGAGAACAGAACAGAGATCCAGGAATACTGAAGTCTTAATGGAGTAAAGCAACTTAACCTATGTAGAGTTCAAAACACTGGTTATAACAAAGCTCACTGAACTTAGGGAAAGAGTAGATGAACTGAGTGAGAACTTTAACAAGAGAAAAAAATAAACATGAAAATAGAAATGAAAATTACAAAAGGGAACCAGTCAGAAATGAAGAACACATTATCTGAAATGAAGAGTATATTAGGAGGAATCAACGGAGTAGATAAAATATAGAGAATGGGGAAGCTAAGGACACCCAATCAGGATGGCAAGAAAAAAAGAAGCCATGACTATAATAATAATTTAAGGAGCCTATGGAACACTATTCAATGTAAAAAAAAAAAAAAAATATATATATATATATATATGTTATATATATATATATATATATATATATTGGCAGGTTTCCAGTGTTATAGCAGTACCTGAAGTTAAACAAGATGTTGAAGAGCTATTTGAAGAAATAACATCCCTAACCTGTTAAAGAAAATAGACATACAACCTCATGAAGCTCAGAGAGTCCCAAGAAAAAGGAACCCAAAGAGGCCTACATAAAGACACATTATAATTAAAATGTTAAAGGTTAAAGACAAAGAGAGAATCTTTAAAGCAGAAAGAAAAAAAGCAGTGAGTTACCTACAAGGATCTTCCACAGATTTGCGGTTGATTTCTCAAAAGAAATTATGCAGGACCAAAGGGATTGGTACAAAATGTTTGACGTGATGAAAACTCAGGATCTAAACCAAGAATACTTTATCGAGCAAAGCTGTCATTTAGACTCTAAGGACAGGTAAAGAGCTTTCCAGACAAAAATAAGCTAAAGGAATTTATCAATACCTAGCCAGTATTACAGGAAATGTTGGAAGGACTTCTTTAATAAGAAAAATCATGTATCAAAAACAGGAATAAAGAATGATAATAACTACATTCCTATCAACAGATAACTCAAATGGAAAATAATTAAGCACTCCAACCAAAAGTTAGAGTGGTTAAATGGATAAGAAGACAAGACCCCTACACATGCTGCCTCCAAGAGACTCACTTTAGATTAAAAGGCACATACAGACCAAAAGGAAGGGGTTGGAAAAAGATATTGTTTTGATGGATCTAGAGGGTATTGCACCGAATGAAAAAGTCAGATAGAGAAAGACAAATATCACATGATTTCACGTACAAATGGAATCTAAAACAAACAAACAAACAAAATAAACAACACAGCAAAAAAAAAAGAGATAAATTCATACATACAGAGAGTATTTTGAGGGCTACTATATGGGAAGGGGTGCGAGACAGTAAAAAAAGTATTAAGAAGTACAAAAGGATAGTTACAAAATAGACCTGGAGATATAAAATGCACCGTAAGGAAAATAATTAACAATGTTGTAATAAATACGTAAGGGGGAAGAAAGTTACTGGATTTAGTGTGGTGATCATTTCGTGAGTTATATAGATCTCTAATCACTATGCTGTACAACTGAAACAAATATATTACTGTATGCCAACTATAATTGAAAAAACTCATTAAATTGTACAATATAAACACAAACAACTAATTGTTTATTATGTTTCAATAAAGCAGGAAAAAATATTTCTTGTAATACTGGTTTGGTGGTGATGAATTCCTTTAGATTTGTCTTGTCTGGGAAGCTTTTTATCTGTCCTTTGATTCTAAATAATAGCATTGCTGGGTAAAGTAATCTTGGTTGTAGGCCTTGCTTTTCATCACTTTGAATATTTCCTTCCAGTCCTCCTGGCCTGCAAAGTTTCTGTTGAAAAATCAGCTGACAGTCTTATGAGAGCTCCCTTGTACATAACTAATTGCCTTTCTCTAGCTGCTTTTTAGATTCTCTTTTTGTCTTTAACATTTGACATTTTAATTATGATGTGTCTTGGTGTGGGCCTCTTTGGGTTCATCTTGTTTGGGACTCTCTTCGTTTTCTGGGCTTGCATGTCTATTTCTTTTGCCAGGTTAGGAAAGTTTTTCATCATTTCTTCTTCAAATAGGTTTTTAATTTTTTGCTCTCTCTTCCTCTGATACTCCAATGATGAAAACTATGGTATTTTTGATGGTGTCCGAGAGGCCCCTTAAACTAGCCTCACATTTTTTAATTCTTATTTTTTTTTTTTGCTGTTCTAATTGAGTGTTTTCTGCTATTTTGTGTTCCAAATTGCTAATTCAGTATTCTGCTTCATCTGTACTACTGTTGATTCCCTCTAATGTATTCTTTATTTTCTTACATTCTTCATTTGTGTTTTTTTGTTGTTTTTTTAATCTCCATTTTTATGTTTCCTATCTCTTTGTTGAAGTTCTCACAATATCTTTGAGCATCCTTATAAACAGTGTTTTGAATTCTGCATTTGATAGATTGTTTGTCTTTATTTTGTTTTGTTCTTTTTCTGGAACTTTCTTCTATTCTTTCATTTCGTACATGTTTCTTTGTCTACCTATTTTGGCTGCTAGCCTGTTTGTTTCTATGTATTAGGTATAGCTGCTACGTCTCCCAGTCTTAGTAGAGTGGCCTCTTGTAGTAGGTTTCCTGTGGGGACTAGTGACACAATCTCTCTGGTTACTGGAGCAAGATGATCCAGGTATGTCCCATATGTAGGCTGTATGTGCTCTCCTATTGTAACTGTGCCTTGGTTGCTGTTTGCACCTCAATGGGTGGGATTGACTCTCATGCTGACTGGTTGAGAGAACTGGCTGGTGACTACAATGAAGAAGTTTTTTTGCAGGGGCTGACCCTACAGAGCAGAATTGGCTTTAGCAGAGGTATGGTCCCTGCCTAATCTAATCTTCCCTTTGGGTGTGCATGTGTTTTTTTGTTTGTTTGTTTGTTTGTTTTGTGGCACTGTTTGTGTGGTGTTCTGCTGTGGTCTGAATTTGGTCACCAGGTATGTTGGTTTGGGGACACTTTGAAACAAGCTCTGTTGCAGGCCAAGTTCAGCCACTGCCTATGCCCTGCCCTGGGCCACTTGCTATAAGTAGTAAAGTGATCTACTGATTGTTGCCATTTTTTTATGGGCTTGGAGGTAGCTGGGAGAGTCCAAGCTATAAACAGAAGCCAGTGGCCACTAGTGCTGGGATTGGGGCTACTTAGCAAGAGGTATGGGACATGCTAAGGCCAGATTTCGCTTGTTTGGGCTTGTGGATCTTTGAGGAATTTTAGGGAAGTCCACAGCATAAGCTAAGACAGATTGATTCTATAGAAAAGCCACTGAAAGTGGTTAGGGTGGGCTTGCAAGTTGGGAGGGGCAGGGTCTCAGGGAATCACTAGGGCAGGGTGAAAGTCTTAGCTAGGTTGATGGAGACTCAGATACAATGCCTGCTTGTGTCTGTTTGTTGGGTTCGGGGAGGGCTCAACAATGTAAAAATGACTTTTGCCAACACTTCTCTCTTGGAGAAAGCTGAGCCTCCAGCCCTCACCTGAAGCCAGACAATTAAATTCCACCCCATAATCCCTGGCACCTTTTGTGCTACTGCTCCAGCACTGGTGCTCGGAGCAAATGAGTCTGTCTGCAAGTAATTCTCTGCATGGATGGGCTTTTTGAGAATAATGCTTGGGAATACATCAGCCCTTCATCTCATTCAGATCCCATCTTCATGGGTTTTCACAGCCAGAGTGGGAACTCTCATTGCGGAGACTTCTCTTCCTGGCACTGGTGCTCCATGCTGGGGAATTTGTTGTGGGTCTGGGACCCCTTGATTTTCACGGGGCACCACTGCAGCTGATCTATCCCTTCCAATTCTCAACTGCCACATGAGTGTAGGCCCAGCACATGTCCTGTTTCTGCCACTCTTATAAGTCTCAATGTGTTTTCTTCTGTGTAATCTTAGTTACAGGAGTTCTATTAAGCTAGACTTCAGGTGATTCTCATGGATGGTTGTCCTATAGGTTAGTTGGAATTTTGATGTGGTCATGACAGGTGACAAGCACTGGGTTTTCCTACTACACCATCTTGACCGGTAATAACTCCATTTTTAAAGTCACTTAGCTATACTCAGCAACTGAACCTTTTCCTAGACACATCTTTTTCACAGATTCTAGGTTCCTGAGCTTTTCTTTATCCTCAACTTTATCTTCCTGTGCTTAGTCTTGTACCTTGCAATCCTTAATCTCAGGCTTCCCACAAAAAGCCAAAATTATTTTTGCTTTGTTATTCAAAAATTCAAAACACTTTGAGAGGAAATACAGTAAAAATTGGATTGCAAGCTCTAGAGCCTCATAGCTTGAGTACAAATCTTGTTTTTATGTTAGCCTTAGAAAAATTATTTTATCACTCTTTTCTTTATATCGCTTCTCTGTAAGCAGAGGATCATAATAGGACTATCTCGACATTTTTATTGTAGAAATTAAAAAACAAACCCAAAGAACTTAGAACAATGCCTTGTGTATATCATGTGTTCAATTAAGTTAGTGATACTATTATACAAAGCAAAAACAGTTATCGCTCTAATGAATTTTGTACTCAGTTTGTAAACTAAACTTTTTTTACATACATACTAATATATGTATACTTTATTGATTTCATTTTATTTAATAAGTTAACTTTTGTTGTTTTGAGCAATCTATTTTTGAAAAATCCATGAAGTCAACTATATGCCTTTCACACTGATAGAGAAATAAAGACAGTCTTAAGGCAGGAAGCAAAATGCAAATTTACATACCATCAGCACTTATACACAAGGAGCAGATGAAAGTTGTGGCAGTAATTTAGCTGGGAGGCAGAATTCCTTTATGCTCAATTTAGCAGTGCTGTTTTGTTTTAAGTGTGTCTGTTCTAAGCAGCATGGAACTATATTGTTAAAACCTAACTGGACTTGGGAACCCCAAAATAAACCCACACATACATGGTCAATTAATTTATGACAAAAAACTAAAGACTATACAATGGAGAAAAGATAGTCTCTTCCATGAATTGTGTCAGGAAAACCGGACAATACACAAAAAAAAAGGATCATTATCTCAAACTATACACAAAAAACAATTCAAAATGGATTGAAAACTTGAATGTAAGACCTGAAACCAGGTCATCCAAAAAGGATGATTAGAAGTTTACCACCTATCTTTTCTCCTTGGAGTTTTATGGTTTCAGGTCTTACATTCAAGTTTTCAATCTATTTATCTATCTATCTATATATATATATATATATATATATATATATATATATATATATATATATAGTTTTTGACTCCAGAAGCAAAAGTATCAGTAGCAAAAATAAGTAAGTGGGACTACATTACACTAAAAAGCTTCTGTATAGCAAAGGAAGTCACCAACAAAGCAAAAAGGCAACCTAAATTATATAGCTGATAAGAGGTTAATATCCAAAACTATATAAACAACTCAATAGTAAAAAAAAAAGAGAGAGAGAGAGAGAGATTTACAAATGGACGTAGGAACCGAATAAACACTTTTACAATGAAGACGAGCAAATGGCCAACAGGTACATTAAAGGTGCTCAACATGACTAATCATCAGAGAAAAGCAAATCAAAACCACAATGAGACAGCATCTAACCTGTTAGAATGACTGTCATCAAAAAGGATGAAATAACAAGTGTTGACAAGAATGTGGAAAAAAGGATTCCCTTGTATATTGTTAGTGGGAATGTAAATTGGTGCAGCCACTATAAAAAAAAAAAGTATAGAGGTTTCTTGTAAAATTAAAAGCATAATTAACATATTATCTAGCAATTCCACTTCTGGGTATCTATCTGAAGCTAAAATCATTATCTCAAAGAGATATCTACACTCCCATGTTTATGACATCATTATTTATAATAGCCAAGACATGCAAACAATCTAAGTATCCATAGACAGACGAATAGATAAAGAAGATATGTAATGGAATATTATTCAGTCATGAAAGAGAAGGAAATCTTGTCATGTGATGACATGGATCAAACTGAGGGTATTATGCTAAGGTAAATTCATCAGATAGAGAAAAACAAATACTATATGATATTACTTACATGTGGAATCTAAAAAAATCTAAAAACCAAAGCAAAAAACAGAACTTGTAAATATAGAGAAGAAATTGGTTGTTGCTAGTGAAGGGACTGGGGAGTTGACAAAATAGGTGAAGGTGTTCAAAGAATAAAAACTTTCAGTTATGAGATAAATAAATCCTAGGGATGTACTGTGTAGCATAATGACTATGGTTAATAGTACCATGTTGTTTATTTGAAATTTGCTAAGAGAGTAGATCTTAAATGTTCTCATCCATGTTTGGTAATGGGTATTAATTAAACTTATTGAAGTAATCATTTCACAATGTATACATATATCAAATCATTATGCTGTACACCTAAAAGTATTACAATACGACATGCCAATATCTTAATAAAATTAAAATAAAATAACTTAAAAAACAATCTGAGCATCTCTGTCTTTAATACTTTAACTTTATCATTTCGCTTTTATGTTTATAATATATTTGAACACTTCTAGCACTGCTAGCTAGTGCTTTCTCATTTAATTTTTGTACTTTATTGCCTTTCATGGGTACAATTTTTTGTTTCCCTATTGGATTAAATTTATATTATTTTTCTTATTTTAATGATTACCTTTAATATTTTCAAAACATGTTTAAATTTGTATTTTTTAAATATGCATCCTTTTTTCAGTAGAAAGTCTCTCCCTCAAATAATACAAAAACTTAGGAAGCTTTTACTGCCTTCTCATGATTTCTATGTTGATACTGTTGAAATATCCAGTTTTTATTTAATTTTACATGCTTATAATTTATTTGAACTAAAACTGCTCCTTCCCTTCTACATCCCAGCTCTAAACTTTAGAGGTAGCAAGATCTTATTTTAAATCATAATCTGATTGGCCTTGCTCTTTTCTCACTCCTACACACTGTTCCTCATTCTTTCAATTATATGTTCTGTGCCCCTTGAGCCTCTCGCAAGTCCTCTTGCTCCACTCACAGACCAGCTAGCCAAGTGCCAGTTTTTGGAGGTAGTCCCAGAGAAATAAGATGTTGGACTCATGGATGAACACTTCCTCCCAAGATAGAATATTAGAGATGGAAATTTTTGTCCATTCACTCTGCCTTTTCAATTCTCACCGTGGCAGCTCAACTCCACTAGAGCCACAAGAATGCCAAGACAAAAACCAGTCTTCTGGGGAACACCCTCTGAAGGGTTGAGATGCTGGACACAAAGGCTAATCCTTTTTCTTCCCTGGGAGAAGTTGAGAGTGATATCCCCACTCTAGGAACAGAGTGCTTAATGGAGGGGCAGGCAACCTGAGGTCCTCTTGGCTTGCCACTCTTTGTGTGGAATTACTGCCTCGGATAAGCCAGGTTAAGGACAATCGGGGCCCTAGTATCCTTAGTATGCCACGCCCAAGATATAGTCACTATTTCATGAGTGGGAACTGGGTGTAAGAAACGATCATCTACCTCTTGACCATACTTGGCCGAGACTCAGCCTCAGGAACAGGTAACTGGAGTCATTGTGAGAAATGCTGAACTATCTGCCTAGGAGCTGGAGAAGAAGGAACCCTGTGTTCTTGTCTGTGGCAATCTGAAGTGAAGTCTCCATCTCACTGAGCTGGGATGTAGAAGGGAAGGAGCGGTTTTAGTTCAAATATCAGAGATTCTCACCTTTATTACCAAATTTTCATAGATTTTCTTAAATAGCTATTTCTTCATTTATTATTTGATCCTAGGACCATTTCCTGAGGAATTAACTTTTTTTATAACTTTCATCAGTTTCATTGGGGAGCAGGCTGATATGCTACAAGCAATTAACCTGTTATATCTTTGATTTTCTTTATTATTAGCTAGAACTTCCAGAACAATAGTCACTCCTAAAATGTGCTAGAAATTCTTTATCATAAGAAAATTATCCTTCTACTTCTATCTTATCAAAAATTTATTTAAAAATTAAAACCAATTAAAAATAAACTATCTTTTTTTTCTTATTTATTCTCATTATTTTTCTTATAGATATTGATATAAAGTATTATGCTATCATATTTCCTATTATATTGCTTTGTACTCAAATTATCTTTGCTTCCCAGTGCTATATTTATTTCCTATATAGTTATAATGAATTTTTAATACTTTACTGAGGAAGCTACATTTATATCTTTATGATACTGCTCTTATTTAGGGTGTGTGTGTGTGTGTGTGTGTGTGTGTGTGTGTGTGTGAATTTTGTTGTTCTAAGGTTTTATCAGGTAAACCAATATTTTATTCTTATTTATGCTCCTCCAGATTCTACATGAAGAGTCTGCCTCATTTTATTAGTTACTACTTTTCTATTTGCTTGATCTTCTCCAAAAATTTATTAAAATATCTCACTTGCTGATATTCCCTCTCGCCTTGTATTCATCATTTGAATTTAATGCTTTTTTTATTCCATCAGTTTTATTGTAATAGTACTTCAAGAAAAAGAGATCATAAATATGTATTGACAATATGAGAATATTTCCTTTATTATTATATTTTCCTACGTGTTTTATATTTCCTTTAATCTTTTTCTCTTATTTGGAAAGCATATCTTCTATTTTTCTTTTTTATTTTAGTATTGGTTATATTAAATTAAAATATATAGTTTCCTGTTATCTATATCAAAAATATCTATCAAATAGCAAGTATTTATTTGGGGTTCATCTTATATTTATACTTCATTGATTATTCTCAAGTTATATATATTCATATTACTACATTTCAATTTATTATGAATATTTATACCTGTATTCAAATATTTAGAAAAGTTATTTAATTTTTAATTTTCTCCCTTTAATGCTTATAATTAATTTTTTACACCATAATTTACCCATTTTTAAATCCATTATTTGGGAATATTTCTTATATTTGTTAGAATACCTTTCCAGATATTTTTTATGTTGTTTGTTTTCAGAAAAAACACCTAAAAATTGTGCTTTCAATAATTTTTTTCATAAGTTAGAATGACTTTTTATTAAAATTATGTGACATGAATTACAATTTAGCAGAGTACAATTTGTGAGTATAATAATGTTTTCATTAAAATCTTAGATGTTTCTCTATTATCTTCTGGAACTTCATATTGTGTAAAAAAATTTGAGAGAAATCAGACTCATGTTCTTTCTGTAGATCACTTATTATTTTCTCTGTGCTGGTAAAATTCATTTTATCATTGAAGTTCAAAATTTTTCACCAATGTATGTGTGTGTGTGTGTGTGTGCGCACACATGCATAAATCTAGCTATGGGAGTGGAACACACAATGCGATATACATATATCTTACTGTTAAGTTGTACACCTCCAAATTACTGGATTTTGTTAACCAATGTCACCAAAAAAATTAATTTAAAATAAAGAAAGAAAGAAAGAAAGAAAGAAAGAAAGAAAGAAAGAAAGAAAGAAAGAAAGAAAGAATTAAGTGTTGATCTCATTTTAATAATTTCACTTAGTGTCTGACAAACCATTTCAATATGTTTTCTTCTCTGCATCTTTAAATTTATATATTATTCTTGTTGTCTTCATTAGAAGAATCAATTATCTGTACATTGACTTCCTATCCTCTATTCTCTGTCTCAATCACATTTTCTCTCATCTTTATTTTTTTTTATATTTTCTTCTACATTCTGGGATAGCTTCTCAAGTTTTCTCTCCATTTAACTGATTCAATCTTCTGTGTTATGTGTTCTATTCTATATTGTTTTATATGCAATCCTAAATTATGTTATCACAATTTTTTTTTAAATGCACTTTTTTGCTGGGTTATTTTACCTTCTTTCTATACTTGTTTTTCTCAATCAGAATTGTTTTTAATTTATTTTTCTGTTTTGTTATTTTATATTAACATCCATTATTTCACAGAGACCATGTTTTCCTCAAATTTACTGAGAACACAACTAAATCTACCTAAACATCATCTTTGTTTCCTCCAGCAAATTTTATGTTTTCCTAGAAACTGTTATAAGCTCTCAGTCCTTTTATGTATATATACTTGGATAACGACATTCTTTCAAGGCCCAGTTTTTGCTTTCCATATATTTGAATGGAATGATTACGTTTTAAATAGTTTTCATCTGTGTAGTGTGAATGTTCTTTTTCTATGTTAAGTTGGAAGGCTGTTTAATCATTCAGTTATATTTAATAGCACCATGGAAATAATCTCTCCCCATATCTTAATCACTAAGTGATAAAATCAAGGCCTCAAAAGATAAAACTTATTTGGCTCAGGCTCTCCTCTAGAGCAGGGATCCCCAATCTTTGGGACATGGGCCGGTACCGGTCCGTGGCCTGTTAGGAACTGGACTGCACAGCAGGAGGTGAGCAGCTGGAAAGCAAGTGAAGTTTCATCTGGATTTGCAGCCCCTCTTCAGTGCTGGCATCACCACCTCAGCTCCATCTCAGATCATCAGGCATTAGATTCTCATAAGAGTACCAATCCCTGGTGCTAAAACTGGTTGGGACCCGATGCTCTGGAGAATCACTGGCTATAATAAAGAAAAACCCTGACATATTAAGAAGAGAGATATAAGTTCCTTTATAATGCCCTCAGTTTTCTTATTGATACTGGAGGTTCCCAGTACAGTGGCTTTTAATTTTTGCCCATATAAAATTGGGTTTACTTCTAGATGCTCGATTCCGTCCTACTGGTCTGTGTTTCTGCTTTTCTGCCAATATCATGCCGTTTTGATTATTGTCGCTTTGTAGTATAATTTGAAATCAGGCAGAGTGATGCCTCCAGCCTAGTTCTTTTTACTCAGGATGGCTTTGGCAATTCGGGGTCTTTTATACTTCCATACAAATATGATGATTGCTTCTCTTCTATTTCTTTTAAAAATGCTGATGAGATTTTGATAGGGATTGCATTAAATCTGTATAATTCTTTAGGTAATATGATCATTTTAAATATGTTGATTCTTCCAACCCAAGAACACGAAATATCTTTTCATTTCTTCATATCTGCTTCAATTTCTTTTTTAGAGTCTTATAGATTTTATTATATAGGTCCTTCACATGTATCGTTAGATTTATTCCTAGGTATTTTATTCTTTCTGTTGCAATTGCAAAAGAAATTATGTTTTCTACTTCTTTTTCTGACACTTCATTATTAGAGTATAGGAATGCTATAAATATTTGAACGTTGATGTTGTATCCAGAAACTTTACTGTATTTGCTTATTGTTTCTAGTAGTATTCTTGTGGAGTCTGTAGGGTCTTCTATATAGAGAATCATGTCATCCGTAACTAATAATTTGACTTCTTACTTTCCTATTTGGATGCCTTTTATGTCTTTCTCTTGCCTGATTGCACTTGCAGGACTTCCAATGTTATATTGAACAAAAGTTGATAGTGGACAGCCTTGCCTTGTTCCTGATCTTAGAGGGAAGGTTTTTAGTTTTTTACCATTAAGTATAATGTTAGCTGAGGGTTTGTCACATATAGGCTATATTATGTTAAGGTACTTTCTTTCTATACCGATTTTCCTAAGTGGTTTGATCATAAATGAATGCTGTATCTTCTCAAAGGCTTCTTCTGCATCTATTGATATGATCATATGACTCTTTATTTTTTAATTTATTTATGTGGTGTATCACATTCATCGATTTGCATATGTTGAACTAACCTTGTGCCTCTGGGATGAAGCCCACTCTATTGCGGCATATAATCTTTTTAATATGTTGCTGTATTTGGTTTACTAGTATCTTATTTAGAATTTTTGCTTCTGTGTTCATGAGAGATATTAGTCTGTAGTTTTCTTTATTCTTTTTTTTTTTGTTATCCTTACCAGGATTTGGTAACAGGGTAATATTGGCCTCATAAAATTATTTAGGAAGTATTGCCTCCTCTTCGAATTTTCGGAAGAGTTTGAGGAGAATAGGTATTAAATCTTCTTTGAATGTTTGGTAAAATTCACCGGTGAAGCCATCTGGTCCTCAACTTTTACTTTTTGGCAGGTTTTTGATGATTGTTTGAATTTCCATACCATTGGTTGGTCTATTTAGATTTTCCAGTTCTTCTTGATTCAGTCTAGGAAGGTTGTGTTTTTCTGAGTACTGGTCCATTTCTTCTAGGTTATTAAATTTGGTGTTATATACTTTTTCATAGTATTCTTGTATGATCCTTTGTATTTCTACAGTGTCTGTCATAATCTCCCCTATTTCATCCCTGATTTTGTTCATTTGTGTCCTTTCTCTTTTTTCTTTAGTGAGTCTAGCCAGAAGTTTGTCAATTATATTAACTTTCTCAAAGAACCAGCTCTTTGTTGCATTTATTTTTTCTATTGTTTTTTTTGTTTGTTTTGTTTTGTTTTGTTTTGTTTTTAATTTCTTTTAATTATGCTCTACTTTTCATTATTTCTTTTCTTCTTCTGATTTGGGGCTTCATCTTTTTCTTCTTTTTTAATGTGTTCATGTAATGTATCACCTAGTTTTTTTTTGTTTTTTTTTTGCTTTTTTTTTTTAAGATGAAGCATTAGTTTGTTTATTTTGGCTCGTTCTTGATTTTGGAGATAGGCCTTTAATGGTATGAACTTTCCTCTTATGACCGCATTTGCCATGTCCCAAAAGTTTTTATATGTTTTCCTATCATTTTCATTAGGTTCTATGTATCTCTCTATCTCTCTTTTTACTTCTTCTCTGACCCAGTCATTTTTCGGTAGCATGTTGTTTAATATCCATGTATTTGTGGTTCTTCCCGCTTTCTTTTTTACAGTTGATCTCCAGCTTCAAAGCATTATGATAAGAGAATATTATTGTATTATTTCAATGTTCTTATATTTGTTTATGCTATCTTCGTGTCCCAGTACATGGGCAATCCTTGAGAATGTTTCATCTCCACTAGAGAAGAATATATAAGCAGTTGTTTTGGGATGAAAGGCTCTGTAAATGTCAATTATATCCAGTTGGTCTAATGTGTCATTTAAGGATGTTATTTCCTTATTGATTTTCTGTTTGGATGATATGTCCATGTCCAACCATGGGGTATTTAGGTCTCCTACTGCTATAGTGTTTTGGTCCGTTTCTCCCTTTAGTTCTGTTAGTAAGTGCTTTATGTATTTTGGATCTCCTGATTAAGACCATAGATATTAATAACTATTATGTCTTTTTGGCGTATGACTCCATTTGTCATTATGAAATGTCCCTCAGTATCTTTCTTTACCATTTTTATTTTGAAACCTATTTCATCTTCTATTAATACTACTACTCTCACTTTTCTATGAATGCCATTTGCTTGAAATATCACTTTCCACCCTTTCATTTTTAATCCATATTTGTCTGTGGAGCTGAGATGTGTCTCCTGGAGGCAGCAAATGATTGGGTTTTCTTTTTTGATCCAATCTGCAACTTCGTGCCTTTTTATTGGTGTGTTCACTCCATTTACATTTAGAGTGATTATTGAAATATGAGGTTTTCCTATAGCTATTTTATCTTTTGCTTTGTGATAGTTCAGTGTTTCCATTACTTCCTTGTCCTTGTGTTTCTACTGTGTTGTTGTTGTTGTGTTTTGTAGATTTTCCTTCTCATTCTTATTTTATGTTATGTACTTCAGTTTCTTATCTTTGGCAGTGGTTATCATTACGAATATGTAAAGTGCATATATATATATATATATATATGTATATATATATATATAGTGTGGGTGTGTGTGTGTGTGTGTGTGTGTGTGTATCTATTTTCTTCTGCCTTTGCTTTACCTCTATTGTCCTTTGAGAATTTGGATCTTTGAATTCTTCTCTTTTCTGTTATTGTTGTCTCAATTTGTTCACATTTATGCCGAATGTTCATTTCTATCTTAAAATAGCAAATCTCCTCTTATTGTTTAAGCTTATAATGCACTGTTCTTAACAAGGGAAGCACTCCTCTGATTCTATCTGTTTGCTAGTCGCCTCGCTCATGGTTGTGTGTTTTTTTTCTTTTTCTTTTTTTTTTTTTTTTTAGGTGAGATGACCCTTTCAGTATTTCATGTAATGCTAGCCTTGTAGTGGAGAATTCTTTTGATTTTTGTATATCTGGAAAGGTCCTTATTTCCTCTTCATATTGAAAGAAGAGCTTTGCTGGATACATTATTCCTGGCTTGTAGTTCCTTTCATTTAATCATTTGAATATTTTGTTCTACTACTTTCTTGCTTGCAAGGTTTGTCCTGAGAAGTCTAATGATAATCTAATGAGTTTTCTTTTATAGATTACCATTTTCTTTTCCCTGGGTGCCCTGAGAATGTTCTTTGTCTTTGATTTTTGATAATTTTAATACAATGTGTCTTGGAGGAAGCCTTTTTGGGTTGAGATAGTTGGATGTTCTGTTGACTTCTTGAATTCCAAGCTCAGGCTCATTCCTTAGATTTGGGAAATTCTCTTCAACTATTTGTCTGAAAACTTTCTAGTTCCTGCTCTTTTTCTTCCCCTTCGATAATGCCCATTATTCTTATGTTTCCTCTCCTGATGGTATCAGCTAATTCTTGAATTTCTCTTTCATTGTTTTTCACTGATCCTTTCCTCCATTTGGTCGACTCTATTTTCCAAGATTGCTATTTCATTTTTTCAACTCTTGCAGTGTGATTTTTATCTCCAGAAATCTATTCTGTTCTTTCTGAGGGTTTCAATCTCCTTGTACTGATCATCTACTTGTTTTTTTTTTCAATTCTTTAAATTGTTGATATGAATCATTTAGGATCTCATTGAGTTTTTTTCAGAAGTACCATCCTGAATTCTCTATCATTTCAGTCTCATATTTTATGTTGTTAAGCTTATTTTCTGGAGGTTTTTCTCTTTCAGAGATGCCTTGTCATCTAGGTTGTTCATGGTGTTTAATGGACTATTTTTCCACCTGGGCATTAATGGATGTGTATCCTGCTTTTTTTCCATAAAGAAGATTTATTTTATAAAGTTCTCTCTTTAGCCTGTCACTAAGAAGGCATTTTTCTTTTGGTTTCCAGTAGGTGGCGTCTAAACCTCTTGGATCTCTGCTGTCTATATGTCTTAATAATGCTTTTTCTTTTCCTTACAGATATTTAATCACACTTGTTACCCTGTCTCAGTCCCTGCCACTGTTAGTGACAGTTTCAGTAGCCTTTGCTCAGATTACTCTGGGGTTTCACATTGTTTAGTTGGAGAATATGGTGGATGGGGCCCTCTGGTTTGAGACTTAGTCTCAGCCTCGTGTTTTGCTACCATGGCTGGCAATAATGAACTATTGGCTCTCTGCCTTCTCCACCTCTCTGCTTTCTGCCTTGATCCCTGGGCACTGCCATTGCGTGGAGCTCACAGCTCTCTCAGGCAGGGCTGTTAGGCAACCCGCTGCAACTTCTCCCCTATCCCTCCTCATACAGCGAGCTCCAGCTGTGAGAAGCAACCTCTTTGTTTCTCCCAGTCTATTGCCTGACTCCCCAGGTTCTGACCTTTGGTAGCTCTTATTCGTAGACCCTCCCCTCAGATGTGCTGGTGTGCAGTTTGGGTGTTTTTTGTTAAGTTTTAGATGTTCAGCTTATTCTTGTTTCAAAGGGAGAGATCTGTGGACATCTCTCACTCCCCTGTGTTTGACATCACTTTAGACTTGAGGCTGGATTCTTTTTAAATTCATAATCACAACCTTCAACTAGGCAAATTCACCTCATATTCCTATTAAAATGTTTTTTTTCACTCTCTGAGATAGCTATATAAAAACTATTATCTTCAAATGTCTGATATTTCTACCTGCTTCCTCATTCTCAACTGACAGCTTTGATTAGTTTATTTAGAAAATAGTAGGTGTCAGATACTGTCATTTTTGTAGTAGCAAATATAAAACTTTATATTCAAATCTATCGATCCTTTCATGCCAGTTCTGTCATTTATTAGTTCTACAACCTTGTAGAAATTTCTTAACTTTTCTGTTCCTCACTTTATTCATCTATATAATGGGAAAAATAGTAGCAGTTTTGAATAGAGTTATTATCAGGTTTAAATAAGTAATGTGTGTACAACGCTTTGAACAATGTCTTCACATAGAATAAGCACTATATGTTTGTGTATGTTAGCTATCATAATCATCATCATCCTCTCTCTTACACTGAGGAAATCTCTCTTAAAGCAAAAGCTTATGACATTACATCTACTCTCCTTAATCATAAGTCTTTCCTTCTCTACAGTGTACTTCCATTATCTTATAAACACAAAACATTCTAATATCTATTGTATTTTTTTAAAATCTTCTTTGACACCACATTTCTCCAATCTAGCTCTTACTCCATACTTTTCTCCTATTTATATCTATCTTAAAAGATTTGTGTAGCATACTGCTGTTACTTCATCATTAAATCTTTAACAAATGCATGGTGTGCCACTATTGTACATTAGATTATTGTTTGACAAATATTCAGTAACCCCTACCTCCATGGATACAATGTCCTTCTTTGCTTCTTTAATTTGGAGCTGTCATATTTTGTGGGTAGAGGATACATCCATGTCCTTTAATTTTGGATGTTGCCATAATTTATTTGAGCTATTGAGTTGTTTTCAGAAATGATACATTCACAGGCCTAAAATGCGTTTTTACAATAGGACTTGCCCTCTTGCATTTCTACTAAAGACATGAAAAAAATAAAAACATGTATATTATATCCTGGGACTAAGTTGAATTAGAGACTCAAGTAGCTGACCTGAGCCCAACAATCAGCTTGGAGTCAAGAGTAGCCAAGCTCAATCTATGTTAACTAATCCATAAATACATGAGTGAAAATAAATGTTTTTTGTTTGGTTTGTTTGTTTGTTTGTTTGTTTTTAGCCACTGAGGTTTTATTGGGAGGGGGGTGTTGTTGTACAGCATTACCTCAGTAAAATTTGACATATATAAATGGTAATTTGGGCTGATGTGTTATTGTAAAAACACTTTAAGATGTGTAGCCTTGGTTTTAGAGCCAGCACTGAGACATGAAGTATCCTTTATAGGACAGTGGGAAAATTACAAGGCGTCTGTTATACAAGGCTGGAAAAATGGCAAACTATTTTGTAATAGTAGTGAAATATTTGATAAAATAACTACTCTCAATAATCAAGACAAAGATAAGATCACAAAATAATTGGCTAGTTTGCAAGCAGAATTTAGAATGAAAATAGAAAGACTAGAATTTGAATAATTGAAAAATAAAATGATTTCCTACTCAATCAAAATCGCCCAAATAAAGATGTGGACAAAGAACAAATCCAGGTTAAGGAACGACCATACTATAAATACCTTTGTTAAAATCACTAAAAAAATTCAAGTAGCAGCTGATAGATCTCTTAGACAAAAAATGCTCATAGAAAGATTTAAAGTAGCATTCTGATAAACCTCATCTTAAAATTAAGCACAACCTCCCACTACCATATGCAGTATATGCTGATTTTCATGATGTAAATACTCCCACCATGGTCAAGATGAAATAACTAATGGTTTGACAAAAGCAGCACAAAATTCCTGAGTTTTTAACACTCAGTTCATGAGAGCTATTATGAGCCGTATTCAGCAAACCACTGTTAAGTGTATGATTCAAAAGAATATGAAGTACCCAAAGTACTTGCAATTGATTTTAAAGAAAGATGCATGTATACAATTGAATTAGGTGTGAGTGTGTGTGTGTTGTGCATGTGTGGGGGGAGTGGGTTTCTACTGTCGTAAAATATCCATAGAATTATTTGATATTTTAAACATTTTTAAGTATATGATTCAGTGACTTTAAATACACCCACATTGCTGTGCAGCCAACGCCACCATCCTTGTTCAGAACATTTATTCTTCCAAACAGAAAATCCATACTCATTAAAAAATAACTCCCAATTTCCCTTCCACAGAACCCCTGGCAACCACCATTATACTTTCCGCCTCTATGCATTTGACTACTGTAGGTACCTTTTATGAATACAATCATATAATATTTGTTCTTTTGTGATTGGCTTATTTTATTTAGCATAATGTCTGAAAGTTTTATCCATGTTGTACAATATGTCAAAATTTCCTTCCTTAAGTATGCATATATGTCACATTTTACTTACCCACTTATTGTTGATAAACACTTGAGTTGTTTTCAGTTGTTTTTTTTGTTTTTGTTTTTGTTTTTCCTATTGTAAATAATGTTGCTATGGACACTGGTGCTCATATTTGGGACTCTTTTGTTTTGTTTTGTTTGTTTTGTTTTTTTGCTTTTTGTTTTGTTTTGTTTTTTGTTGTTGTTGTTGTTTTTGTTTGTTTGTTTTTGGAGGGAAAGGCATAAAGCTGGGAGTAAATTGTAGGGACAATGTTTGATTTTTTTGAGGCACCAACAACCTGTTTTCAACAGCAGCTATAGCATTTACATTGCTATTGACAATGCTCAAGGGTTGTAATTTCTCCATGTTCTCAGTGACCTTTTTAATTACCTTAAAAAAAAATAGTAGCCATCCTAGTGGGTATGAAGTGGTATCTCATTGTGGTTTTGATGTGCATTTTCCTAATAACTAATACCGAGCATCTTTTTTCATCTGCTTATTGTTCGTTGGTATATTTTCTTTGGAGAAATGTCTCTTCAGCCCCTTTGTTCATATTTACATTGGATTTCTAGTCTTTTCGAGTTGTAGGAATTCTTTATAAGTTATCGATAATAACTTTATCAGATGTATGATTTGCAAATATTTTCTTTCATTGTGTGTGTTGTCTTTCACTCTCTTGATAGTGCTTTCGATGAACATTTTTTTTTTTAATTTTGGTGAAGTCCAGTTTATATATATATATATATTTTTTTTCTATTGCTTGTGCTTTTGGTTATGTATCCAACAAATCATTGTCAAAACCAAAGTCATGACTCTTTTTCCATACATTTTCTTCTAAAAGTTTCAGTTTTATCTCTATGTTTAGGTCTTTTATTCATTTAAAGTTATTTTTTTTTAATATTTGTTATATGACAAAGGTCGATTTACATTATTTGCAGGTGGATGTCCAGTTGTCCTAAAGTCATCTGTCGAATAGTATGTATGTCCTTTTCCCATTCAATAGTCTTGGCACCCTTTTCAAATATCAATTGACGATAAATGTGAGAAATTAATTTTTAGCTCTCTATTATATTACATTGTACTATGTATTTACATTTGTAACAGTACAACATTGATTAGATTAGTGGTACTTTTTAATGGTTTTAGAAATTGAAAATGTGAATTCTCTAACTTTTGGTCTTCTTTTTCAAGAATGAATTAGCTTTCAAAGTCTCATGATATGAATTTTAGTATGAGTTTTTCTTTTTCTCCAAAACACTGTTGTGGTTTTTAAAGGAATTGCATGGAATCTATACATGGCTTTGTATATTATCATCTTAATAATACTATTTTTTTAATTTCATAAATAAAAGATATCTTTCTATTTATGTAAGTCATTTTTAATTTTTTTCAACAGTGCTTTATAGCTTTCATTGCACAAGCGTTTTGTTTCCCTTGTTAATTTTATTTCTAAGAATGTTATATTTATGCTTACGCAAATTGAATTATTTTCTTAATTTTCCTTTGATATTATTAATTGCTCTACCATTTTTGCAGATTATTAACAATTTTATTTATATATTACATACAATTTTATTTACATATTACATATGTCATCTGAGAATATGAATAATTTTGCTCCTTCCTTTCAAATTTGAATGGCTTTTATTTCTTTTCCTGACTACTTATCCTGGCTAGAACTGCCAGCATTATGTTAAATAGTAGTAGAAAAAGTTATCATATCTTTTTCTCCTGATCTTAGAGGAAATGTTTTTAGGTTTTCAACATTGAATATGATGCAAGCTGTTGATTTTTGTATATGATTTTCATGTTAAAGAGGTTCCCTTGTATTCTTAGTGTGCCTAGTGTTTTTAATCATGAAAAAGCGATGGATTTTGTCAACTTTTGTTTTTGTTGAATCAATTTAAATGATAATGTTATTTTGTTCTTTTTATTAATGTGGTGTAATATTTTGAATGATTTTCATATGTTCTAACACTATTGCATTCTAAGTTCCAAGAACAAATCATACTTGGTCATGGTGTATATCTTTGAAATATACTGGTGAATGTCTTTGCTAGTATTTTTTTGTGGAATTTTGCATCTATAATCATAATAAATATTGGTCTTTCTTTACTTTTCTTAAAAAGTAATTGTCTGGTTTTATTATCAAGGTAATCCTGGCCTCATAGAATGATTTAAGAAGTGTTGTCTCATGTTTAATTTTTTGAGTTTAGAAAAATCGTTGTTTGCTTTTTAAATATCTAGTAGAATTTGCCAATGAAACCATGTAGGCCTGAACTGTTCTTTCTTGAAAGGCTTTAGATTACTAACTAGATGTCCTTACTTGTTAGAGGACTATTCATATTTTCTCTTTATTTTTGTCAGTTTTGGTAATGTGTGTTTCTAATAATTTGTCCTTCTCATTTAGGTTATCAAATTTGTTGAAATATAACTCTTCTTCATATACTTTTATAATCTTTTTTATTTCTGTAAAATCACTTGTAATGTTGCAACTTTTATTTCTGATTGTAAGAAATTTTTATTTAATCAATCTAGGTAAAAAGCTGTTGATTTTTTTGAACTTTTCAAAGAATCAAGTTGTAGTGTTGATGATTCTATAATTTTTTTATTATCTATTTCATTTATCTATGCACTAACTTTTATTATTTTCTACCTTCTCCTGATTTCATAAGGAGTGCAGTTAGGTTGCTGATTTTACATCTATCTTCTTTCTAAATGTCAGCATTTACAGCTATAAATGTCCCTCTTAGGAATGCTTTCACTGCATCCCATTTGTTTCGATAATGTTGCATTTCCTTTTTCATTTATCTCAAAATACTTTTTAATTTGCTTTTGATTGCTTCTTTGACCAATTGGTCGTTTAAGAGAATATTATTAAAATATATAAGATCATATTGTTTAATTTCCACATATTTTTGAATTTTCTATTTTTCCATCTGTATCAGATTTCTGGTTTCATTCCATTATAATCAGAAAATATACTTTATATAATTTCAATATTTTTTTAATCTATTAAGATTTTTTTTATTGCCTAACATATTGCCCCTCCAGGAGAATGTTTCATGTTCACTTGACAGGAATGTACATTCTGTTGTTTTGGTGTGGAGCTTTCTATATATGTCTACTAGATCAAATTGCTTTATAGTATTATTCAAGTCATCAGTTTCATTATTACTCTTCAGTCTGTTCCATTCATTATTGAAGGTGATGTACTAAAATCTTCAGCTATTATTGTAGAATTGCCTATTTCTCCCTTCATTTTTATTCATGTTTGTTTCATACATTTTGAGGCTCTGTTATTAGGAACATGTTGTTATATCTTCTTGATGTCTTTCTTTGCATCTTTTAAACTTGTTTGACTTAAAGCTCTTGGTTATTATTTATATGGAATAACTTTTTCCATCTTTTTGCTTTGAACTTCGTTATATCCGTCTATCTAAAATGAGTTTCTTATTGACAGCATATAGGTAGACGGTTTTATTCATTTTACCAATCTCTGTCTTTTATCACTTTTTGTAAATTTCCACCAATCTCTGCCTTTTGATGGAAGAGTTTAATATATTTACATTTAAAGTAACTAGTAATAAAAAAATAACTTGTAATTTCTCTTTGTTTTCTGAGTATCTTTATACAGTTTTTCAATTGCTCCTCAATTTTTCCATTACTTCCTTTTTCATTTTGTTGATTTTTTGTAGTATACCATTTTGATTTCATGATTTTTAACGTATTTTTGTTAATTCATGCTGAAGTATTTATTTAATTAGTTATAATTACATATATTAAAAGGATGAGAATATTGAGTTTGGTTTTCAACTTAAGAGAATTTTTTAATAGAAATTAGAAAATAACATTTAAAATATTAAATTTCTTTGGTTTATCTAAAGGAATAGATACACTTTTCAACGAAGAAGATTACACATGTTTACCATAGAAAGTAAATGAGATTTAGAAAAAATAAATAAAAAAGGAAGTTAAAACTACCTATAATTGATCAGAAATAAATATTTTGATGTATTCTTCTATCTTTTTTCTATACAGATATAAACACAGAATTGTATTTTGACAGTTTTCACAAAGCATTACATGGTGTGTATCTTCCCTTATTTCTACTTTTTAAAATTTTATTATTAGTTTCAATTATAGAGTACATTGTTTCAACATTTATGTAGTTTACAAAACATTCTCCCTAAGTGATTTTTCTTTCCTCTGGCTCTACACTTAGCCATTACATAAATGCTGACTGTATTCCCTATGCTGTGTTCCCATCCCCATGACCATCTATCAACTATTAATTTGTACTTCTTTAACTGTTCACCCCTTTCTCCCAGTCCTCCAACCCTCCTCTACTCTGACCTTAACCAGATTGTCCTCTATATTTGAGTCTGTATTTGATTAGTTTGTTCTTTTCGTTCCTTAGATTCAACATATAAGTGAAAACATATTTATCTTTATTTATCTTTCTCTGTCTGACTTATTTCACTAAGCATAATAACCTCTAGGTCCATACATGTTGCTGTGAATGGTAAGATTTCATTTTTTATGGCTGAGTCATATTCCATCATATACATGAACCATAACTTCTTTATCCAATCATCTGTTGATGGGCATTTAGGTTGTTTCCATATCTTGGCTATTGTAAATTGTGCTGCCATAAACAGAGGGGTGCATAGAAATTTACAAATTATTGTTTTAGATTTCTTTGGATAAATATCCAGAAGTGCAGTTGCTGGGTCAAAAGACAGATCGAATTTTAACTTTTTGAGGAAACTCCAGACTGTTTTCCATAGTGGCTGTATAATTTGCAATCCCACCAACAGTGTGTGAGGGTTCCCTTTTCTCCAAATCCTCACCAACACTGGCTGTTCTTTGATTTATTGATGATAGCCATTCTAACAGGTGTGAGGTAATATCTCATTGAGGTTTTAATTTGTATGTTTCTGATGATTAGTGACCTTGAACATCTTTTCCTATGTCTATCGAACATCTGTATTTTCTCTTTGGAGAATTATCTATTCAGGTCTGCTCATTTTTTAATAGGACTGTTTGTTTTGTTGTTGTTGTTGTTGTTGTTGTTGAGTCATATGAATTGTTTATATAATTTGCATATCAACCTCTGATCAGATGTTTGAGAGTGAATATCTTCTCCCAATCAGTGGGTTGTATTTTGTTTTGTTGAACATTTCCTTTTGCTATGCAAAAACATTTTAGTTTGATATAGTCCCATTTGTTTATTTTTGCATTTGTTTTTCTTGCCAAGGAGATATGTCTGAAAAGAGATTATTAGTAGCAATATCAGAAAGATTACTGCCTATGTTATTTTTGAGTTTTATGGTTTGGGGGTCTTACATTTAACTCTTTAATCCATTTTGAGTCTACTCTTGTATATGGTGTAAGAAGGTGGTCCAGTTTCTTCATTTGCATGTATCTGTCCAATTTTTCCCAACGCCATTTACTAAAGAGACAGTCTTTACCCTATTGTATATTCTTGCCTCCGTTGTCATCTATTAAGTGAGCATATAAGCATGGATTTATTTCCGGGCTCTCTATTCTATTCCATTGATTAATATATCTGTTTTTACATAAGTACCATGCTGTTTTGATTACTGTAGCTTTGTAGTATAGTTTGATATCAGGTAGTGGGATTCTTCCAACTTTGTTCTTTCTCAAGATTGTCAAAGCTATTTGAGGTGTTTCATGGTTCCATATAAATTTTAGGATTATTTGTTCTAGCTCTCTGAAAAATGCCATTGGTATTTTGATAGGGATTGCATTAAATCTATAGATTGCTTTGGGTAGTATGGCCATTTTAATGATGTTAATTCTTTCTACCCATGAGCAGGGTATATGCTTCCATTTATTTGTATCTTCTTCAATTTTTTTTTCAATGACTTATAATTTTCTGAGAAAAGTTCTTCTACCTCCTTGGTTAATGTGATTCCCAGGTATTTTATAGTTTTCAACACAATTGTAAATGGGACTGTTTTTTTAATTCCTCTTTCTGAAAGATCATTGTTGATGTATAAAAATGTCACTGACTTCTGTATATTAATTTTGTAACCTGCTACATTACTAAAGTCATTGATCAGTTCTAATATATTTATATATGTAATTTTTGGTGGAATCTTTAGGGTCTTCTAATATAGTATCATGTCATCTGCAAATAACAAGAGCTTTATTTCTTCCTATACAATTCGGATACCTTTTATTTCTCTTTCTTGTCTTATTGCTGTGGTTAAGGCTTTCATTACAATATTGAAGAGGAGTTGTGAAAGTGGGTATCTTTGTCTTTTTCCCGATCTTAAGGAAAACACTTTTACCTTTCCACAGTGATTATGACATTCACTATAGATTTGTCCTACATGGCCTTTATTATGTTGAGGTACATTCCTTCTATTTCCACTTTGCCAAAAGTTTTTATCATAAATAGATGTTGAATTTGGCATCGATTTTTCTGCATTGATTGATATGATCATATGATTTTTATCTTTCGATTTGTTAATGTGGTGTATCACATTAACTGATTAACAGATATTGTACCGACCTTGCGTCCAAAGAATAAATCCAATTTGGTCATGGTGTATGATATTTTTAATTTATTGCTTTTTTTCTTTTTGTCTCTAGGTATCTTTTGATCTATCTTGATCTCATTGTTAAGCCATTCATTGTTTAGTAGCACGTTATTTAGCCTCCATGTGTTTGTGTATTTTCCAGTTTTTTCTTGTAGTTGATTTCTAGTTTCATGCCATTGTGATCAGGGAAGACAGATTGATTTCAACCTTCTTAAATTTATTGAGACTTGTTTTAGGGTCTAACATATGGTGTATCTTAGAAAACGTCGCATGTGTACTTGAGAAGAATGTATATATTTTTTGATTTGGAGTGAAATGCTCTGAAAATATCTACTAAATCCATCTGGTCTAGTGTGTCTTTTATTCCTATTGTTTCCTTCTTGATTTTCTTTCTGGAAGATCTGCCCATTGGTGTCAATGGGGTGTTAAAATCCCCTACTATGAGTGTATTACTGTTGATCTCTCTTTTTATGTCAGTCAATAATTGCTTTATGTGTGTAGGTGCTCCTATGTTGAATGTGTATATGTTTATTCGGGTTATGTCCTCTTAATGTGTTGATCCCTTTGTCTTAATGTAATTCCCTTCGTTGTCATTATAGCCTTTGATTTAAAGTCTACTTTGTGTGATATAAGTATTACTATGCAGACTTTTTTTTTCATTTCCATTTGATGAAATAAGTTTTTCCATCCTTATGCTTTCAGTCTGTGAATGTTATTTGATCTGAAGTGCAGCTCTTTGAGGACAGTATATGCATGTGTCTTGTTTTCTTATCTATTTGGTTACCCGATGCTTTTTGATTGGAGCATTTAATTAATTTACATTTAAAGCGATTATTAATAGGTACATAGTTATTGCCATTTTATTATTTGTATTGAGTTTGTTTTTTCTTCTCTTCTTTTCTTCTTCTTCTTCTTCCGCTTTGTTTTTCTTTATTTTTTTTTGTTTGTTTTCTTTTGTTTTTTTTACTGATGTTTCTTTAACATTCCTTGTAATACTGCCTTGTTAGTGATGAATTCCTTCAGATTTTCCCTGTCTGGGGAGCTCTTTGCTCTTTACCTCACCTTCCATTTTAAATGAAAGCATTTCTGGTTAGAGTATTCATGACTGTAGATTATTGTTTTTCATAACATGGAATATTTCTCACCAGTCCCTTCTGGCCTACAAAGTTTCTGTTGAAAATTAAGAAGACATTCATATGAAAGTATGCTTGTAAGTAACTAGTTGCCTTTCTCTTGCCACTTTTAAGAGTCTCTCTTTGTCTTTGACCTTTGGAATTTTAATTGTGATGTGTTTTGGTGTGGGTCTGTTTGAATCCCTCTTATTTGAAACTCTTCGTGCTTCCTGGAATTGTATGTCTAATTCCTTTGCCAGATTAGGGAAGTTTTCTTTCATTATTTCTTCAAATAAATTCTCAATTCTTTTATCTTTCTCTTCTCCTTCTGGTACTCTTATCATGCAGATATTATTACACTTCATGTTGTCCCAGAGATCTCTTAAACTATCCTCATTTTTTAATTTTCTTTTTCTTTTTTCTGTTCTGATTGGGTGTTTTTTGCTACTTTATCTTCAAGTTTGCTGATTCAGTATTCTGTTTTGTCCAATCTATTGTTGAATCTTTCTAATGTATTCCTCATTTCAGTTATTGTATCCTTCATTTCTGTCTCTTCTTTATGGTTTCTATGTCTTTATTTTTATCTTACTAACTCTCTGTTGAGGTTCTCATTGAGCTCATTCATTCTCCCCTGAATTTCATTGAGCATCCTTTTAACTAATATTTTGAACTCTGTTTCTGGTAGATTGTTTGCCTCCATTGCATTTAGCATATTTTCTGGAATTTTCTCCTGTTGATTCATCTGTGGCATGTTTCTTTGTTTCCTCATTTTATTAGCCTCTCTAAGTTTGTTTCTATAGGAAGATTTGTTTTGTCTCTCAAGCTTGGTCAGATGCTCTTATGTGGAAAGTGTCCTATGTGGTCCAGTGGCACATTCACCCTAATCTCCTGTGGTGGGGGCCCTGGATGTATTCTTTGTGTGGGTTGTAATTGATCTTCCGTTGTATCTAATCCTTTATTGGTGTTAGTACCTCAGTGGATGGCATTAACACTTGTCCTGAGTAACTGTGGGAACTGGTTATGCTCATGGGTATGAGTTGCTTTGTGGGACTGACCTTCTGAGTGGGATTTGTCCTAGCAGACTTGTGTACTTGTGGAGACCATCCTTTGTGTGTATCACTTATGAAGCAAATCAGGAGTTGCTCTGTTGGTTTCTAGTGCCAGACTTCGGGTGCATTGTTTTTTTTTTTTGGCCCCTTGAGAGGGCCTCTCCATAGTCAGTCACTGTCTTTGATTGCTTGGGGCAATCTGGTGAGAGCTACAAAGCAATTTGCAGATGGTTGCTGCCTATGCTAGATCTATAGGTGAGTGGAAGAGACAATGCTGTATGCTGCAGTTCCATTACCCTTAGTATCAAGCCTGGGGCATTCAGCAGAAAGGCCAATGCTCCTCAGGGGCTAAGGCTGACTGCCAGTTGCCTACAGTAAGACTCTGCAACTTGAAGAGCTTCTGGGTGACATACTCAATGGGTGGTGCTGGGACCCAGGGAGTCACCCAGATAAATTGAGATTTCCCCCTACCATTGCAGTGCCAATTTACATGCCAGCACTGTCTCATGGCTCCCTGTAAAAGTCTTAGTTCACAGCAATGCTAGCCACTGTTCACCTCTGGCCTGCAAATGTCCGAGATTTGCTTAAGAATTACTGGAGCTCATAAGTATGGGTTTGTAGCCCATCACTGACAGCTTCTCCCAGATGCATGGGCTTTGTGTGTGCCACCTGAACTGAATTATGTTATTTGGTGTTGAATTCATGGCCCAAGGAAAGTACAGGATAGGACCAGGTTGCATGGGAACAGGCTTGCCACAGGTAATTTGTTGGTTAGGTGAGGTGGCGTCTCAGTGAGTCACGGGGCCATCAACCCTATGTAGCACCAGCTTTACTGCCAGTTCTGTGACCACAGGCTTCCACAAAAGTCACATATCACTGTAAGACCTAATGCCTTCATGGATGAACCCACCAAACCTTGCAATCTGCCCAAGTGGTATTGTATCTCATGCTGGCAGCAGTGATCTGACTGTCACTGTTTTCCCTGAAATTTGCCAACTGTACTAGCTGACATCTGTTGCCTGCCCTGCACAAACCCAGATAGGAATAGGNATTGTAATCCCCAGAGCAACCACTAAGAACATAGCACCAAAAACTTAATAAAAAAAAAGTTATTAAAGTAATTAAAATACTATACTAAAAATATTCAATTAATGAAAAAAAGGGTAAATAGGTAAAAAAAAAAGTTGCGATATATAAGGAGAGTAAAAAGTAAGCATGCAGATATATACCCAGTCATATTACTAATAACATTAAATGCGAATAAGTTAAACAATCCAATCCATAAGCAACAATTTTATGACTAGATTAAAAACAAGATTCAATTATGTGCTGTCTAATGGAGACAGGCTTTATATTAAAAAATACAAATAGATTAAATATTAAAATAAATTTTAAAATATATAAAATGAACAGCAGCTATAAGCAAGTTCGAGTGGATATACTAATATTCAGTAAATTGACACTAAAACAACGTATAATAGAGATAAAGAGGGACACTTTATAATTACAAAGGGGCCAATCCTTCAGAAATATACAACAATTATAAACATATGTGCATTAAAGAAAAGAACTCTAAAATATGTGAAGAAAAATATGACAAAATTGAGGAAAGTAACAGATATTTAAAAAACGTAACTTGCAAACTTCAATACCCCACTTTCAATGATATATAAAACAACCAGGCAGAAAATATACAAAGAAATAAAATATTTCAACAGCACTATAAGCCAACTTGTTTTAACAAATATCTATAGAAAACTCCCAACAATAGTAGTAGAAAACATTTCACAAGTGTGCACAGACTATTCCCCAGCATAGACAAGATACTAGAACACAAAACAAGCTTAAAAAATAATTTAAAAAATACAAAGTATTCTTTCAGACCACAGTGGAAAAAAATAGAAATAATAACAAATAAATTTGATGATTTCACAAGTTTGTGGAAATTAAAGAACATCTTCTTCAATGGGTTAATGGAGAAATAACAAGAATATTATAAAATAATTTGAGATGAATTAAAATGAATAGCACAAAAATCTTTTGAGATGTAGCTAAAGGAATACTTTCAGAGAAGTGTATAGCCGTAAATGTTTACATTTAAAAGTGAACAAAGCTTTCAAATATATAACCAACCTGTAATATTGAGACACTTTTGAAAAATAAAAGCAAACTAAAACTATAGCAGTAGGGGTAAAAACATACCAAAGGTTAGAGTAGAAAAAGATAGAACAGAGAATAACAATAAATATAAATTAAATCAAAAGTCGGTTCTTTAAAAAAGTCAACAACTTGACAAACTTTTCACCAAAACTGACCAAAAAAAAAAAAAAAATTGAGAAAAGATTCAAATTTACTAAATCAGGAAACAAAGATGAGACATTGTTAATGACATTACAAAAATAATAAAAGATTATAGCATTACATCAGAAGCATGGCAGCATGAGGGGGCCCCTTGACCTCTCCCCTTGAAACTATAAAAAAAATTGAACAGGTACGATCTAACAGAAGAATCCTAGGCTAGCACACAAACACTTCTGAAAAATCTGCATATAAAAACATCTGAAAGTGGTTAAATCAGGTGAGCAGGTGAGGAGGAAAAGGAGAGAAGTGGAGACAGGTGCTGCGGACGCAGCCTGGATTTCCCTGCGGGACTTGGAGACAGGGGAACAATCAGCTTGTGGCATTCACTCTCTGTAGCCCTGAGCATTCCTGCCTGCGTGATTAGAATATATTAAGGCAAAACCATGATCAGGGCAGAGACCAGGGAAGAGACAAAATAGAGAGGTGTCAAGGCTCTGTTCTAGCAGCTGCCATTACCAGGCAGAAAGCTGAGTTACAGAGCCTGGCTGCCTCCCTCCACCCTCCCAGAGCTTGCCTCCTCAAATCCTCCCAGAGCAAGCAGTGGGCCCCGGGGAAATCTGCATGAACAAATGTCAAGCTACAGAGCACGGAGTCCATAGCCCCAAGTATTGAGATGTACACTGCGGCTGATCCCCCGGTGACAGGGTTGGAGATAAAGAGGTGAAGCTGCTGAAACCTGGTTGTTGACAAATTGGGAGGAAACCAGCCACAGGCAAGCCAGCTGCCTTCTCAACCCAGCCCACTGCACCCATCTAGGCTCATACTGGCAGAGGCACTGTGACACCACAGGCAGCACAACACTGCATCTGGCTTCTGGGGCAGCACTGGGACTTTAAGGACTCTCCAGGGTCTCAGAACCCCATAGCCCACCACATTCTTCCATGGGGGTGGACCTGGTCACTGAAGAGACAAACACTTCTCCAGGGAATAAAGGGAATGTTGTTTTTTTTTGTTTGTTTTTTTGGTGTTTTTATTGTTCGTTTGTTTTTTGTGTGTGTGTGTTTTTTGTTTTTTGTTTTTTGGTTTTTTTTTTGCCACACAGCAGATATCCAGAAGGCCAGGGTAGCGCAGTAGGCTAGTGTACCACCTACTGTCAAATAAAATAAAATAAATATTTTTTATCAACCTGCTAAAGAAAGATTATATATATATATGTATATATATTATATATATATATATATATATATAGATGAAGTTCATTCCCATAAATGCCTAGGAGGAGAAATAATCCATCAAGTACCATGAACAACCAAGGTGACAAGGCAGCAGAGAAAAAGAATTAGAAATCTCCACAAAATAAACTTTAAAATACTCAAATATGTGATTTAAATGACAGAGATTTCAAGACTGCAGTTTTTGGGGAAAAAAAATCTCAACAAGATGCAAGATAGGCAGATAGGCAGTATAATGAACTCAGAAATAAAATAAATAAAAAGAATATGTTACTAAAGATATTGAAACATTTAAAAAGAACCAAATAAAACTTCTGGAGCTAAATAACTCAATAAAAAAGATGAAGAATGAAATAGCGAGCTTAAGAAATAGAGCTAGCAAGAAAAAGGAACAATTAGTGATATCAAAGATAGAAATATAGAAATGATATAGATGGAAGAAGAAAGTTGAGAGTAAAAAAAAATATAAGGACTCTACAAAAATATCTGGTGCCATCAAAAAGAGCAATATAAGATTTATGAGTATATCAGAAGGAGAAGAGAGAGAGGGGGGAACAGAGATCTTAGTCAAAGAAATAGTCAATGAGAACTTCCCAGACCTATGGAAAAATACTGGATCCTCAAATCCAAAAACTAAACAGAACACAAAATTATCTCTATCCAAAAAGGCCTTCTCCCAAGCACATTATATTAAAATTTTCAAAAACTAATGACAAAGAAAGGATTTTCAAGGCAGCAAGGGAAAAGAAGATGATAACTTATAAAGGAAAACCCATTAGATTATCATGGGATTTTTTAAAACAGAAATACTACAAGGTAGGAGGGATTGGAATCAAATATTTAAACTATTGAAAGACAGTAATTATCAGCCAAGAATAATATAACCAGCAAAGTTCTATGTTATATGTGAAGGAGAAATAAAGACCTTTTTTGGCAAACAGAAGCTGAGAGAATTTTCCACCACAAGTCAAGAACTACAGGAAGTATTGAAAGAGATTATTCTACCTGAAATTATATATATATGAGGAAGATGACCAAAATACAGACAGAAACAGGAAATTGCAACTCTTATTCAGAATAGTATATTATAAACTTAAATAATACATAATGGATAAAGGATGTGAAAATATTTTTAAAAGGAAGAAAACAACAGCTACTGTAACTCAGAAATGAACAGCATAAATAAGAATAATTTGAGACAATAAAAACAGAAAAGAGAAGAGAGTAAAGGTCTGAATTTGGAAAGGATAATAAGGATAAGAAACACGCAGAAGGAAAGGACTACTGAATATTTAAAACTTACACTTACACAAACTTAATGGTAAACACACACACAAACACACACACAAAACTCCAGAACTAAAACACATAACATACAAAAGAGGGAATAGAGGGAAAAATCATAGAATACTACTAAACTAAAATAACAAACAGAAACACAAGGACAAAGAAACAATAGAGACACTGAGCTACCAGAAAACAGAAGATAAAATACCTATAAGAAAACTTCATATATCAATAATCACCGTAAATGTAAATGAACTAAACTCACCAATAAAAAGGCAGAGTAGCAGATTCGAATATAAAAACAAGACCTAACTATATGCTGCCTTCAAGAGACACATCTCAGCTGCAAGAACAAATATAGACTGGAAGGGAAACGTGAAAAATGATACTCCAAGCAAATGTCATCCAGAGAAAAGCATGTATAACATTCCTATATCTGACAAAATAATCTTCAAATAAAAAAGTTAAGGAGAGACAATGATGGACACTGCATAATTATAAAAGAGACGATACATCAAGAGGACATAACACATCAATATATATGCTCCCAATCAGGCAACACCAAAATATATAAAGCGACTACTAACAAAATAAAAAAGCAAAACTTTAAAAAATATAATTATAGCAGAGAACCTAAATATCCCACTGACATCTATGGATAGCTCATCCAAACAGGAAATCGAGGAAATATTAACCTTAAATGACATGTTAGACCAATTAAACATAATCGATACATACAGAAACTTTCATTCCAAAATACCAGATTATATATTCTTCTCTAGTACATATAAACCCTCTCAAGGAGAGACCATATGTTTTGACACAAAACTAGCCTCAACAAATTTAAGAATATTGAAATCATATCAACCATATTCTTTGACCATAATGTTTTGAAATAGAGATCAATTGCAAAAAGAAAGCATAAAAAACACAAATATGTGGGAATTAAACAACATACTATTAAAGATTGACTGGGTCAAAGAAGAAATAAAGGAGAAATCAAGAGAAACAGAAACAAATGAGAATGAAGTACAACATATCAAAACTTTTTGGACACAGCAAAAACGATAATAGAAGAAATTTCATATCACTACAGGCTTATCTCAAGAAACAAGAAAGATCCCAAATAAACAACCTAAGTTTGCATCTTAAAATACTAGAAAAGGAACAAATGAAGCCCAAAGTCAGCAGAAGGAAGGAAATAATCAAAATTAAAGCAGAATTAAATGAAATTGAGAACATAAAGACAATAGAAAAAACAATGCAACAAAGAGATGGTTCTTTGAGAAGTTTAATAAAATTGACAAGCCCCTGGCTAGACTCATTAAAGAAAAAAGAGAAAGGACACAGATAAACAAAATCAGGAATGAAAGAAGAGTTGTGACAAATACCACCAAAATATAAAGAATCATACAACATTATGTGCCACCAAATTCAATAACCTAGAAGAAATGGACAAGATCTTAGAAATACACAAACTTCCCAGGCTGAATCATGAGAAAGTGAAAAATCTAAATAGACCAATCAACAGTAAGGAAATTGAAACGATCGTGAAAAACCTCCCAAAATATAAACTCCAGGATCAGATGGCTTCACTAGTGATTTCTACCAAACATGCAAAGTATATTTAATACCTGTTCTTCTCAAATTCTTCCAAAAATTGTAGAAGAGGCAATACTTCTTAAGTCATTTTATGAGACCAACATTATTTTGCTACATAAAGCTGGTAAAGATAACACACACACATACACAAACTACAGACTAATACTTCCAATGATATTGATGTAAAAATCCTAAACAAAATGCTAGAAAATTAAATAAAACAATACATTAAAAAGATCATTCATCACCATCAAGTGAAGTTCATTCTAGGGCCACTAGGATGGTTCAGCATATGCAAAAAGATGAATGTGATAAACCATATTAACAAAATAAAGGATAAATAGTATACAAATGTAAAAGTTCAAATCAAAATACTAGCAAATCGAATACAACAATACATTAAAAAGTTTATACATCACGGTTAAGTGGAATTCATTCCAGGGGCACAAGGATGGTTCAACATATACAAATCGATTAATATGATACATCATGTAAACAAAATAAATGATAAAAACCATATGAACATATTAATAGATGCAGAAAAAGCATTTGACAAGATACGGAATATGTTTATGATTACAACACTTATTAAATAGGCATAGAAGGAAAGTATCTCAACATAATAAAGGCCATATAAGACAAACCCTCAGCTAACATTATACTTAATGGTGAAAAACTAAAAGATTTTCCTTTAAGATCAGGAACATGACAAGGTGGTCCACTATCACCACTCTTATTAAATATAGTGCTGAAATTCCTAGCTATCAATCAGGCAAGAGGAATAAATAAAAGATATCTAAATTGGAAATAAAGTCAAATTGTCACTTTCTGCAGATGACATGATTCTCTGTATAGAAAACTCTAAAGACTCCACCAAAACATTGTTATAAACAATAAACAAATAAATTAAAGTTTCAGAATAAAAATTCAATGTACAAAAATCCATAGCATTCCTATACTCTAACAATAAGTTTTCAGGAAAAAAAAAAAAAGAAAAAGAAAAAACAAATTATTTCGCAGTTGCAAAAAAAAAAAGAAGAGTAAAATACCTAGAAATAAACCTAAGAATGCATGTGGAGGACCTATACACTCAAAAATGTAAGACATTATTTTAAAAATTGAAGAAAACACAAAGTAATGGAAAGATATTTAGTATTTATGGATTGGAAGAATCAACATAGTTAAAATGACCTTATTACCCAAAGCAATATACAGATTTCATGCAATTCCCATCAAAATCCCAATGCCTTTTAAAATTTAGAATAAAAAAAAATCAAGTTTGTATGGGAGCGCAAAAAATCCAGAATAGCTAAAGTAATCTTGAGAAAAAAAGAACAAGGCCTGAGTTATCACACTTCATAACTTCAAATTATACTGCAAAGTGACAATTATCAAAATAGCATGATAATGGCAGGAAACACATGGACCAGTGGAACAGAATTGAGAGCTCAGAAATAGACCCGCATATGTATGAGCAAATAATTTTTTAAAAAGGAGCCAAAAACATACAGTGAAGAAAGGAAAGCCTCTCCGATAAATGGTGCTGGGAAAACTGGAAAGCCACATGCAAAATAATGGAACTACTCTGTCACCATACACCAAAATTTAATCAAAATGGATCAAAGGCTTGAATATAAGACCTGAAAAAATAAGTTGCTTAGAAGAGGCATAGGTACTAAACTCATGGATCTTGGATTTAGAGAGGATTTTATGAATTTGAACTCAAAGCCATGGGAAGTAAAAGCAAAAATAAACGAATGGGCCTGTGTCAAATGAAAAAGCTTCTTCACAGAAAAGAATCCATCAACAAAACAAAGAGGCAACTAACTGAATGGGAGAAGATATCTGAAACAACACCTTCAATAAGAAGCTAATATCCAAAATATTTAAGGAAATCTTACAATTTAATAACAACAACAAAAAAATCCAACAAAAAATGGGCAGAGGACTCGAACAGATGCTTCTCAAAAGAAGACATACAAATGGCCAACAAACTTATGAAAAGATGCTCAACATCGCTAGCTATTAGGGAAATACAAACTAAAACCACAATGAGATACCATCTCACACCTGTTAAAATAGCTGTTATGAACAGGACAAGTAATAATAAGTGTTGGAGAGGATGTGGAGAAAAAGAAACCCTCATACACTGCTGGTGGGACTGCAAATTGGTACAGCCACTATGGAAAACAGTATGGAGGTTCTTCAAAAAAATTAAGAATCGATCTACCGTGTGATCCAGCAACCACTCTACTGGGTATTTACTCCAAAGACTTGAAAACTCATATCTAAAAAGATATTTGTACACCAATGTTCACAGAAGCATTATTCACAGTGGCCACGACAGGGAAGAAACTGACGTGTCCTATGATAGATGATTGGATAAAGAAGCGGTGGTTCCTGTATACAATGGGATATTACTCAGTCATAAGGAGAGATGAAATACTACCACTTGTGATAACGTGGATGGATCTTGTGAATATCATGCTAAGTGAAATAAGTCAGACAGAAGTCGAGGACCATATAATTTCACTCATATTTGGGATATAAAACTGAAAGCAAGAAACAAATGAGAGACAAACAAAAACTCATAGATACAGACAACAGTTTAGTGGTTACCAGAGCAAATGCAGAATGGCAGAAGTAAATAAGGATAAAGGGGGTCAAATATATAGTGACAGAGGAGATTTAACTTTGGATGGTGAACACACAATACAATGTACAGATGACGTATTATTGAATTATACACTTGAAACTTACATAATTTTAATAACCAATATAACCCAAATAAATTAAATTTTAAAAGAAGAATGGGTTTGGAAATGACAGGCAATTTAAAAACACAGCATATTTTTGTCACTTATGCCTCAATAATGCTTAAAAATATAAGGGAATATTATGAACAACTATATGTCAACTGATGAGATAACTCAGGAGAAATAGAAAAATTTCTAGAAAGACACAAAGTTCCAAATCTGACTATGAAAAAATAGAGAATCTGAATAGAACAATAACAAAGAGTTTAATTAGTATTTTTTTTAAATTTCTGACAAAGAAAGCTCAGGCCCAGATGGCTTCACTGGTAAATTCTAACATTTAAAGGAGCATTTTTACCAATTATTTTGCTTGGTATCAGTCTTAGTAACTATGTGGGGTGGAGGTGTGTGGGGGGTATTTGACACCAAGGTCAAGGCATCAGAAACAAAAATGAACAAGTTGGACTAAATTAAACTAAAAAGCTTCTGCCCAACAAAGGAAACCATCAACAAATGAAAGGCAGCATATGAAATGGGAGAAAATATTTGCAAATAATTATATATCTGATAAGGGGTTAATATACAAAATATATAAGTACTTATACCCAATTCTATAGCAAGAAGAAAACCCTTTGATTAAAAATGGATAGTAAGTCTGAATAGACAATTTTCCAAAGAAGATGTACAGATGGCCAACAGATACATAAAAATGTGCTCAATATAACTAATCATTAGGGAAATTCAAATCAAAGCCATAAAATATCACCTCACAACTCTTAGAATAGTTATTATCAAAAAGACAGAAAAATAAGTGTGAGGATGTGGAAAAAATGGAATGCTTGCACACTATTAGTGGTAATGTAATTTGGTATAGCCATTATGTTAAACAGTATGAAGGTTCTTCAAAAAGTTAAAAATAGAACTTACTATATGATCCAGTAATACTATTTCTGAGTATTTATATTTTAAAAATGAAAACACTAACTCAAAAACATACATGCACCCTCATGTTCATTGCAGCAATATTTGTAATGGCCAAGACATAGAAGCAGCCTGTGTTCATCAATGGATGAATAAAGAAAAATACACACACACACACACACATACACACATTTATCAACACACAAGTATGTATGTGAAATATTATTCAACCATAAAAAAAGAATGAAAAATATCATTGAGCCATTAAAAGGAATGAAATCTTGACATATGTGACAACATAGATGGACTTCAAGGTATTATGCTAAGTAAATTAAGTCAGAGAAATTAAGTAAATTAAGGCAGAGAAAGATAAATAGAGTATGATCTCACTTATATGTGGAATCTAAAAAATAGCTGGCTTATAGGTACAGAAAACAGTTTGATGGTTGTTGGGAGTGGAGGATGAAATGGGTAAAGATGGTCAAAAGGTACAAACTTTCAGTTATACAATACATCCCAGGGATGTAATGTACAGTATGGTGATTATAGTCACCATAATAATAATATATAGTTGAAAATTGCTAAGAGGATAGATCTTAAAATTTCTCATGACAAGGAGAAAATTGTAAGTGTGATAATGGATACTAACTAAACTTTTTGGTGATCATTTCATAACATGTACAAATATTGAATCATTATATTGTATACCTAAACTAAAATAATGTTTATGCCAATTATATCTAAAAAAAAATATTCTTCATAAACAAGTCTAAAAAATAATTAGAAAAGGACACTTTGCATTTTATTCTATGAAGCCAGTATTTTCACAGTATAAAAGCCAAAGACATCACAAAAAAATAAACTAAAGAAAAATACTTTTTATAAGTCAAATGCAAATATCCTCAATAAAACATGAACAAAACAAACAATATGTAGAAAGTATTATACACCATGATCAAGTGGGAGTTATCACAGTGATGCAAGTTTGGTTCAACTTATGAAAAGCCATCAATATATCATTTCAGTAGAATTAAGGAAAATAAAACATACAATCCTCACACACACACACAAAAACACAGTTGACAAAACCTATACCCTTTTATAATAAAAACACTCACATGAAGTAGGAAGTGAACTAACTTCCTTAACCTAAAGGGCACCTTACATAAAAAACAGCAAATCTACAGCTAACATTATGCTTAAATGGTAAAAGATGGAATGCTTTTACCCTAAGACCAGTAACAATAAAAATATGGCCATGTTTTCTACTTCTATTCAACATTATTCCCAATTAAGATAAGATCAATCTTTAAAAAAAAAATTATGAACTTAATTAAAATGTCTCACATATGAATCATTTTAAACCAGATATAGACACGGTCGTATTTCTGTTTTGACGTTAACTCTTAACTTTGTCACTCAAATGTTTTTTGTTTGTTTGTTTGATTGTTTATTTAAACTTGTCATGTAGATGAAAAGATTGCTTTGGAAACTTGTCAGCCAAGCTCTTTTCCAAGGCAAAATACTGATTTCTCTCAATACACTCTGATAGGTGAAAAGAACTTTGTTGAGGATCCACCTTCTTGATCCTGCAACTTGAGATCACATTATAATAATAGCTAACACGAAAATAATAACTACATTTTTGTTTCTGCAGGAAAACTTCCCTTCATGAAATTCTGCTGGGGCAGTTATTATTAGCCCCACTTGCTTTTGGTCTAATTAACCAGCTATCATGGGGTTAATAATGATTTCAGAGGAGGCTCATTAATTCATTTGAACAAGATAGCTGAGAGTACTCTATTTTTTTTATTTATGTGTTTGATGTTTAGCAAACCTCTCAACACAGAGGTTTAATATGTTTATTATTTTTATTTTACATTTTATTTTCTCTTTTATACTATAGGATCTATTTTGAAAGTTTGCAGCCAAAACCAACTACAGGACTAAGAAATGCCATATGTTGTTTCTGTACGAGTTTCATGGGGAAAAAAAAAAAAAACCTTTCTGAGATAAAAGCTATTTATTACAATTTTTGTATTTGAATATGGTGTTTTCCAAAGAAAATCCTTAATGTGATTTATAAAGAAATTGTCCATGAAGATTTTGAGAAATGTCAGTAATAATATTCCAGAGATTTTCGTATTTCAATCTTTTAAAGATTACATTAGAAATAAATGAATAGCTGCTCAGAGTGCCCAACCTACTACTTATCAATTACATTAAATGCCAATGGGCAGGGGAACCTAGTATCTGCTTCATTTTTGAAGGTGAATCAAAACGACAACCCCAACTGAGCCTAGGATAGGATAAATATGTTAAGGTAGGTTTTATTGTCGTGGGATTTGTTAAGTTGTAAGTTTGTTTCACATAGGTCTTTATAGGTGATCTCACCTACTCATGCAAGGGAGAGGGATATCCTCTCATAAAAACCAGGCAATAGTTCTGGGTCAAGTTATCAGGTGTGAGGGATATTGCTTATGGATCGGACACTTCACTTGTTGGTTACAATGGCTTGTGAGATGATCTGATTGGCTTGGATGAATGTGATCTATTGAGTCACTTTCTAAATGGTCCTGCCTAAGAGTTGTTCTGTCAAAAGTGTAAAACCATCATGTTAATGGTGTGGTATCTACTTGATTAACTTTTATTCAAAATTGTTTTTAAGACATTAATATCTTATTATTCTACCAAATTTTCCTTTTATTTCCTTTCAATTTTAAGCACCAATAATTATAAAAATTGCTAACATCAATTGAATACTTGTACCAGACACTGTTCTAATTATCTTGCATTACTATTTACCTAAACTTCATAATTTATTATTATTTGAAAACACACATTGTTTTACCCGAGTTCACTTATCCAAAATCCTACACATAATATTACTCAAGGTCAGTTACCAAAAGTCACAAATAGTTTTATAAATTTATATACATGTTTTGAGCCGAGGTCCTTAATCATTGTGTTCAGCTGCTATCTAGTATAGTTAAGTAATACAAAAGCAGAAAAGCCTGAGAAAACAGTGTTTTTTTGTTTATTTGCTAGTTTGTTTACTTTTGCATGTTGCTAAAAGTTGTTAAATGACAGAGATTAAAATGCAGAGAGATATCAGATTCCAAGAGACACTGCATTGAGTCTGTCATCAGCAACTATTATGGGTTAGAAATTAAATGTCCTTCCCCCTCTTTTCTACACATAAAGTGAGCTTCTGTATTCAACTGCCCTAAGGGGGTGGAGACAGTAAAGTGGCCCCAGTAATGGATTAGAAGGGAAATTCTGTCAACCTGGTGGAATTAATACTTAGAATCAGATTATTTTTAAGTAACTAAAAATAAGTATATTTATTGCATATCTGATTGTATAGAGTAAGATTCATATTTGCTGCACATTTAAATGGCATTCATCATCATTGCAACTTGACATCCTGACAAAGGCTAATCTCTAATTACCACAAATGTTTTAAAGGGAGTGAGTTTAGCTATAATCCAGAAATGATAACATTACTTTTGACCTAAGAATAGAGGCCTGAAGGAGTGATATTTGAAAATTGTACAGAGAACTATTTGTATTTTATGGTGAAGAATTTTATTCCAAAGTTTCTGATGAAGAATATTTATAAGAATCATGTTCATGATGTTTATTAATATGTGCTATTAGTAAATGTTTTCAAAGACACAAAGGTTCGACAACACTCATTTGGTTCCTAAAACTTCCATAGTTTCAATTTTGTGTTGGTGGAATAAATAAATAAATAAGAATGTTCTTTGAAATTACTCCCAAAAGAACTGGAGTAAATAAAAGAATTGACTATCATTACATGAAGTTTATAATGTGTTAACAGCAAGAACTGTATATGAATGGTAACATTCTTTAAGTCAAGTGGTTTCTCACTTAGTATTGCGATTTAAAATAGACTTGGTAGATTATGTATTGAGCTATTTTCTATTCCTTTCTACATATGCACATTTCTTTTAATGACATACTTAAAACTAGCACAAAACTGTACTTTTCTATATTTTATAGCTCTTACAAAATTTAGAGGTAAAAGGAAAACAAAGCAGTAAATTTTTCAGTGGTCTGGGGTTCTGACAGACTCATCAAAATTATCTTACAATCAAAGTTTTGGCACTGAGAATGAAAGATGCCAAAGGTGTCTTGTAGAGACATCTGCTAAGGTCCCTGACTCTGCAGCAATGATTTTGAATTAGAGACTCAATATGAGCAGCTTCAGGAAAAATTGTTAAACATGAAGGTTAGATGGAAGCTGAGCAGAAATTATAGGAAAAATAAGCCCAAAAGTTATCATGTACCCTCATAAGTTTGATATGTTCAGAATGGCTAAGTTTAAACTGGTTTTGCAAAGCTACCTAAACTTGACTTTGTGAATGAAAAAATGAATGCTGAAGATTTTGTTTATATAGAACAGAGAGACATATATGGCCACAGCAGGACATAGAAATTAGGAATTTAGATCCGGAGTCAGGCTTTTTATTGAATCCCCAGTTCCTCATCCTTGTGCAAGTACCTAATGACTCTGTGTCCCCAACTGTAAACTGGAGAAAAATATTTCCTCTAGGAATGCTCTGAAGATTAACATATGTAATATTTGTAAAATATTCAGCACAGTGCTGCTATGTTGTGTTTTCAATAAATATTAGCTTATTAATTTAAAATATGTAGTTATCCATATGGAAAGTGCTCATTAAAGACTTGTGAAAGTAGTAATATCGACAACAGTAAGTAAAATAATGTTATAATTAGCATTAAAGAAAATAATATTGTACAGACTTTGTAGACAAAAATAGTGAGAAAATTACTAGATTATAAAGCAATAAACTTGCTTTCTTTTCTAGACTTAAAGAAAATTAATTTAAAAATACTTCAGTTCATCTCTGTACATGACTGAGTAGCTCATATCTGTTATCCTCTAGCCAAGACCAATTAGAAACCATGAGCTAAAAGCATACTAAAACAATAATTTGAGTGATCTGGAAAAAAACGAAAGCAGACAAAAATTGGGGAGAACCTATTACTGAAAGAAGAAAAGCAGTCCAGATAAGCACCATGTTTATAACACTTTCTCACTGAATACACTTCTCAGGTCAAGTGATGCATGGAAAAGGAGAGCCAAAAATAAAAGTGACAGTATCACTGAACAGAAGAAACAAAATCCAGAGTCTATTAGGTGAATTACAGGACATCTGAAAATCAAAAAATCCTGGAAAGAAGGTGGCACAGAGAAAGAAAACCCAAAATATATGTAACAAATTCTGCTCAAATCTGTGGCTGACTCCTAAACATGGCATGACAATTATAAGACTTAAAGAGCTCTGAAGAAAGTAGCAGTTGAAAAACATTGATTATGGCAACTTGCTTGTTTCTGAGATACAAAATTTGGAGTTCAAGTCTTGTCAATTACACGACTTTGAAAAATATTTAGGCCTCTTCTTTGAATATCTAGAAGGTTTCCATGTGATGAATAACAAGACATTACAAAACGACTGGCGAAAATTCAATAATAGAATTAAAGACTAAGAAAAAAAACCAGCAGAAATGACAATATATTTGCAACTGGAGTCTCAGAAAGTGAGATAAGATAGTATTGGGCAGGAAAGTACTTGAAGAAATAATGGTCAAGATGTTTGGTAGGAAAATATTAATAAAAATTAAAAAAAAATCAATCAATGATAAGCAAGACTATTACAGATTAAACTACACCTAGGTGAGGAATAATGTCAGCATCATAGACATATAAAACATTCCATATTTTGTCTTTCTCCTCACTCAACTACTAAAATTCAGCATCCATCTATAGACAAAATGCCTTTGAGGAGCTATGGGAACTAGCACCATTCACCTAAGAATCCAGGAAGAGTCTCATCTACTTGTTTGTCAGTTAATAGGCAAATAGACCTCAGTACTGGCTGCAAACCCTGCAGAGCCTCATGGACCAGCTCCAGTCCCTCTCAGTTACTGTCAGGGAAATCCTGGAGAACACTAAATTATATAATCACTAAATTACATAATTGATTATATAATTACATAAATTATATAAAAAATTATGGACAAGAAAGCTGTTGTGGAAGCACATGTTTCCAGAGGAAAATTTCCAGCACTCTGTTGGGAAAAAAATGTAAATTTGGACTCACTGGAGTGGGTAAGAGGAAGAGTTCTACTGTATCCGTGTCATCCAACCACCAAAGTGACATAGGTAAGAGTCAAAAAGATCTTTGAATTCTGATTTATCCCATGTGGCAAAGAAAGTGTGTGTGAGTCAGCACCTGGCTTCTTCCATTGTGTGGGACACTGCCAAAGAGGATTACTTCTCTCTTACCATATCCAGAGTACTAAATTGAGAGCATCATGACTGGGAGGGAGGGTGAGTCAGAAAATTTCTGGAAGAGTGGAAGTTATGACTCTTTAAGGGGATTAAAGAAATGCATATCCTAACTACATCAAGGATTCTATCAGAAGCCCACCCATACGACTCTGAAAATACTTCATCCACAGATTCCCCCCAACTGGCCCATGGGTACCCACAATGCTTCATGTTCCTCATTCACACACATTTCTAACCTGTGGCCAGCTCACTGTTGCACACTCCCTACAATGGCTCAAGAGAGCATTTGTAGACATTCAGTGAGGACACACAGAAAGTTGGCTGAATCTGCAGGTCAGAAAGAGACCACAAACTTGAGCTGTAGCACCACCTTTGGAAAAATAAGAGACTATGTTTACATTTGGTCTAGTATATTATAGGATCCAGAGAAGGCATACAAGCTTAAGAATGTTGCCACATGAGGGAGCAAGAAGCAGGAGGCAGGTATGGCCATAAAAGGCCTAAGAAAATCTCAGAATCTCTAGCAGAGTTGATGAAAGGTATTTTTCCCTTAAAGATATTAAGACCGGAGGAAGAAGCCATTTTTTCAAAGAAGCAGACAGCAGTACAAATGCCAAGGAAGAGGAAAAATTAAGAAATCATGACACCAACCAAAAGATCACAATTATCTTCCAGTAGCTGAATCCAATTTACCAAAGAATTCAAAATAGATTTTTTTAAAGGAAACTCAATGAGCAACAAGAAAAGGCAGGAAGACAATTCAACAAAATAAGAAAATCAATACAAAAACAAAATGAGATGTTTAGTGGGGAGAAAGACATCATAAAAAAATACGAAATTCTGGAGTGGAAGAATACAATGAATGAAATGAAAAAAATAATGCAATAGAGATTATTGATAGCAAACTTGATTAAGCAGAAGAAATAATCAAAGTTTCAAGACAGGAACCTTAACATTATCTAGCCAGGAAAACAAGGGAAAGAAAATAAAAAATAGTGAGGAAAGTCTACAATCGATAGGATACCATCAAAAAGACTAATTTGCAAATCATTGGAGTTCCTCACTGAAAAAAGAGAAATGGATCAAAGGCTATAAAAGAAATAATGGTTGGGAACTTCTCAAAACTAGAGACAAATTTGAAAGACCAAGTTCATGAAGAACATAGGTCACCACACAAAATCAACATAAAGAGATCCTCCCCAAGACATAATCTAAGAAAACTGACAAAATTCAAATATGGATAATTTTACAAAAACCAAGAAAGTAAGATTGTAACATACAAGGTAACCACAATAAAGGTATGAGTAGATTTCTCAGCAGAAATCTTACAAGCCAGGAAAGAATGGGATGGTGTACTTAAAGTGCTGAATTAAAAAAACAAAAAAACAAAAAAAACAAAAAAACAAACAAAAAAACTACCAACCAACATTACCCCAGCAAAGCTATACTAATACAAAAACAGAAAGATACAACACCCTCCACCAAAAAAAAAAAAAAAAAAAAAAAAAAAAAAAAAAAATCCACTGCCACTAGACCTGCCTTACAAGAAATACTGCCAGAGTTTTTCAAGCTAAAATGGAAAGGCTCTAACTAGTAACATGGAAACATAAAAATATATAATATAATGTAAAAGTATATAGTTAAATTCAGAACACTCTAATACAGTAATATGATAGAGGGTTAACCTCTTAACTCCAGTATAAAATTTAAAAAAATAGTTTAAAAATAACTATAACAACAATTTGTTCATAAAAAATGCAATATGTAAAAAGCTAACTGTTATCATTGAAAACAAAAGGTGGAGTAAAAGTGTAGAGATTTTGTATGCAATTGAAGTTAAATTGTTAAGAGTTTAAAATACATGAACACCTATTCTTCTCAAACTACTACAAAAAATTCAAGAAAGAGGAAAGGTTTTCTAACTCATTTTATGAATCCATCATTACCTTGATTCCAAAATCAGAAAAAGACATTACAGAAAAGAAAACTATAGGCCAATGTCTCTTATGAACATTGATGCAAAAATCCTCAACAAAATATTAGCAAACTGAATTTAACAATACATTAACAATATCACATATCATGACGAAGTTGGATTTATTTCTGGGATGCAAAATTGGTACAATATCTGCAAAACAATTAATGTGAAATGCCACATTAACAAATTGAAAGATAAAAATCATATTATCATATCAATAGATGCGGAAAAAGCAATCAACATAATCCAGCATCCATGTATGATAAAAACTCTTGGCAAAGTGGGAATAGAGGGAACATATATTAACATAATAAAGACCATATAGGGCAAACTCACAGGTAACATCATACGCAATAGGGAAAGGCTAAAAGCATTTTCCTTAAGATCAGAAACAAAACAGGATGCTCTCTTTCACCACACTTCTTCAATATTGTACTGGAAGTCTTAGCCACAGTAATAAGATAAGAAAGAGAAAGAACAGGTATCCAAATTGAATAGGAAGAATTAAAACTCTTTTAATTTCAGATAACATGATACTATATCTAGAGAAGCCTAAAGATTCCACCAAAAAAAACTGTTAGAACTGATCAATTAATTCAATAACGTAGCAGGTTACAAAATTAATTTTCAGAAGTCAGTGGCATTTCTATACATCAATAATTAACTTTCAGAAAGGGAAATTAAGAAAACAATACTATTCATAATAGCATCAAGAATATAAAATACCTGGGAATCAAATTAACCAAGGAGGTAAAAGAACTTCTCAGAAAATTATAAGTGATTGAAAAAAGAACCTGTAGAAGATACAAATAAATGGAAGCATGTACCATGTTCATGGGTAGGAAGAATCAACATCATTGAAATGGCCATACTACCTAAAGTAATCTATAGATTCAATGCAATCCCTATCAAAATACCAATGGCATTTTTCAGAGAGATAGAACAAAGAACAAACAATCCTAAAATTTATATGGAACCATAAAAGGCCACGAATACCCTCAGTAATCTTGAGAAAGAAGAATAAAGTTGGAAGAATCCCACTACCTGATATCAAACTATACTACAAGGCTACAGTAATCAAAACAGCATGGTACTTATGTAAAAACAGATACATTGAACAATGGAACAGAATAGAGAGCTCAGAAATAAATCTACACCTATATGGTCATTTTTTTCTATAACGAAAGAGGCAAGAATATACAATGGGGTAAAGAAAGTCTCTTCGGTAAATGGTGTTGTGAAAAATTGGACAGATGTATGCAAAAAAAGAAACCGGACCACCTTCTTACATTGTATACAAGAATAGATTCAAATGGATTAAAAACTTAAATGTAAGACCTGAAACCAGAAAACTTCTAAGAGAAAACATAGGCAGTAATCTTTCTGATATTCTACTAATAATTTCTTTCCAGATATATCTCCCCAGCAAAGGAAACAAATGAAAAAATAAGCAAACGAGACTATATAAAACTAAAATGTTTTTGCACGGCAAAGGAAACCATCAACAACAACAAAAAAGACAACCAACTTCACTCATGATGCATCTGATAAGAGGTTAAAATTCAAATTATATAAAGAACTCATACTACTCAACAACAACAACAACAACAAAGCAATCTTATTAAAAAATGGGCAGAGGATCTGAATAGATATTTCTCTAAAGAGAAAATGTATATGGCCAATAGACATATAAAAAGATGCTCAAGGTCACTGATCATCAGAGAAATGCATATTAAAACCTCAATGAGATATTACTTCACACCTGTTAGAATGGCTATCATTAATAAATTAAAAATCAACAAGTGTTGGTGAGGATGTGGAGAAAAGGGAACCCTCATACACTGTTGGTGGGATTACAAATCGGTACAGCCACTATGGAAAACAGTCCAGAGTTTCCACAAAAAATGTTAAAAATTGATCTACCTTTTGACCAGCAATTGCACTTCTGGATATTTATCCAAAGAAAACCAAAGCAATAATTCGTAAAGTTCTATGTACCCCTCTGTTTATAGCAGCACAATTTACAATAGTCAAGATATGGAAGCAACCTAAATGCTCATCAACAGATGATTGGAATAAGAAGTTATGGTTCATATATATGATATAATATTTCTCAGCCATTAAAAAAAATGAAATCCTACCATTTATGACAACATGGATGGAGCTAGAGGTTATTATGCTGAGTGAAATAAGTCTGACAGAGAAAGATAAATACCATATGCTTCCACTTATATGCAGAATCTAAGGAACAAAAATTACAAATTAATCAAAAACAGCTTCACAGATATAGAGGACAATCTGGTGACAGCCAGAGGGGAGGGGAATTGGGAGACTGGGAGAAAGGGGTGAAGGGTTAAAGAAGTACAAAATAGTAGTACAAAATAGCTCCCCATGGGGATGGGGAGCATGGCATGTGGAATACAGTCAGCATTAATTTAATTGTCAGGTGTAGAGCCAGAGTAAAGAAAAAGCAATCAAAGGGATCATCTCATAAACTATATAAATGTATAGCCAATGTCTTGTATACTTGAAACTAATAATAAAATAAAATTTTAAAAAGAGCGTAAAATATCATCTAGTATGTTTCAGAAGTTTTATGTAAGCTTCATGGCAAATACTAAACAAAAACCTACAGTAGATTCACAGCAGATAAAGATAAGGGCAAGGCATATCACTATGGAAAATCATTAATTCACAAAGAAAGGCAGAAAAAGAGGAAGACTAGAATGTGGGAACTAAACATCAGCCAGACAACACTTAATAAGATGATCTTAGTAAGTCATCTATATCAATAATTACTCTAAATATAAATGGATTGAGTTCTCCAATTTAAATATATAAAGTGAATGAATTGATTAAAAATAAAACAGACCTCAATATATGCTGCCTACAGGAGACTTACTTCAGCTTTAAGGACACATGGGCTCAAAGTGAAGGGAAAGAAAAATATATCCCATGAAAGTGAAAACCAAAAGAGAACAGGGCTAGCTGTACTTATATCAGACAAAAAAGACTAAGTTCAAAAATGATACCAAGAAACAAATAAGGCCGTTATACAATGATAAAGTTTGCAGTTTATCAAAAAAGATATAACAAGTGTAAATTGATGTTTAGCCACATTGGAGTTCTTAAATGTATTAATCGTTTGCTAACAGATCTGAAGGGAGAAAGAGAAACTAATACATTGATGGCAGAGGGCATCAATACCTCACTTTTAAAAGGAGAGAAAATCAACAAGGAAGCATTGAACTTAATACTTTAGGTCAAAAGGACCTAACAAACATATTTAATAAAAAATTCCTATCAATAGCACATTCTTCTCAAACACACACAGAACTTTCTCCTAGATAGATCCTATGTTAGGTTACGAAGCAAGTCTTACCAAATGACCACGAGGGCATAAAACTAGAAATGAATAAAAGGAGGAAACTTGGAAAATTCACAAACATTTGGAAATAAACAACACACATTAAAACAAAAATAACGGCAGAAAGGAGAAATTGAAAAGGAAATCAAAAAATATCTTGATACAAACGAAAATGAAAACAACATATCGAAACATATGGGATACTATGAAAGTAGTTCTAACAAGAAAGTTTATAGTGATAAACAGGTATATTAAGCAAAAACAAATATATAAACAACTCGCGTGAAGAATTCAAGGAACTAGGGAAAAAATATAAGCCCAAAGTTAGCAGAAAGAAAGAAATAATAAAGATCAAAGAGGAAATAAATGAAATAGAGATGAGAAAACCCATAGAAAAAATTAATAAACTAAGATCTGTTTTTTGAAAGATACATGGCGGAAACATGGCCAAGTGAAAGACGTCCCCAGATCTCTACCCTTGAAACAACAACATAAAACACCCAAACTGCACACCAGCACGTCTGAGTGTGGGATCGGTGCATAAGAGCTACGACAAGTTAGAACACCGGGTGTCAGATGGCAGACTGGGAGAAATAAAGAAGCTGCCTCTTGCAGCCTTCGGAACTCCCTCAGGAGGAGAGAGAGGGGTGAAGGTGAGGAGACATCCCTGAAAAGCCTTGCCTGGGACTGCTGTGAGCAAACTGCACTGGGAAGAAGGGCCTAGTCAGCGGGGCAGAAGACAGAGAAGTGGGATGGGACCACAGAAAAACGACATTTGATTTTTACCGGCCCCAGCTGCAAAATCAAGGTTGAGACTCACCCCCTAACTTCCAACCCAGAGGGCCTCTTTCCAAAACCCTCCGAGACCAGTCACCTCGGAGACCCAGGGGAATCTTAGCAAATGCTGCTGAGACTATCACTGACACTGATAGGGACTGAAACTGAGGGTAGCGAGCGTGATTAAATATCTGCAAGAAAAATTTTAAAGAAGGCATTTTAAGGCTTTATATAAAGCAGG
>NW_024344370.1:18088927-18124945 GCF_902729225.1 Pteropus medius
TGAAAAACCAAGGTGACAAGGCAACTCAGAAAGAAAGAGAAAAATCTCCAAAAATAAGCTTACAGATATAGAAATATGCGACTTAAATGACAGAGAATTCATGATGGTAATTCTGAAAAACTTCAGTGAGTTTTAAAACTAGTCATAACAATTTCAGGAATTGAAAAAACAACTAGATGAGCAGAGCAAGGAAATTGAAACCCTCAAAAAGAACAGAATAGATCTTCTGGAGATAAAAAAAAAACACACTGCAAGAGATGAAAAATGAAATGGCAAGCTTGGGAAATAGAATCAACCAAATGGAGGAAAGGATTAATGATAGCGAAAACACAAATCTAGAAATAAATCAGAAGGAAGAAGATGGAAAACAAAAAATGAAAAATAATGAAAGAGAATTACAAGAACTAGCTGATACCATCAGGAAAGGAAACATAAGAATAATGGGAATTATCAAAGGCGAGAAAAAGGAGCAGGGGCTAGAAAGCATTTTCAGACAAATTGTTGAAGAGAATTTCCAAATCTAAGGAAGGAGTTGGAGCTTGGAATAAAAAAAGTCAACAGAACACCCAATTATCTCAACACAAAGAGGCCTTCACCAAGACACATTGTATTAAAATTATCAAAAATCAACAACAGAGATAGAAGTCTCAAGGCAGCCAGGAAGAAGAAAACGGTGACTTTTAAAGGAAAACCCATTAGACTATCATCGGATATCTCAGCAAAAACCTTACAAGTCAGAAAAGAATGGAATCAAATATTTAAATTATTAAATGAAAGGAACTACCAGCATAGAATAATGTATCCAGCTAAGCTTTCCTTTAGATATGAAGGAAAAATTAAGACCTTTCCAGGCAAACAAAAATTGAGAGAATTTACCACTACAAGGCCTGCACTACAGAAAATACTGAAAGGAGTTAGTACATTTAAATCAAACTAACAACACAATATACATGATTAGAAGTAAATTGACTATCAGGCAAATCAAGGCACAGGAGTGCAACCCTTACTAAGAACAGGGCATTATAGCTTAACTAATAAGAAGTGAATTGTTATAACAAGAGAGTAATTAACGTTCAGCATATATACGGACAAATTGAGACAACAATGACTGAAAAGGGGAGGATTCAAAGATATAAATTCATAAAGGAGAATGGAGATAAGGCACGTGCAGAAGAGAATGGACTACTGTATATACATAACTAATCCTAACATATTCATAATGGTAACTACACACGAAAGATTCAGAACTGAAGTATATAACATAAAACATGAAGAACCAGAGGCAAAACCCACAAAAGCCAACCAAAATAAAGAAAATAGAAACACAAGGAAAAGGATACAATAGATACAATGAACTACCAGAAAGCAAAAGATAAACTGGCTGTAAGAAGACCTCGTATTTCAATAATCATCCTAAATGTAAATGGACTGAACTCACCGATAAAAAGGCACAGAGTTGCAGAATAGATCAAAAGAGAAAACCCAACCACATACTGCTGAGTCATATCTCAGCTACAAAGACAAATATTGACCCAAAATGAAAGGGTGGAAAATGATATTTCTAGCGAATGGCATTCAGAGAAAAACAGGAGTAGCGATACTAATATCAAATGAAATAGACTTCAAAATAAAAAAAAAAATAAGAAAGATATTGAGGGACACTTCATAATGATAAAGGAATCATGCACCAAGAAGACATAACACTTATTAATATCTAAGCTCCCAATCATAGAGCTCCAGTATATGTAAAGCAATTACTAACAGAACTAATGAGAGAAACAGACCAAAACACTAGTGTAGCAGGGGACCTAAGTACCCCAATGTTGGATATGGACAGATCCTCCAAACAGAAAATCAATAAGGAAATAACATCCATAAATGACACATTAGTCCAACTGGGCGTAATTGATATTTACATAGCCTTTCATTCCAAAACAGTACACATGGGACATTATCAAGAATCAACCACACACGGGGACACAGAGATAGCCTCAAAAAATATAAGAGGATTGAAATCATATAAACCATATTCTCTGATCATAATGCTCTGAAACTAGAGATCAACTGCAGAAATAAATCAGGAAGAACCACAAATACATGGAAATTAAACAACATGCTACCGAAGAATAACTGGGTCAGGGAAGAAATAAAAAGAGAGATCAAGAGACACATAGAAACGAATGATAATGATAGTACAACATATTAAAAATTTGGGGACATGGCAAAAGTGGTCGTAGGAGGAAAGTTCATATCATTACAGGCCTACCTACAGAAACAAGAACGAGCCCAAATAAACAACCTAAAGCTTCATCTTAGAAAACTAGAAAAGGAGGAATACATGAAGCCCAAAACAGCAGAAGGAAAGAAATAATCAAATTAGAGCAGAAATAAATGAAATTTATAACAAAACAAAACAAAAAAATGAAAAAAAAAACATAAATGCAACAAAGTGCTGGTTCTTTGAGAAGGTTAATAAAATTGACAAAACTCTGGCTAAACTCACTAAAGAAAAAAGAGAAAGGACACAAATAAAATCAGAAATGAAAGAGGGAAAATTATGACTGATATCATAGAAATACAAAGGATTATCCAAGAATAGCATGAAAAAGTATATAACACCAAATTTAATAATGTAGAAGAAATGAACTATTACTTAGAAAAATAAAATCTTCCTAGACTGAATCAAAAATAACTGGAAAATCTAAATAGACTGATCAGCAGTTTGGAAATTGAAACAAGCATCAAAAACCTACCAAAAAGTAAAAGTCCAGGGAACAGATGGCTTCACCAGTGAATTCCATCAAATATTCAAAGAAGATTTAATACGCATTCTCCTCAAACTCTTCCAAAAAATTGAACAGGAGGCAATATTTCCCAACTCATTTTATGAGGCCAATATTCCTCTGATACAAAAACCTGGTAAGGATAACACAAAGAAAGAAAACTACAGACCAATATGTCTCATGAACACAGAGGCAAAAATCCTAAATAAGATACTAGCCAACCAAATACAGAAACATATTAAAAAGATTATACACCACAATCAAGTGCACTTCATCCCAGGGGCACAAAGATGGTTCAACATATGCAAATCAATTAATGTGATACACCACATAAACAAATTAAAGAATAAGAATAATATAATCATATCAATAGATGCAGAAAATGCTTTCAGAAGATATAGCATCCATTTATGATCAAAGCACTTAACGAATCGGCATAGAAGGAAAGTATCTTAACATAATAAAGCCCATCTGTGACAATCTCTCAGCCCAAATTATACTTAATGGTAAAAAATGAAAAACCTTCCCTCTAAGATCAGGAACAAGGCAAGGCTGTCTACTATCACCACTCTCATTTAATATAACATCGGAGGTCTTAGCAAGTGCAATCAAACAAGAGAAAGACATAAAAGGCATCCAAATAGGAAACAAAGAAGTCATACTGTCACTATTTGTGGATGACATGATTCTCTGTATAGAAACTCTAAAGACTCCACAAAAAAAAAAATACTAGAAATAATAAACATATACCGTACACTATCTGGATACAAAAATCAACATTCAAAAATCCATAGCGTTGCTATACTCTAACAACAGAATGTTAGGAAAAAAAGTTGAAAAAATAATTACTTTTGCAATTGCAACAAAAAGAATAAAATACTTAGGAATAAATTTAAAGAAACATGTGAAGGACCTATATAATGAAAATTATAAGACCCTATTAAAAGAATTCGAAGAAAATACAAAGAACAGGAAAGACATACCATGTTTTTGAATTGGAAGAATCAACATAGTTAAAATGACCATATTACCTAAAGCATTACACAGATCTACTGCAATCCCCATCAAAATTTCATCGGCATTTTTTAATTAAATAGGACAAAAAATAATCAGATTTGTATGCAAGCACAAAAGAACTTGAATTGCAAAAGCCATCCTGAGAAAAAAGAACAAGCCTGGAGGCATCACTCTGCCCATCTTTAAATTATACTACAGTGTGACAGTAATCAAAACGGCATGGTATTGGCAACAAAACAGACACACAGACCACTGGAACAGAATTGAGAGTCCAGAAGTAAATCGATATTTATATGGGCAAATAATTTCCAACAAAAATGCCAAAAACGTACAGTGGAGAAAGGAAAGCCTCTTCAATAAATGGTAGAGGGAAAACCGGAAAGCCACCTGCAAAAGAATGAACCTAGACAGTTGTCTATCACCACACACCAAAATTAACTCAAAATGGATTAAGAATCTGAATATAAGACCTGCAACAATAAAATGCATAGTAGAAAATATTGATTGTAAACTCAAGAACCTTGGATTTAAAGAGGATTTTATGAATTTGACCTCACAGGCAAGGGAAGTAAAAGCAAAATTAAATGAATGAGACTACATCCAACTAAAAAGCTTCTGCTCAGCAAAAGAAACCGTCAACGGATCAGAGAGGACTGCCACAAAATGGCTAACAAATATATGAAAAAGATGCTCATATCACTAGCTATTAAGGAAATGCAAACCAAAACCACAATGAGATACCATCTTACACCTTTTAGAATGGCTATAATCAACAGGACAAGTAATAACAAATGTTCAAGAAGATTTGGAGAAATAGGAACTCTCATACACTGCTGGTGAGACTGTAAATTGGTACAGCCACTATGGAAATCAGTATGGAGTTTCCTCAAAAAACTAAAAATTGATCTACCATATGATCTAGCATTCCCTTTATTGGGTATTTACCGCAAAGACTTGAAAACTCATATCTGAAAAGATATTTGCACACCGATGTTCATATCAGTATTATTCACAGTGGCCAGAATATGGAAGAAACCAAAGTGCCCTATGATAGATGATTGGCTAAATAAGCTGTGACACATATATGCAATGAAATTTTACTCAGCCATAAGGAGAGATGAAATACTGCCAGTTGCGACAACATGGATGGAACTTGAGATAATCATGCTAAGCGAAATAAGCCAGACAGAAAAGGTTGAAAATCACATGATATCACTTATATGTGGGATACAAACTAAAAGCAACAAATGAGCAGGACGAACATACAGAGACATATGGACAAGGACTATAGACTAGTGGTTACCAGAAGACTATAGAGTAGTGGGGTTGGGGAGAGGGGGGAGGTGAATGGGGTAAAAGGGACTAAGATATAAGACCAGGTAGGGAGGGTGGGGAGGTGAGGGGATGAAACTGGTAGCTGAAGGAAACTGGACTTTGGGTGATGAACACACAGTAGAAAATACAGATGTCAAATGATAATGTACACCTGAAAATTATAATATTAACCAATGTTAATCATATAATGTAATCATCTAATGTATTAACCAATGTTACCCCAATGAACTTAATTTAAAAAAATAAAGTAAAATAAAATAAATAATAAAAATTTAAAAAAGGAAGGAAAAGGCATTATTAAGACATTATATAAAGCAGCGATCCAAGAGGATTTGTCACCACCTACTGGAAACCAAAAGAAAAACACCTTCTTTGTAACAGGCTAGGGACCATTATATAACAAATGTTCTTTTGGGAAAAAAAAGAAAAGCAGAATACACTTCCATTAACGCCCAAGCAGAGAAATAGTCCATGAAACACCATAGCACCATGAACAACTAAGGTGACAAGGCATCTCAAAACGAAAGAGAAAATCTCCAGAAAATAAACTTACAGACATACAAATATGCGACTTAAATGACAGAGAATCCAGGATGGAAATTCTGAGAAAACTAAATGACATACAAAACAAATCACATCAACAATTTCAGGAATTGAAAAAACAACTAGATGAGCAGAATGAGTTCTTTACAAAGTATATTAAAAATTGCAAAAAGAACTCAATAGACTTACTAGAGACAAAGATCACACTGCAAGAGTTGAAAAATGAAACAGCAATTTGGGAAATAGAATCAACCAAATGGAGGAAAGGATCAGTGATATTGAAGACAGAAATCTAGAAATAAATCAGAAGGAAGAAGAGAGAAACTGAAGAATGAAAGAGAAATACAAGAACTAGCTGATACCATCAGAAAAGGAAACATAAGAATAATGGACACTATCGAAGGAAAGGAAAAGGAGCAGGGATTAGAAAGCATTTTCAGGAAAATAGTTGACAAGAATTTCCCCAATCTAAGGAATGAGCTGGAATTCAAGATGTCAATAGAATATCCAATTATCTCAACCTAAAAAGGTCTTCACCAAGACACATCATATTAAAGTTATCAAAAATCAGTGACAAAGACAGAATTCTCACAGCAGCCAGGGAAAAGAAGATGGTAACCTACAAAGGAAAACCCATTAGGTTATTGTCGAACTTCTCAGCACAAACAATACAAGCCAGAAAGGAGTGGAATCAAATATCAAAATATTAAATAAAAAAGAACTACCAGGAAAGACTAATATATCCAGCTAAGGTTTTCTTTAGATATGAAGGAGAAATAAAGACCTTTCCAAACATACAGAAATTGAAGGCATTCTTCACTATGAGGCCCACCCTACAGGAAATACTAAAAGGGATCAGCTCACCTAAAACGAAGTGGCAAAAAAAAAAAATACATAATGAGGAGTAAGGTATCTTAGCAGGCTGATAGAAGCAGAGGATTGCAATCCTTGCTAGAAACAGGGCATTATAAGCTTTAAAATAATAAGAGATTTGCTATAGCAAGATAGTAATGAACATTCAGCATACACAGGGACAAACTGAGACGACAACGCCTGAAAAGGGGAAGATTCAAAGATCAAAATTCACAAAGGGGAATGGAGATAAGGCACTAACAGAAGAAAAGAGAGGACTTTATATATATCATTATTCTTTAAATATTCGTAATGGTAATACACCAAAGATTCAGAACTGAAGTATATAGCATAAAACAAGGACAACAAGGAATACCCACAAAAGCCAACCAAAATAAAGAAAACAGAAACACGAGGACAAGAAAACAATGGAAACACCGAGTTACCAAAAAGCAAAAGACAAAATGGCTATGAGAAGACCTCATATTTCAATAATCGCCGTAAATGCACATGGACTGAACTCACCAATAAAAAAATACAGAGTGGCAGATTGGATCAAAAAACAAAACCCAACCTTATGCTACCTCCAAGAGGCATAGCTCAGCTCCAAAGACAAATATAGACTCAATGTGAAAGGGTGAAAAATGATATTTCAAGCAAGTGGCATTCATAGAAAAGCGGGAGTAGCGGTACTAATATCATATAAAATAGACTTCAAAATAAAAAATGTAAAGAAAGATACTGAGGAATACTTCATAATGATAAAGGGAATCATGCACCAAGAAGACATAACATTAGTATCTAAGCTCTCAATTATAGAGCTCCAGAATATGTAAAGCAATTACTAACAGAACTAAAGGGAGAAACAGACCAAAACACTATTGTAGTAGAGGACCTAAATACCATACTGTCGAATATTGACGGATGATCCAAACAGAAAATCAGTAAGGAAATAACATCCTTAAATGATACATTAGATCAACTGAGAATAATTGACATTTACAGAGCCTTTCATTCCAAAACAGCTGCTTACATATTATTTTCTAGTGCACACAGATCATTCTCAAGGATTGACCATATATTGGGATATAGAGATAGCCTCAATAAATATAAGAGGGTTGAGATTATACCAACAATATTCTCTGATCATAATGCTTTGAAATAAAGATCAATTGTAAAAGAAAGTGGGAAGAACAACAAATACATAGAGATTAAACAATATGCTGCTGAAGAGTAACTGAGTCAGAGAAGAAATAAAAAATGAGATTAAGAGATACATAGAAATGAATGACAATGATAGTACAACATATCAAAATTTTGGGGACACAGAAAAAGCAGTTCAAACAGGAAAGTACATATCATTACAGGCCTATCTCCAAAACAAGAATGAGCACAAATAAACAACCTAATGCTTCATCTTTAAAAACTAGAAAAGGAAGAACAAATGAAGCCTAAAGTCAGCAGGAAAAAAAAATAAATAAAAATTAGAACAGATATAAATGAAATTGAAAACAACAACAACAAAATAATAGAAAAAATGAAGGCAACAAAGAGCTGGTTCTTTGAAAAGGTTAATATAGTTGACAAACCACTGGCTAGACTCACTAAAGGAAAAGAGAGAAACATCACAAATGAACAAAATTAGGGTGAAAGAGGGGAAATTAAAACTGACATGGCAGAAATGTAAAGGATCATACAAGAAAACTATATAATAACTTAGAAAAAATTTTCCAGTACCTAGAAAAATACAACCTTCCTAGACTGAATCAAGAAGAACTGGAAACTCTAAATTGACCGATCAGCATTATGGAAATTGAAATGAGTATCAAAAACCTACCAAAAAGTAAAAGTCCAGGACCAGATGGCTTCCCCAGTAAATTCTACAAAACATTCAAAGATTTAATACGCATTCTCCTCAAACTATTCCAAAAAAATGAAGAAGAAGCAATACTTCCCATCTCATTCTATGAGGCCAATATCACCCTGATACCAGCACTTGGTAAAGATAACACAAAAACAGAAAACTGTAGAGTAATATTTCTCATGAACACAAATGTAAAAATCTTAAATAAGATACTAGTGATTCGAATACAGCAACATATTAAGAAGATTATAGAACACAATCAAGTGGGTTTCATCTCAGAGGCACAGGGATGGTTCAACATATGCAAATCATTTATTGTGATACTCCACATAAACAAATTAAAAAATAAGAATCATATGATCATATCAATAGATGCAGAAAAAGCCTTAGACAAGATACAGCATTCATTTATAATCAAAACCCTTAACAAAATCTGTATAGAAGAAAAATATCTTAATATAATAAATGCCATATATGACATACCCTCAGCCAACATTATACCTAATGGTGAAAAACTAAAAAAACGTCCCACTAAGATCAGGAAAAAGGAAAGGCTGTTCACTATCGCCACTCTTATTCAATATAACATTGGAGAACCTAGCAAGTGCAATCAGGCAAGAGGAAGATACAAAATGCATCCAAATAGGGAACAAATAAGTCAAACTGTCACTATTTGTAGATAACATGATTGTCTATATAGAAAATGCTATGTACAACAACACTAGTAGAATCAATAAGCAAATACAGTAGAGTATCTGGATACGACATCAACGATGAAAAATCCATAGTGTTCCTATACTCTAACAACAAAGTGTCAGAAAAAGAAATGAAAAAAAAAATATTTTGTAATTGCAACAAAAAGAATAAAATACCTAGGAATAAATCTAACGTAACATGGGAAGGGCCTAAAAAATGAAAACTATAAGACCCTGTTAAAAGAAATGAAAGAAGATACAAAGAAAAGGAAAGATATTTCTTGTTCTTGGATTGGAAGAATCAGCATAGTTAAAATGACCATATTACCTAAAGCATTATACAGATTTAATGCAATCTCCATCAAAATCTGATAGGCTTTTTTTAAAGTAATGAAACAAAAATCATCAGATTTGTATGGAATCACAGAAGACTCCAAATTGTCAAAGCCATCCAGTAATCAAAACGGCATGGTATTGGCAACAGAACAGATGTGTGGACCAGTGGAACAGAATTCAGAGTCCAGAAGTAAACCTATATTTATATGGGCAAATAATTTTCGACAAAAAAAGCCAAAAACATACCGTGGAGAAAGGAAAGCCTCTTTAATAAATTGTACTGGGAAAACAGGAAAGCCACCTGCAAAAGAATGAAACTAGATTGTTATCTATCACTGCACACCAAAATTAACTCAAAGTGGAATAAGGACCTGAATGTACGACCTCAAGCAATAAAATGCATAGAAGAAAACATAGGAATTAAACTCAAGGACCTTGGACTTAAAGAGGATTTTATGAATTTGTCCTCAAAGGTAAGGGCAATAAAAGCTAAAATAAATGAATGGGACTACATCAAACTAAAAAGTTTCTGCTCAGCAAAGAAACCATCAACAAGGTAATTAGACAACCATCTGAATAAGAAAATATATTTGTAAGCAACACCTCCAATAAGTGCCTAAAATGCAAAATATACAAAGAAATCATACAACTTGATAACAACAAAAACCCCCAAAAGATCCAATCAAAAAATGCACAGAGGACCTGAACAGACACTTTTCCCAAGAAGACATACAAATTGCCGACAAATTTTGAAAAGATGCTCAACATCTCTAGCTATTAGGGAAATGAACATCAAAACCACAATGAGATACCATCTCACACTTGTTATAATAGCTATAATCAACAGGACATGTAAAAACAAATAAATGCTGGAGAGGATGTGGAGAAATAGGAACCTTTATACATTGCTAGTGGGACTGCAAATTGGTACAGCCACTATGGAAAACAGTGTGGAGGTTCCTCAAAAAACTAAGGATTGATCTACCATATGATCCAGCAATTCGTCTACTGGGTATTTACCCCAAACACTTGAAATCTCATATTCGAAAAGATATTTGCACACTGATGTTCATAGCAGCATTATTCACAGTGACTAAAACATGGAAGCAACTGAAGTGTCCTATGACACATGATTGGCTAAAGAAGCTTCGGTACATATATACAATGGAATGTCACTCAGCCATAAGAAGAGATGAAATACTGCCATTTGCAACGATATGGACGGACCTTGAAATAATCATACTAAGTGAAATAAGCCATACAGAAAAAGTTGAAAATCACATGATATCACTTGTATGTGAGATATAAACCTGAAAGCAACAAAGGAACAGGACGAACAAACAGAGACTCATGGACATGGAAAATGGACTAGTGGTTACCAGAGGGTAGGGTGGAGGGGGGAGGTAGATGGGGGAAGAAAAAATTTAAATCATTTCTTCAAATAAATAAATAAATAAAATGAAAACAAACAAAAATAAAACTATAGAACAAAATCGTCATACAGATAGTTGTTAAAATTCTTAACAAAATATTAGCAAATGAAATTTATATCACACTTGAAGGATACACTGGAGATGGGGAAAAAGTGGCATTGATAATAGAGTTTGTTCATCCCTCTTGCAACCATATCACAGTGTGACAGGAACATGGAGAAAACAGCAAGGAAATTTGCCTGGGCTCTAGATAATCAGAAGCACTAAACTATGAAGAGAAAAAAATCAACCTGCAAAGGTAGAAAGTAGGAGTGGGTGAAGATACAAGGCTTCCTGGTACCCAGCGGCTGAATGAGACAGAGGCTATAGCAGCAGCCAACAGCTACAGATGCCTCTCAAAAGGGTCATGTCTGTGAGTGGGCTTTTGCAGTGACAAATTTGCTTGCTCTGAACACCAGCACTTTGTCAGCTGCGTGGGGGCAACAGGGACTTACAGGAGGACATTGACTTGTTAGAGTAAGGGCTGTAAGTGAGGCTATCCCCTGGGCAGAAGTGTTGGCGGTATCTTTTGTTCCTCTGGTGAGCCCTCCTCTCTCCCAGTGTGCGGACTCAGCACCACCATGCCTGAGACATCATCCAACTGGATAACAGAGGTCGCTCTGCCCAGAGGATTCTCTGAAACTCTACCTCCCCCAACTCGCAGGCCTACCCAAGCCACATCCCAGTGCGTCCTCAGCGAGTCTGGTGTTCCTTGCTGAGCAGTGCCAAGACTCACATTGGTGGCAGCTGGTATCAGTTTCTAGTGTGGTTTCTTGAGGCAGCTATAAGCAGAGCATCTGTAGATTGCTTGCTGAATCTTAACAGGTAGTCCCAGGAGTGCACAGGCTGGTGCTAAACTTGGCCTGCAGATGAACCCCTCTCAGGACTGTGTCACTAGACACCTATAACACAAAGCTGTACTAATAAGACCAGGAAACTTAGGAACTTTATTTAGTATATCAAAAAGGACACATAAAGGCAGCCAAAATGAGAAGACAAAGAAGCAGAAACCATAAGAAAGACCAGAACAGAGATCCCGGAATAACGGAGTCAAGCAATCTAACAGATGCAGAGTCAAAACACTAGTTCAAAACACGGAGTTCAAAACATCGAGCATAAAGATGTTCAATGTACTTATGAGAAGTGTAGATGAATTCAGTGAGAACTTTAACAAAAAGATTTTTAAAAAACCATAAAAATGGAGATGGAAATTATAAAAGGGAACCAGTCAAAAATGAAGAACACATTATCTGAGATGAAGAGATATTAGAGAGAATCAATAAAGTGGATAAAGAGAAGGATTGAACCACTGATATAGAGGATGGGGAAGCCAAGGACACACAATCAGAATGGCAAGTAAAAAGAAGTCAAGACTATAATAATAATTTAAGGAGCCTATAGGACACAATTAAATGTAAAGATATCCATGTCATGGGGTACCTAAAAGAAAACAAGAAGTTGAAGAACTATTTGAAAAAATAATGGTGGAAAACTTTTCTAACCTGATGAAGGAAATAGACATATAACCCAAGGAAACTCAGAGAGTCCCCAAAACCAGGAACCCAAAGAGACCCACACCAAGACACATTATAATTAAAATGTCAAAGGTTAAAGACAAAGAGAGAATCTTAAAAGCAGCAAGAGAAAAAAGCAGTGAGTTCCTTACAAGTGAGCACACATAAGACTGGCAGCTGATTTCTTAAAAGAAACCATGCAAGACAGAAAGGGCTTGGCACAGAATATTCCACGTGATGGAAACCAAGGATCTACAACCAAGAATCTACAACTAAAAATACTGTATCCAGCAAAGCTATTATTTAGGGTCAAAGGACAGATAAAGACGTTCCCAGACAAAAATAAGCTAAAAGAATTTATCAACACCAAGCCAGTATTACAAGAAATGTTGGAGGGACTCCTTTAAAAAGAAAAAAACATCTATCAAAAACATTAATAAAGAATGAAACTACATTCTTATCAACAAGTACCTCAAATGGAAAAGAATTAAGTGTTCCAACAAAAAGAAAATGGATGAATAGATAAGAAAACAAGCCCACTACTTTAATCACTTCAGATTAAAAGACACACACAGTCTAAAAGGAATAGGATAGAAAAGATATTGCCTTGATTGACCTAGATGGCATTGCACTGATTGAAATAAGTTAGATAGAGAAAGATGAATATCACATGATTTTATGTGGAATCTAAAGATTAAAATAAACAACAACAACAGTGGAAATAAATCTACAGATACAGAGAATATTTTGAGGGCTACTAGATGGGAGGGGGTTTTGGGAGGACGGTGAAAAAGGGCAAAGGGATTAAGAAGTTACAAAATAGACATGGAGATATAAAGTGTAGCATAAGGAAAATAGTTAATACTGATGTAATAAATATGTAAGGGAGAAGATATAGTTGGGTGATCACTTTGTGAGTTATACAGATCTCTAATCACTATGTTGTACAACTGAAATAAATATATTGTATGCCAACTATAATTAGAAAAAAACTCATTGAATTGTACAATATAAATAGAAGCAACTGTCTATTATATTTTAATAAAGCCAGAAAAATTGATATAAATGTGAGCTATGCATACATTTAAGAAAGTTTAATAAAAATAATTAATTTTAAAAAAAGGATACACCATTACCAAGATTAATTTACCCTGGCATACAAGAATGGTTCAACATATGCAAATCAATAAATGGGCCACATTGATCTTGGCAACAATATTTTGGAAATAACACCAAAAGCACAAGCAGTAAAAGCTAAAATGAGTATGCATTACTAGATCAAACTAAAAAGCTTTTTCACAGTGAAAAACAACAATGAAATAAAAAGACCATTTATGAAATGGGAGAAATTATTTGCAAATCATATGTTAAGGGATTAATATCCAAAACATTTTTAAAACTCATATAATTCAATAGCAAAAAAAATGATCATTTCAATAGATAGAGAAAATCATTTGACAAAATACAACATTATCTCATGATAAAGATCAACAAATTGAGTATAAAAGGAACATATATCAACATAATAAAGCTATATATGGCAAAAATACAGCTAGTGTTATACTCAATGGTGAAAAGTTGAACCTTATCCTCTGATATCAGGAACAAGACAAGAGTGTTCCTTCTCACCATCCCTATTTAACATATGCTGGCGATCTCCCAAGCTGGAGAGCAATGGTAAAGAAAAAGAAAAAAAAAAAAAAGCATCCAAATAGGAAAGGGAGAGCTAAAATTGTTGTTTTACACATAATATGATCTTATATATAGAAAATCCCAAACACTGAACCAAAAGTTTGTTAGAACCAATCAATGAATTCAGGGAATTTGCAGAACACAAAATCAACATAGATAAAACAGTTGCATTTTTATACACTAAGAAAACAAAATAAAATATCTGAAAAAGAAATAATTTCATTCAAAAAAGCATCAGAGAAAAATATGTAGGAATAAATTTAACCAAGGTGGTAAAATATTTATATACTGAAAAGTACAAGACTGGTTAAAAAAGAAAAAAAACAGAAAAAAATTGAAGAAGACACAGATAGCCAAAGCTATCTTGAGAAAGAACAGAGCTGGAAGCATCCTGCATTCTGATTTCAAACTATATTACAAAGCTACAGTAATCGAAACAGTATGATACTGATAAAAAAATAAAATAAATAAATTAAAAAAAAAACAGATACAGATCAATGGAACAAATTCAAGAACCCAGAAATAAACCGACACATATATGGTCAAATAATCTTTGATGAAGGAACCGAGAATTCTTATCGGAGAAAGAATAGTCTCTTCACTAAATGGTGCTGAGAAAACTGGATAACCACATGCAGAAAAATAAAATTAGACCATTATGTTATATTACTCATAAAATTAACTCAAAATAAATTAAAAATTTAAACATAAGACCTCAACCATAAAAGTCCTAGAAAAAATATAGGAGAAAAGATCTTTGGCATTGTTCTTTGCAACAATTTTTTGAAAATGACACCAAAAGCACAAGAAGCAAAATCTAAAACGAGTGTTACTAGATTAAACTAAAAAGGTTTGTACAGTAAAAAAAAAACAAAAAACAAAAAACAAAAAACAAAACAAAACAAACAAAAAAACAGTTTATGAAATGGGAGAAAATATGGAATTAATATGTAAAACAAAATTTTAAAACTCATACAACTCAGTAGTGGAAAAAAAATGTTATCCATTAAAAAAATAGGCAGAAGGACTGAATAGACATTTTTCCAAAGAAGACAGTTAACATAAAGGAGCTTGATATTACTAAACAACAGGAAATGCAAAATCACAATGAGATATCACAGTGAGATATCACCTCACACCTATTACAATGTTTATTAACAAAAAAGCAAGAGATAATAGGTTTTGATGAGGTTTTGGAGAAAAGGGATCCCCTATGCATTGTTGGTGGGTATATCAATTGGTACAGCCACTAAAGAAAATAATATGAAGGTTCTTCAAAAATTAAAAGTAGAACTTCTGGATATATTTGTGTGTGTGTGTGTGTGTGTGTGTGTGTGTGTGCATGCGCACGCATATATATTTATAATTTTATTTATTTTTATTTTTTAAATTTTAATTAAGTTTATTGGGGTAGCATTGGTTAATACAATTATATAATTTTCAGGTGTACATTATCATTTGACATCTATATATACTATTGTGTGTTTACCTGGATATATATTTTTTTAAAAAAATAGGCTCTTGAAGAGATATCTGTACTCCCTATTTTGTGACAACCTTATTCACAATAGCCAAGATATGGAAAAATTTAAGTGTCCATCAATGGAAGAATGGACAAAGAAGATTTGGTAGGTATATATAATGGAATATAATTCAACCAATAGAAAGAATGAAATCCTGTCATTTGTGACAAAATGAATTAATCTTCAGGACATTATGATTAGTTAAATAAGCCAGAGAAAGACAAACATTATATGATATCACTTACATGTGGAATCTAAAATATTTAAATTCATACAAAAAGAATAGAATGATAGTTACCAGGAAGTTGCAAGAGCGAGGGGAATGTAGATATTTTGGTCAAAGGATACAGGTTTCCAGTTACATGACTAATAAGTTTTGGAAATCTATTGTACAGCATGGTTAATCATACTGTATTCTATAAAGTTGCTAAAAGAGTAAATCTTTGATGCTCTTAGCACCAATAAGCAGTGGAAATTATGTGATGTCATATAGATGTTAACAATGTGGAGATAATCATATTGCAATATGTAAGTGTAACACATCAACTTGTACACTTTAAGTTTACACAATGTTATGTGTAAATTATATCTCAATAATCATGGAAAACAATTTTAAAAAATAAACCACAATTAGTTTCATTATATTTGAACTGCTGAAAACCAAATATAAATAGAAAATTTTTAAGGCAGAAAAAAGATAATCAATTCAGGGGAACAATATCCATCGAATTATTAATTTTTCATAACAGTGGAAATTAGAATATTATAGAATGACATCTTAAAAGTACTGAAAGAAAAAAAATACTAGAATATCCATCAAAGAATCTTTCAAAAATTATATCAAAATAATTTTCAGAGGAATAAAAGTCGAGAGAATGTTTTGCCAGCAAAACTGCATTATAAAATTTACTAAAAGAATTTGCTCCTATTAAAAGAAAATGATACTAGAATGAAATTTAAATCTACAATAAGATTCTACAAGAACACTAGAAATGTCAAATATGTAAGTAAATTATAAAAGTTAACTTTTATTTCTTAATTTTTAGAAGTGAATTTAGTGATTGAGACAAATATATACTATGAGATTTAGTATATGTAGAAGATAATTATATGACAAAAATACTCCAAATATTGAAAGGTTAAAATAATTACCAATTTTAGGTTCTTACAGACATGAATTGGTATATTAATTTTAAATTATTCTGTGATAAAGTTACATATTGTATTCCTTAGAGTAACCACTAAAAAAATAATAAAAAAGCAGATTGCTAGGGAGAATGAGGTGAAGGGTTAAAGAAGTACAAATTAGTAGTTGATAGATGGTCATGGGAATGGGGAGCAAGGCATATGGAATGCAATTAGTATTAATGTAATGGCTAAGCAGAGAGCCAGAGGAGAAAAAGGGCAATTAGGGGGATTGTTTTATAAACTATATAAAAGTATAACAAATGTACTATATACTTGAAGCTAATAAAAAAATTTAAAAAAAAAGAAATGTGTAGCCTTAGACACCAAAGCTAGTAATTTAGAAATAATGCTTAGCATCTAAATTTAAACAGCAGCAGCAGCAGCAGCAGCAGCAGCAGCAGCAGCAACAACAACAACAACAACAACAACAACAACAACAACAACAGACTGCTAGTCAGTTGATGGGGAAATAAAAGGGAATATGAGAGAGGGAGAGGGAGAGGGCGAGGGAGAGGGAGAGGTCGAGAGACAGAGACAGAGACTTGACTAATCCATAAAAAGAACCATATTGTAATAGATATGCATGGACAAAACAGTGCAATAAAAAGGCAAGATTGACAGATCAGATAAAAACAAGACCCAACTATATGTCATTCACAGGAGATTCACTCTAAATATGAAGGCACTAATAACTTTAAAGTATAGACCATTTGTACAGAAATAAAGTAGTATGGCAGACCTAAAATCGCTATCCTTTGAAAGACTAGCCCTATCCAATTGCAAGATTGCCCCTTGAATGGTGTCTGGGAACTTGGGTTTTTAGAGTGTTTCCACCAATGTATAACTGATAGGGTAGTTTACCATGCCTAAACTGTACAAATCATGTAGTTTATACCAAATGACTTCTTTCCTTTTGGAAATCTGGAATTTTGGTACATGCTCGGGAGAGGGTGCTTAAGCAATCTGGGCACCTAGTCTCCTGGTATGTACTTTACATATATTGTTACAATCTGATGCTGGAAGACCTGAGCACATTCTGTGTGACTCTATTTGGAAAGGAACCTTGGAAGCTTGGACCTGGTTTTCTCTAGACTTTGCCTCAATGTTTTTACTATTTGCTGATTTTTCTTTGTATCTTTCTACCTCAACAAATCATAATGGCAATTAAAACTATGCACTGCATCCTGTCAGTCCACCTAGCAAATCGTTGAAACTGGGGATAGTCTTGGGAAACTGTGACACTCCATTAAAACAGGAATCATAATAAGAAAGCTAGAGTGGCTACATTAATATCACACAGCATACAGTTCGAGTTGTATTACTAGATATAAAAAGGAGAATTTATAATGATAAAATAGGTCAATGCATAACAAAATGTGTCTGCATTGAAGAACAGAGTATCAAAACAAATGGAGCAAATATTAGAACAAAAAGGTAAAATCGACATATCCATAATACCAGTTGGACATATGAACACCCCTTCAATCAGTGATTTATAGAATATGTTGACAAAATATGAATAAAATATATAAAAAAATAATCAACACTGTTTACTAACTTGACATTGATAGAACACACCATGGAATAAATTCAGAAAACCAATGATTTTTAAGTTCACATGAAAGTGTACATGGAATGGCTGTAGAAAATACTTCCTTTCAAGAAAACATGAAAGATAGACAATGTGCTGGGCCATAAAGCAAGTCACAGTGAATTTTAAAGAAATAAAATCATTCAAGTACAATCGTTATACTGATTTTACACATTCTTTTAGAAAAATAGAGACATGACCCTAACTTATTTTGTGATATCATAATAAGTCTGAGACCAAAACCTGACAATAATATTATTTTAAAAAATAAAAAATGCTTAAAAGTATAAATACTTCACATGATAAAATATGTAAAAACACAACAACATATGTACTTGGAGAACACAGAACTAATTAAAAAATCAACAAAAGTATAATATGAAAAATTCTAAATATTTTAAATTTAAAAACATTTTTAAGAGTTATTTTATTTTATTTATTTTCTTTTTTATTAAGTTTATTGGGGTAACATTGGTTAATACAATTATATAATTTTCAGCTGCACATTGTAATTTGACATCTGTATATTCTATTGTGTGTTTACCATTCAAAGTCCAGTTTCCTTCAGCTACCATATATTTGATCCCCTTTACCCACTTCACCCTCACCCTACCCCCCTATATTTGACCCTCTTTTACCCCATCTACTCCCCCTCCTCTCCCCACACTCCTTACCATCTGGTAACCAATAGTCCATTGTCCATGTCCATGAGTCTCTGTTTGTTTGTCCTGTTCATTTGTTGCTTTTAGGTTTATATTTCTCATATAAGTGATATGTGATCTTCGGCTTTTTCTGTCTGGCTTATTTCGCTTAGTATGATTATCTCAAGGGCTATCCATGTAGCAAATGGCAGCATTTCATCTCTTCTTATGACTGAGTAAAATTCCGTTGTATATATGTGCCACCGCTTTTTAGCCAATCATCTATCGTAGGACACTTCCTTTGCTTCCATGTCCTGGCCACTGTGAATACTGTTGCTATGAATGTCTGTGTGCAAATATCTTTTCAGATATGAGCTTTCAAATCTTTAGGGTAAATACGCAGTAGAGGGATTGCTGGATCATATGGTAGATCAATTCTTAGTTTTTTGAGGAACCTCCATACTGTTTTCCATAGTGGTTGTACCAATTTGCAGTCCCACCAGTGTATGAGGGTTCCAATTTCTCCACATCCTCTTGAACATTTGCTATTACTTGTCCTGTTGATTATAGCTATTCTAACAGGTATGAGATGGTATCTCATTGTGGTTTTGATTTGTTTTTCCCTAATAGCTAATGATTAAAAACACTTTTTTAAATATCTCACAAGTCAAGAAAAAAATCACAAAAGCTCTTTGTAATATATCAATGTTTTAGGGATTTAATTAAAGGAGAATTAAATTTTGACTGTTCATATTAGGTGAAAAGAAAGTTTTATAGACCATGATTTGAGTTTCTACAGTAAATAGAATAAAATAAATAATAAATAGTTGAAAAAAATAGAAAAATAAAAACAACACAGCCTAATGTTTACTCCTAACATGGTTAATAAAATTGGTATACATCAGTATGGAAGTTTCTCAGAAAATTAAGAATATAATTATCATATGTTCTAGAAAATTCCTCTCCTTGGTATCTACCCATATATATGAAAATATGTATATGAAAAGATTTATGGATCTTGATTGTTATTGCAGCATTACTCATGGTGGCCAAGACATGGAAACAACCAAAGTATCCTTCCATAGATGATTGGATAAAGAAGATGTAGTACATATACATAATAGAATAATACTCAGCCATAAGAAGAGATGAAATATTGCCATTTGCGACAGCATAGATGTACCTTGAGATTATCATGCTAAGCAAAATAAATCAGACAGAAAAGGTTGAGAACTATATGATTTCACTCATATGTGGGATATAAAACTAAAAGCACAAATGAACAATACTAACATACAGAGACTTGTGGACATGGACAACAGTTTAGTGTTTACTAGTGTTTAGAGGAAAACAAGAGTGGAAGAGGGAGTTAAGGGTAAAGTGGATCAAATATATGGTGACAGAAGGAGATATCACTTTGGGTGTGAACACACAATGCAAAATACAGATGATGTATTATCGAATTGCAACTTATATAATTTCATTAACCAATGTCACTCCCAATAAATTTAATTTTAAAAAATTGATATACACCTAGTGAGACTGATTTAATAAAAGAGCAAACAAACTATCAATATGAAGTTATGTAGAGGAGTATCTCTACAGATTTTGCAGATATTGAAAATATAAGAGCATAGTTTAGGCCAATATATTCAACAAAGTAGATATAATATTCAATCTTTAAAAACATAATTTGTTGATTTGGACACAAGTAGAAATAGAAAAACGTAAATAGTCTTATACTTCTTATAAATTCTTAGTTTATAATTTAATTCTTTCTTCCCAATAATCTTGAGGCCTAGATGGCTTTACAGATTAATTATAGTATAATTATATAATAATATAAAATATAATAATATAAAAATTATATTATGGCAGAATCGCTATCAAATTTACACATTTTTTCAGAAAAGGAGAAATATCACCTCAACTTATTTTGCGATGCCACAATAAATATGATACTAAAACCTAGCAAAGATATATATTTTAAAAATGGAAATTACTTACGAGTACAAATATCTCCCATGACTATCGATACAAAACAATATTAACAAAAATATTAGCAAATTAAATCAAATAACATATAAAAAGGATAACACATCATGAGTAAACTGGATTTATTCCAGGTAAATATAATTGATTTAACATTTGAAAATCTAAAATTAAATTTAGTAAGGAGTCTGACTCCATTTGGAGGGTAAGGAACCTCTTGCATCAGAGGTATAGATAATATAAATCAATATCACACATGTCTCTACACCTACTAAAGCCACAAAACAAGATCATACCCATATATTCCTTATCTCCTTTATAATTCCAAATATAATAGTGATCGAAGCACTTATTTTACTTCTGAGATACAAAATACTAACCTCTTGAACAAAGCATTTAACAGATATTTTACCTCCCTAATAGCCTCAGGCCTCAGGCCTCATAGGGCATTATAATGACTTTCTTAAGCAAGTCTAATTTAATGAGTTGTAATGTGGTGCATTTAGATCATCAAACAGCAGGAGCAAATTGTCATATTCTGATTCCATTTTCTTAATGTTCAATAGCTCACAGGTTTTAGTCTTAGCCCTCTCTCTTCCCTTCATGACCGTCACCTTGGAGAGCAAACAGAAATGCCTACTGCTCATTTTGTTGGTGCTAATAAGAAGTATGTATCACATAAGGAAGCCTTCATACCAGCCCCAGCCCCTAAAGACCATACAAATCTCAAACTAGTCTCTTTTCTCTTTTCTCTTAAGCCATTTTCAGACCTGATTAGGAGCCAGCTTGCTCCTCTCAGAAAACCTCATGATATGAATAATAAAACTTTATTTTCTGTTGATTTGTGTGCTATTTTCACTCTAAACAGTTAAGCTGAACGTTTTGTAGGGGTCCATACTGGTTCTGTGGAGTGACTACAATAATATAGCTAACCACATTCACAGAATAAAGCAGAACAACATGTGATTATCTTGAGAAATAGAAAAAAATGCATGAAAAATTTGATACTAACCATTTTTTTTTTTTTGGAGTAGGGGAAAATTTCATTTTAAATCGTAGATACCAACTGGTTTTGACCAAGATGGCAGAATAATTAAATGCTATGCTTGCCTCCTCCCATGACCACATCAAAATGATAGCTAAATTCTAGAACAATCAACCTGGAGAACCATTTTAATACTAGCTAAACAGAACTCCTACAACTAAGGATAAAAAAAAGAAACCACATCAAGATTGGTAGGAGGGACAGAGACACAAACAGCAAGTTCACACCTATGTTGGTGCCTGAAAATCAGGACAGATATCTCAGCTGCAGCAGTACCTCCTGAAGAACAGGGGATCCAACCCACGCAATAGGCTCTCCGGCCTAGGGCACCAATTCTGGGGAGAAGAGCCCTCAGAACATCTACCTCTGAAAATTAGCAAGGATTTCTTTACTCCAGGTGAGACAGAAGGCTGCTGGAATACCAGATGTCCTCTTAAAGGGCCCACACACAGACTCGCTCATTTTCAGGCACTCACCCTGGGCTCTGGCAGAGAGATAGCAGCTTGGGAGGTGCCAGAGACAAACAGGGAGAGGTTGAGTTGCATGGCTTCATGATAAGGCCTGGAAAAACAGCCACCAATGTCCTTGTGTTGAGCCCTTCTCCCACACAGCCAGCAGGTAAATGCCACATTGCCTATATTGAACCCTCCCCACAACACAGCTACATCTGAATCACCATTAGCTTGATGAACTCCACTCACTCCACCCTGACGACTCTCGGAGACACTGCCCTACCTACACCCACAACTCCAGAGGCTATTTAGGTGGCAGGCAGCCAGCTTTGGACCAAGTTGAAGTCTTTCTTAAAAAAACACTCTCAAAGGCTCGCAGGCCCCAGGTGGGAGACAGCTGAACTCAGTGTGCCGTAGGCCATTTGTTGAATGGCACCAGTATCAGCACTGGTACAAAATCTGAGTCTTCACTTAACTGATGAATATCATTAGCCCCAACTGATGACTCCTTAAGACTCCGCCTCAACCAATTCACCTACTGCCTAAAGTTCGTTCAGTGGCTGAACCTTATGAGCAGCCAGCAGACAGCACAGCAGGCCTCTGGGTGACCCATACCTTTTGCTGAGCTTCCTGTGGCCTGGTATGGAAGGCAGCTGGCTTCAATTCACAGTGTGGCCTCTCTTATGTGCCTCCAGATACAGCAGAAGCAGCTACCAAATGAAGATCATTTTGAAGCTGATACCAGGTAGTTTCAAGCTAGTCACAGGAAGCATCTATGCTTAGCCTGCATGGGACCCCCATCCAAGAGGCCCAGGAGCCAAGATACCTGATGACCACCTTCAAGCCACAACAGAGCACAACCCTATTAGCTCCGCAAACAACACACACAAATGATTATCTCAGCAGACACCAGAACCTACTGGGGTGAATCTCACTCCATAGGGTCAGCCCACACACAGAAGCTTGTACACTGTAGTCATGGTCAATTCTCACAGAAAATGCTTGGGGGGTCTATCTCATCCACTGAGATGCCAATAACAATCATGTCTGAACCACAACAGGAAGGCAAACACAACATGTACAAGGGATACATATGAAGCACCTGGCTAAGGTGATCAGGGAAAAATTGCTACTGGGCCCCACAGGACATCTACTACATAAGGCCACCCCATTAACTCTGGGAGAAGTAGCTGATCTACCTGACATAGAAATACACATAGAGTGGCAGCCAAAATGAGGAGACAAAGTAACACATCCCACATAAAAGAACAAGAGAAAAATCCAAAAAGAAGTAAGCGAAATGGAGGAAAGCAATATACCAGATACAGAGTACAAAACACTGGTTATAAGGATGCTCAAGGAACATGGTGAGCACATTAACAAAAGTATACCAAGCATAAAAAAGAACATAGAAAACATAAAATTATTTTTGACAAAAGGGCAAAAACATACACTGGAGAAAGGAACATGTCTTCAATAAATGGTGCTGGGAAAACTGGAAAGCCACCTGCAAAAGAATTAAGCTAGACTGTGGTCTATCATCACACACCAAGGTTAAATAAAAATGGATTAAGGACCTGAATATAAGATCTGAAACGATAAATTGCATAGAAGAAAATATAGGAACTAAACCTGTGGAACTTGGACTTAAAGTGGATTTTATGAATTTGACCTCAAAGGCAAGGGGAGTAAAAGTAAAAATAAATGAATAGGACTACATCAAACCAAAAAGCTTCTGTACAGCGAAGGAAAATATCAACAAGGTAAAGAGAAACCATTCGAACGAAAAAATATATGTGCAAGCAATGCCTTCTATAAAGGACTAATATCCAAAATATACAAAGAATTCATACAACCAAGTAACAATGACAAAAAAATCTCATTAAAAATTAGGCAGAAGATCTGAACAGACGCTTCTCCCTAGAGGACATACAAATGGCCAACAAACATTTTTTTTAGGCTGCTCGACATTGCTAGCTATTAAGGAAATGCAAATCAAAACAACAATGATGAGGTTTGGAGAAAGATGGCAGAGTGAGAGACGTCCCCAGATCTCTCCTCTTGAAACAATAAGCTGGACATCAAAAACTGAACAAAAAACACCCAAACTGCACTCCAGCACGTCTGAGCGTAGGATCTGAGCATAAGAGCTACCATAGGTCAGAACCCCAGGTGTTGGGTGGTGGACTAAGAGAAAGAAAGAAGTTGCCTCTCACAGCCAGAGCTCCCTGTAGAAGGAGGGGGAAGAGAGAAGGTGCAGTGAGTTTCCAGAACACCCCTGCCTGAAAGAGTTGTGAGCATGACTCGGCCGGAGGTATAGCCCAGTCAGCAAGGCAGAAAGCAGAGAAGCAAGATGGCAGAAAACAACAGGTAATTTTTTGCTAGCCATGGTTGCAAAACCGAGGCTAAGGCATAGCCCCCATGCTCCAACCCAGAGGACCAATTCCCCCATATCCTCTGAGAACAAAGGCCTTAGAGCCCCATGTGAATCTGAACAAATGCTACCGAAACTGTCACTAAAATTGACAGAGACTGAAACTGAGGGTAGCGAGGGTGATTAAATATCTACATATTTTTTTTTCTTTTAAAAAGCATTAATAAGGCTTTATATAAAGCAGGAATCCAAGAGGCTTAGATGCCACTGACTTAAAACCAAAATAATACCACCTTCTTCACAGAAAGATAAAGAGAGACCATTATATAATAAATCTGCTTTCTGGGGAAAAAAAACAGAATACATTTTCATTAAAGGCCAGGTGGATAAATAGTCCATTATGCACCGTGAACAACCAAGGTGAAAAAGCATCTTACAAAGAAAGAGAAAAATCTCCAAAAATACACTTACAGACATAGAAATATGCAACTTAAATGACAGAGAATTCAGGGTGGCAATTCTGAAAAAATTCAATGAATTCAGAAATGAGTCATATCGACAATTTCAGGAATTGAAAAAAACAACTAGAAGAGCAGAATGAGTTTTTACCAACGATATTGAAACCCTCAAGAATAAGAGAATAGAATTTATAGAGAAAAAGAAAACACACTGCAAGAGCTGAAAAATGAAATAGCAAGCTTGGGAAATAGAGTCGACCAAATGGAGGAAAGGATCAGTGATATTGAAGACAGAAATCTAGAAATAAATCAGAAGGAAGAAGATAGAAAAAAAGAATGAAAACCAATGAAAGAGAAATACAAGTACTAGCTGATACCATCAGAAAAAAAAAAAAAGAATAATGGGCATTATTGAAGGTGAAGAAAAGCAGCAGGGGCTAGAAAGCATTTTCACACAAATAGTGGAGGAGAATTTCCCAAACTTCAGCTGGAGTTTGGTATTCAAGAAGTAAACAGAACACTCAAAAAGGCCTTCGACAAGACATATTGTATTAAAATTATTGAAAATCAATGACAAAGAAAGAATTCTCAGGGCGGCCTGAAAAAAAATGACTGTAACTAATAAAGGGGGGGGGGGGGAACCCATTAGATTATCATAAGACTTCTCAGCACAAACCTTAGAAGCCAGAAAGAAGTGGAATCAAATGTTCATTCAACTAAATGAAAAGAACTACAAGCCAAGAATACTGTATACAGCTAAGCTCTCCTTTAAATATGAAGGAGAAATAAAGAACTTTCCAGACATACAAAAATTGAGGGAATTCTCCACTATGAGGCCTGCACTACAGAAAATACTAAAAGAGGTCAGTTCATCTTAAATAAAATTAAAAACAATACTTAATTAGGAGTAAGATAGGACTAGCAGGCAAATAGAAGCAGAGGAGTACAACCCTTACTCAGAATACGGCATTAAAAGTTTAAACAGTACGAAGGGATTTCTTATAGCAAAATAGTACTGAATGTTCAGCATACATAAGGACAAAGTGAGACAACAATGTCTGAAAAGGGGAGCATTCAAAGATCCAAATTTGCAAAGAGGAATGAAGATAAGGCAGGCACAGAAGAAAATGGACAAATTTATATATATATATATAGGAGATATATATATATCTCCTTTACATATTTGTAATTTACATGTTTACATATGTTGTAATAGTATGTGTGTGTGTGTGTGTGTGTGTGTATATATATATATATATATATATATATATATATATATATATATATATATATATATCCTGTACATATTTGTAATGGTAACTACACGCCAAAGATTCAGAACAAAAGTATATAACATAAAACAAGAAAGACCACAAGAAAACCCACAAAACTCAACCAAAATAAAGAAAACAAACACAAGGTCAAGGAAGCAATGGAAACACTGAGCTACTAGAAAGCAAAAGATAAAATTGCTATAAGAAGACCTCATATTTCAATAATCAACCTAAATGTAAACTGTCTGCAATCACAAATAAAAAAGGCGTAGAGTTTCAGTTGTATCAAAAAAACAAACAAACAAAAAACAAAAAAACAAAAAAACATATGCTGCCTCCAGGAGACACATTTCCTAAGACAAATATAGACTCAAAGTGAAAGGGTAGGAAATGATATTTCAAGCAAATGGCATTCAGAGAAAAGTGGGGGTAGCACTACAAATATCAGAAGAAATAGACTTCAAAATAAAAAAAAAAGTAAAGAAATGTACTGAGGGACACTTCATAATGATAATGGGAATCATGCACCAAGAAGATATAACACTTATTACTATCTATGCTCCCAATCAGGGAGCCGCAAATTATATAAAGCAATTACTAACAGAACTAAAGGGAGAAACAGAATAAAACTATATTCTAGTAGGAGACCTAAATACCCTACAGTGAGATATGGACAGATCATCCAAACAGAAAATCAATAAGGAAATAGTATCCATAAATGACACATTAATCTAACTGCACTTAATTGACATTTACATATCCTTTCATCCTAAAACGGCTGCTAATAATATCTTCTCTAGTGCACATGGAGCATTCTCAAGGACTGACCTCATCCTAAGACAAGGAATAGATGCAAGAAATATAAGAGGGTTGAAATCATACCAACCATATTCTCTGATCATAATACTTTGAAACTAGAGATCAACTGAAAAAAGAAAGCAGAAAGAACCGCAAATACATGGAGATTAAACAACACACTTTTGAAGAATAACTGGGTCAGAGAAGAAATAAAAAGAGAGATCAAGAGATACATAGAAACAAATGATAATGATAGTAAATCATATCAAAAATTTTGAGACATGGCAAAAGCGGTCATACGAGGAAAGTTCATATTATTACAGGTCTACCTCCTAAAACAAGAGGAGCCCAAATAAACAATCTAATACTTTATCGTAAAAAACTAGAAAAGGAAGAACAAATGAAATCTCAGGTCAGCAGAAAGAAAGAAATAATCAAAATTAGAGCAGAAATAAATGAAATTGAAAACAAACAAACAAAAAACAATAAAAAAAAATGCAACAAATACCTGGTTCTTTGAGAAGATTAATAAAATTGACAAAATCCTAGCTAACCTCACTAAACAAAAAAGAGAAGGGAAAAAAATAAACAAAATCAAAAATGAAAGAGAGGAAATTACGACTGATATCGCTGAAATACAAAGGATCATGCAAGAATACTATGAGAAAGTATATAACACCAAATTTACTAACCTAGAAGAAATAGACCAGTACTTAGAAAAATGCAACCTTCCTAAACTGAATCAAGGAGAACTGGAAAATCAAGAGACCAATCAGCATTATGGAAATGGAAACAATCATCAAAAACCTACCAAAAAGTAAAAATCCAGGACCAGATGGCTTTACCAGTGAATTCTACGAAACATTTAAAGAAGATGTAATACCTATTCTCCTCAAACTCTTCCAAAAAATTGAAGAGGAGGCAGGACTTCCCGACACATTTTATGCGTCTGATATTATCCCGATACCAAAACCTGGTAAAGATAACACACACAAAAAAATAACTGCACACTGATATCTCTCATGAACACAGATGCAAAAATCCTAAATAAGATACCAGCAAACCGAATACAGCAACATATTAAAAAGATTACCCCCAAGATCAAGTGGCCATCATCCAAGGAGCACAGGGATGCTTCAACATATATGCAAATCAAATAATGTGATACACCACCATAAACAAATAAAAAAAGAAAAATTATATGATCATACCAATAGATGCAGGAAATGCCTTCGAGAAAGACAGCATCCATTTATGACCAAAACACTTAACAAAATCGGTATAGAAGGAAAGTACCTTAACATAATAAGACCACATAAGACAAACTCTACTCAACTTTATACTGAATGCTGAAAAACCAAAACCTTACCTCTAATATCAGGAATAAGGCAAGGCTCTCCACTATCGTCACTGTTATTAAAAATAACATTGGAGGCCCTAGCGAGTGCAAGCAGTCAAGAAAAGATATAAAACACACCCAAATAGGAAAAGAAGGAGTCAAGCTCTCACTATTTGCAGATGACATACTTCTCTATATAGAAAACCTTAAGAATCCACAGAACACTACTAGAAACAATAGGCAAATACAGTAAATTTCTGAACACAAAATCGATGTTCAAAAATTTATAGCGTTTTTATACTCTAGTAATAAAGTGTCAGAAAAAGAAGTGGATAAAATAATTCCTTTTGCAGTTGCAACAAAAATAATAAAATACCTAGTAATAAATCTAATCATACATGTGAATGATCTATATAATGAGAACTATAAGGACCTATTAAAAGAAATCGAAGAGGATACAAAGAAATAAAAAGATATTCCTTGCTCTTGGGTTGGATGAATTAACATACTTAAAAATGACCGTATTACCTAAAGCATTATACAGATTTAATCCAATCTCCATCAAAATCGCTTCAGCATTTTTTAAAGATATAGGACAAAAAAATAGTCAGATTTGTATAGAAGCACAAAAGACCCCGAATTTCCAAAGCCATCCTGAGAAAAAAAGAACAAGGCTGCAGGCATCACACTGCCTGACTTCAAATTATACTACAAAGCGACAGTAATCAAAACTGCATGGTGTTGGCAGACAAAGAGACGCATCGCCAGGGGAACAGAATTGAAAATCCAGAAGTAAACCCAAATTTATATGGGCAAGTAAGTTTTGACCAAAAAAACCAAAAACATACAGTGGAGAAAGGGAAGCTTCTTCAATATATGGTGCTGGGAAACTGGAAAGCCACTTGCAAAAGAATGAAACTGGACTGTTGTCTATCACCACACACCGAAATTAACACAAAATAAAATAAGAACCTGAACATAAGACCTGAAACATAAAAGTGCATAGAAAAAAACACAGGGACAAAACTCAAGGACCTTGGACTTATAGAGGATTTTATGAATTTGACCTCGAAGGTAAGGGAAATAAAGCTAAAATGAATGAATGGGGCTATTTCAAATTAAAAAGCTTCTGCTCAGCAAAAGAAATCATCAACAAGGTAAAGAGACAACAATCAGAATGGGATAATATATTTGCAAGCAACGCCTCCAACAAGAGACTAAGATCCAAAATATACAAAGGATTCATATAACTCAATAACAAAAAAGAAACAAATGATCCAATCAAAAAATGGGCAGGGGACCTGAACAGACACTTCTCCCTAGAGGACATACAAATTGCCAACAAATATATGAAAAGATGCTCAACATCGCTATCTATTAGGGAAATGCAAATCAAACCACAATGATATACCATCTCGCACCTATTAGAATAGATATAATCAACAGGACAAGTAATAACAAATGCTGGAGAGAATTTGGAGAAAAAGGAACCCTATATACTGCTGATGGAACTGCAAATTGGTACAGCCATTATGGAAAACAGAATGGAGGTTCTTCAAAAAACTAAGAATTGATCTACTATATGATCCAGCAATCCCTCTACTGAGGATTTACCCCAAAGACTTAAAATCCATATCCAAAAAGACATTTGCACACCTATGTTCATAGCAGCATCATTCATGGTGGCGAGGACATGTAAGCAATCGAAGTGTCCTACGATAGATGATTGAATAAAGAAGTGGTGGTACATATATACAATAGAATATTACTCAACCATAAGAAGAGATGAAATACTGCCATTTGCTACAACATGGATGGACCTTGAGATAATCATGCTAAGCGAAATAAGCCAGGCAGAAAAAGTTAAAACTCACATGATTTCATTTATATGTGGGATATAAACCTAAAAGCAACAAATGAACAGGACAACCAAACGGAGACTCATAGACATGTACTATAGACATGTACTATAGACTGGGCAAAGGGATTCAAATATTTGATGAAAGAAATCGAACTGTGGGAAGTGAACACACAGTGTGTATATATGTTTGTCATATATATATATATATATGTATATATACACATATATATATATATACACACACATGTCTTATTAAAGTGTACAGCTGAAACATTGGATTTTATTAACCAATGTCCATATAAAAATTAATTAATTAATTAAGAAAACACACTGAGATACCATCTCACACCTGTTAGAATAGCTGTTATGTATAGGACAAGTAATAACAAATAACAAATAACAAATAACAAATATTGGAGAGGATGCCGAGAAAAAGGAACCCTTACAAACTACTGGTAGGACTGCAATTTGGTACAGCCGCTATGGAAAACAGTATGGAGGTTCCTCAAAAAATATATATACCTTACTGTTGAAGTGTACATTTGAAACTTACTGCACTGTGTTTATAAATTCACCATAATAAAAATAAATTAATTAAAATTATATGTTTCAAGTGTACAATTAAATAATATGTCATGTATATTGCGTTGTTTGTTCACCACCCAAAGTTAAATTTCCTTTCATCACCACATATTTGATCTTCTTTACCCTTATCTACTGCCCCCTCCAACTCCTTTTCATCTGGTAACCACTAATCTTTGTGTCCATGACTCTCTGTTTGTTCATTTGTGCTTTTAGATGTATATTCCACATAAAAGCGAAATCATACGGTCTCAATCTTTAATGTCTGAGTTATTTTGCTTAGCCTGACAATACCAAAGTCCATCCATGTCGTTACAAATGGCAGTATTTCATTTCTTCATATGGCTGAGTAATATTCCATTGTATATATGTACATTTTCTTTATCCAATCATCTACCATAGGACATTTCAGTTACTTCCAGTCCTCGCCACCCTGAATAATGCTGCTATGAACATAGGTGTGCAAATGTCTTTTTGGAAATGAGTTTTCAAGTCTTTGGAGAAAATACCCAGTAGAGGGATTGTAATAGCCTGCTGAAATGTGAAAGGGTTAAAGAATAATTAAAACCTGAAACTGGACAAAGGAAGTCTATAACTTAGGCCTAGTTTCTGGAACCCCTAAACACATTCTGTTAATCATGAAACTTGTAACAATGAGCTCATACGCTAACTGCCAATTTTAGCCTGTGTAACCCTGCTTGCTTGCGTGGCATGAAAAATAATCAATTGTATATAAGCTGAAAATTACTGTTTGGCCATCGCCCATGGGAACACTGGCTATAGCCCATGGGAACATAGGCAATCACCCATAGGAACATAACATTCTAACAACAAGCTTTCTGCTTCTGTACTTCCCGCTTGCACACTTGACCAGTGGGTTGACAGGTAGTGAATAGGAGAAAGATGGACCTTTGTGTTTAAGACAGAATGAGGAATGGGATTTGGGGCTTAAAAACCTTGTATCTTGGCATTTCGGGGCTGCTCCTTTGCAAGGACAGCCGCCAGCTAATAAACTGTCTCCTGGTTAAGAGCACTCAAGTTGGGTCTGGTTATTCTGGACACAACAGGATTGCTGGGTCATATGGTAGATCAATTCTTCTTTTTTTGAGGAACCCCCATATTATATTCCATAGTGGCTGTACCAATTTGCAGTCCCACCAGCAGTTTATGAGGGCTCCTTTTTCTCCACATCCTCTCCAGCATTCGTTATTACTTGTCCTGTTGATTATAGCTATTCTAACATGTGTGAGATGGTATCTCATTGTTGTTTGGATTATCATTCCCCTAATAGCTAGCGATGTTGAGCATCATTTCATATATTTATTGGTCATTTGTATGTCCTCTAGGGAGAAGTGTCTGTTTAGGTCCTCTGCCCATTTTTTGATTGGATCATTTGTTTCTTTTTTGTTATTGAGTTATATGAATCCTTTGTATATTTTGGATCTTAGTCCCTTATCGGAGGCTTTGCTTGCAAATATATTATCCCATTCTGATTGTTGTCTCTTTACCTTGTCGATGATTTCTTTTGCTGAGCAGAAGCTTTTTAGTTTGAAATAGCCCCATTCATTCATTTTAGCTTTTATTTCCCTTGCCTTCAAGGGAAATAAAAGCTAAATCTTCTATAAGTACAAGGTCCTTGAATTTCGTTCCTATGTTTTCTTATATGCATTTTACTGTTTCAAGTCTTATATTCAGGCCCTTAATCTATTTCGCATTAATTTCGGTGTGTGGTGATAGACAGCAGTCCAGTTTCATTCTTTTGCAGGTGGCTTTCCAGTTTTCCCAACACCATATATTGAAGAAGCTTTTCTTTCTCCACTGTATGTTTTGTTGTTGTTGTTGTTGTTGTTGTTTGTTGTTGTTGTTTTTTGTTTTTTTTTGGTTGAAAATTATTTGCCCATTAAATTTGGGTTTACTTCTAGACTCTCGATTCTGTTCCACTGTGACCGTTTTGCTGCAAATACCATGCAGTTTTGATTTCTGTCACTGTAGTATAAATTGAAGTCAGGCAGTGTGATGCCTCCAGCCTCGTTCTTTTTTCTAAGGATGGCTTTGACAATTTGAGGTCTTTTGTGCTTCCATACAAATCTAATGTTTTTAGTTGTTCTGTTTCTTTAAAAAAAGGCTGATGGGATTTTGATGGGGATTGCATTAAATCAGTGTTTTTGCCTTAGGTTATGAGGTCATTTTAACTATTTTGATTTCACCAATTCAAGAACACAGAATATATTTTCATTTCTTTTTATCTTTCAATTATAGTTAATACAGTCTTATAATTTTCATTATATAGGTCATACACATGTTTCGTTAGATTTATTCCTAGGTATTTTATTATTTTTGTTGCAATTACAAAAGGAATTTTTTTTTCCACTTATTTTTTTCTGACAATTTGTTATTAGAGTACAGGAATTCAATGGATATTTGAACATTGATTTTGTATCTACAACTTTATTGTAATTGCTTATTATTTCTGGTAGTATTCTTGTGGAGTCCTTAGCATTTTCTATATAGAGAATCATGTCATTCTCAAATAGTGAGGTTGACTTCTTCGTTTCCTATTTGGATGTGTTTTATATCTTTCTCTTGCCTGATTGCACTCGCTAGGACCTCCAATGTTACAGTGAATAACAGTGGCAATAGTGGACAGCCTTGTCTTGTTCCTGATCTTAGAGGGAAGATTTAAAGTTTTTCAGCATTCAGTGTAATATTGTCTGAGGATTTGTCACATATGGCCTTTATTACATTAAGATACTTTCTTTCTATACCGACTTTGTTAAGTGCTTTGATCATAAATGCTTGTCGTATCTTGTCAAAATATTTTTTGCATCTATATATATGATCATATTATTCTTATTTTTAAAATTTCTTTAAATGATAAGTCACATTAATCGATTTGCATATGTTGCACCATTCTCGTGCCCCTTAGATGAAGCCCACTTGATCATGGTGCATGATCTTTTTAATATGTTGCTGTATTTGGTTTGCTAGTATCTTATTTAGGATTTTTGCACCTGTGTTCATGAGAGATATAGGTCTGTAGATTTCTTTTTTCATGTTACCTTTACCAACTTTTGTTATCAGGATAATATTGACCTCATGAAATGAGTTAAGAAGTATGGCCTCTTCTCGATTTTTTTGAATATTATGAGGAGAACCAATATTAAATCTTAGTTAAATGTTTAGTAGAATTCACTAGGCCATCTTGACCTAGACTTTTACTTCTTGGTAGGTGTTTGATAATTGTTTTAATTTCCATACTGCTGATCGGTCTATTTAGATTTTCCAGTTCTTCTTGACTTAGATTGTATTTTTCTAAGTACTCCACTTCTGTAGGTTATTAAATTTGGTGTTTTATATTTTTCATAGTATTCTTGTATGATTAGTAATATTTCTGCTTTGTCATTTGTAATTTCCCCTCTTTCATCCCTGATTTTGTTTATTTATATCCTTTCTCTTTTATCTTTAGTGAGTCTAGCCAGGGGTTTCTCAATTTTATTAATTTCTCAAAGAACCAGCTCTTCGTTGCATTTATTTTTTCTATTGCTTTTTTGTTTTCAATTTCATTTATTTCTACTCTAATTTTGATTAGTTCTTTCCTTCTGTTGACTTTAGGCTTCATTTGTTCTTCTTTTACTAGTTTTTAAAGATGAAACATTAGCTTGTTTATTTAAGTTCATTCTTATTTTTTGAGATAGGCCTGTAATGATATGAACTGTCCTCTTATGACCTCTTTTGCCATGTCCCAAAAGTTTTGACATGTCATACTATCATTATCATTTGTTTCTATGTACCTCTTGATATCTCTTTTTATTTTTTCTCTGACCTAGTCATTCTCTAGTAGCATGTTGTTTAATCTCCACGTATTTGTGGTTCTTCCTGCTCTCTTTTTGCATTTGATCACTAGTTTCCAAGCCTTAATGTCAGAGAATATGATTGGTATAATTTCAACCCTCTTATATTTGTTGAGGCTATCTCTGTGTTCCAGTATGTGTTCGATTCTTGAGAATGTTCTATGTGCACTAGAGATGAATGTATAAGCACCCGTTTTGGTATGAAAGACTCTGTAAATGTCAATTATGTCCAGTTGAACTAAAGTTTAATTTAAGGATGTTATTTCTTTATTGATTTTCTGTTTGGTTTATATGTCCATATCCGACAGTGGAGGATTTATGCCCCCTACTACTATAGTGTTTTAGTCTGTTTCTCCCTTTAGTTTTGTTAGTAATTACTTTACATATTTTGGGGCTCCCTGATAATGATCATAGATATTAATATGTGTTATGTCTTCTGGGTGCATGATTGTCTTAATCTTTTTGAAGTGTCCTTCAGTATCTTTTATTATCTTTTTTATTTTGAAATCTATTTCATCTGATATTAATACCACTACTCCTGCTTTTTTCTGAATGCCACTTGCTTGAATTACCATTTTTCATCCTTTCACCTTGATTTTATATTTGTCTTTGGAACTGATGTGTCTCCTGGAGACAGTATATGTTGTGCTTTTGTTTTTGATTTGATCTGAAACTCTGTGCTTTTTTATTGGTGAATTCTATCCATTTACATTTAGGGTAATTATTGAAATATAAGGAGTTCTTATAGCCATTTTTTTCTTTTGCTTTCTGGTAGCTCGATGTTTCCATTGTTTCCTTGTCCTTGTGTTTCTATTTTCTTTATTTTGGTTGGATTTTGTGAGTTTTCCTTCTGATTCTTCTTCTTTTATGTTATATATTTCATTTCTGAATCTTTGGCATGTGGTTACCATTATGAATATGTAAAGGATAGTTATATATGTATGTA
>NW_024344370.1:18126409-18187566 GCF_902729225.1 Pteropus medius
TCTCTTTCTTTCTGAGCTGTCTTATTATCTTAGTTGTTCATGGTGTTTAATGGACTATTTCTCTGCCTGGGCATTAATGGAAGTGTATTCTGCTTTTTTTCCAATAAGTTTTGTGGTATAAAGGTCTCTATTTAGCCTATCTCCAAGTAGACTTTTTTCTTTTGGTTTCCTGTAGTTGGTGTATAAGCCTCTTGGATCCCTGCTTTATATAAACTGTCAGTGTTAGTGACAGTTTCGGTAATGTTTGCTCAGATTCCCTTGGGGGCTCCGCGGTGTTCTGTCTTGGAGGATATGGGGATAGGTGCTCTTTGTGTTGGAAAATGCGGACTGTGGCTCACATTTTGCAACCGCGGCTGGTAGTAATCAGCTGTTGCTTCTCTGCCATTCAACTTCTCTGCCTTTGTCCCTGGGCACTGTCACTGTGTGGAACTCACAGCGTCTCAGGCAGGTCTGTTCAAGGAACCTGCCACACCTTCTCACCTCCTCTTCCTCCTGCAAGGAGCTCTGGTTGAGTGAGGCAGCTTCTTTGTTTTTCACAGTCTACCACCCAAATCTCATGGTTCTGACCTGTGGTAGCTTTTATGTGCAGAGCACTCACTCAGATGTTCTTGTGTGAGTTTGGGTGTTTTTTGTTTTGTTTTGTTTTTAGTTTTAGATGTTAAGCTTATTACTTCATCAAGAGAGATATGGGGACGTCTCTCACTTCACTATGCTTCTGAAATCTGAATTCTATATAATTTGATTAACCAATGGCATCTCAATAAATATAATAAAATCTAAAGATATTCTCTTCTGTTACTATAATTTAATTTAATTTCAATTAATGTCTTTTTTTAGTTGCCTTTTCAGGTAGTTTTTGTTTGTTTTCAAGAAGTTTTCAGAAGTGTTATTTCTTCAAATTTCATATTTTAGAAGCCCCATTGCCTTCCTGTTCGAACATTTTTTCTGGCTAAATAATTCTTGGGTCATATTTTATTTCCTTTAGGAAATTCAATCACTTAACCATAGGATATGTCTTGGTGTGATCTTTCAGTGTCAATTTTCCCTGGAATCTTTTATATCTTTTTTAATTTCCTGTAAATTTACTTTAATCTGTATATTAATAGTTTTTTTTTAAATTAGTATGTTGAGTTATTTTAGGGACACCACTTATCCACATAGAAAATTTTCTTTATCTCCTATATCTATTTTATTCTGATTACTTGCTCTTTTACAGCTGTATTTACTATAATTATCTTAATATTTTCTTTCTTGTTACTAATTAGCTTTTTATTTCTATCTGGTCATTTCTCTTTCTACTTTATTTATTAATTACATAAGAATGTTTTGATCCTTGTTTTATTATGTTTAGTCAACAGTCTTATTTTTCTCTCATCTTTTAGTCCTTTATTTTATTTAATCCAAGTTGTTCTAGAGTAAAGAGCATTTGTAGTGACTTTCCTTGTGTTTCTTGGGTTATGTTTTCTTCTCTTATGGTTTCCTTCTTTTTTTGTATTAAAAGTATTTCGTCTTTTTTTTTTTTTTTGTAACACACTGTCATAATGTTCATGCTAAATCTTATACCTCCTCTATACTATGGAATGCCTGTAGCTTTGTTGAAATCTTTTTCTTTGCTCTCATATAATATGGGTGACTTTAACTCCCTTTCCATTGTTCCCAAGAGTTAAATATTTCCCCTCAGGGACAATTAATTGAGACTGTTTATGTTTTATCTGCTATTTCTGTAGTCTGCAATCATGGAGAGAAGAAAGGACAATTCTGGGCTTAGCTTTCATTTCTCACATTTCGTTATATCTGCTGTACCAAAATTTACTATACTTAGTTCTGAGGTGGATTCCACTCCCTCGATGTATCCTTTAAAATATACTCCACTAATTCTCCATTTAGTCTACGATCTTTACTTCTGTCAGAGAAATTCAGTTCCATAACTTTCTCTGTTTTATGCGTATCTGTCCAGCAACTGTTTTTCCTAAGAGTGTCAAAATGAGGATACTCAATTAGTTTGCTTTTCCACATTTGGAAAAATCGGCAAGAAATCTGTTTTTTGTGGAATCGCAATCAATTTTTAAAGTATAGGGGTGGGAGGTTGTTCTCACATTTCCTTCTAATATCACTTCTTGGCTGACGCATTTTGAAACTAATTACATTGGATATGCTTCTTTCTTTCTTGAGATTTTACTGGTTTTTATTAAAACTTTGATCTTTTTGTTTTTGCTTTTTCTTCTATTAATATTTGTTTTTTTATTATTAATTGAAGGAAAAACATTCTCTTAGGTTTTGTTTGTTTGTTTGTTTTTCTTTTCCATTTAAAACTGAAAACCTGAGATTTGATTTTATATAGTCTATAATTCAGGAGCCCCAGGCCTGGAATTTGCACCTGGGTTTGAATATTCCAGAAGAACCAACAAGAAGACCAGAGGGGTGAGAAATGCCATTTATTACTCAAGAGGCAGGGAAGCTTCAGCAGCAGCTGCTCGAAGCTGCAGGAATAAAGCCGCTGACCAAGAGTAAGCACAGCTTTTTTATGCTCACAAACAGAGGGAGGGGTTATCTCATTGTGGGAGCAGCCTCCTTCTCAGATGGATAAAAGTAAGATGTGCTGCTTGGGTATAGGAGCAGATAACTCCATAGGAGAGGCAGAACACATCCTTCGGAGTAGGCACTGCTGAAAGCTCTTTGTGTACTGCCTTCCTTGGCTTCTGGCTGGGCAGCTATCGGTCTTCTGGGTATGTGGAGGGGCTATGTTCTGAATTAACTCTACACAGTCCGAGTCTAATAGAAAGCGAGAAAATGACTTTATGTCCCATGCTGAGCGATTTTAAGAAAGTTTCATTATAAACAATACCTTATGAACTACTGTCAATTATAAAGGTGTAGTAGCTATTAAAACATGAAATTTGCTCCCATAGAAATAGTGAAAATCTAGATCATACAAAATTATATGAAAAGGTAAAGTTTTTTCCAGTGAACATGTTTTATGCATACAAATAATGTCAGAATTCCTATTTAAGGCCACAGACCAAAATGTCTAACATTTCCTTGGAATCATTTATACTTATTTTTATTATTATATCATTTTGGTGCTATCTACCATATTTATAATATCAAAATACTAAAATTTCTTCATGTGATATTATTATCTTTTGTTATAGCCTAATATGACATTAATGTCAACAAATGGAAAAGATTTATCACCTAATAATATAAATTATAGTTGTAAAAGACATATCGGTCATCTTGACCAGCTTGCATTCTTTTCCTAAATATATCTGTTGTTTTAATAAGAGTAATTGTTTTGCTGTGAAACAAACAAACAAAAAACACATTGATTTGGTTTAATGCTGAAGGTTTAAATAAAAATTCAGCTCTGATGAGATAATACAAAATCCTATTTTAAGTTTAAGAACTTCAGCTGATTTTATATATCATTAGATTTGTATTGCTGGCAATTATTTGTACATTATGTCATATATTTCAGTAAGAAAATGTGTGTGAGTTACAAGTTATTTCAATATCATATAAAGTGTAAATCAGTAAAACTTCTGTCAGGAAGATAGTGAGGTCTAATTGCATTTGGCATGGCTCTTACACCCAATAACAAATTATATTTCTGTGTAATTAATCTATAGGATATGTATTCATAGGCAGCGTGTTAACAACCCAAAATGTATAACTTTTTAATTTTCCTTTCAGATCTTTTAAATCAATTTCTATTTTGTTTGCACATACCCAGAAGTCCATAAATCACTTTACAATGAATTTTCACTGACATAAATAGAAGTATTTGAAATCGAGACTACACATTACTTTTAAACATAAAGTCAGAATTAAGAATCTAGATGTTAAAAGTTATATGTATGTTCATCAAAACAGTCAAGAAATCACTGGTTATGTACAATATCTTTTAACTGGTTAATTTTAGGGAAAATGCCTACAAAAGAAAGAATTGATAGGAATTGAAAAAACGGTGTTAAAACAGATCTGGGAAATTCTGGAAGTAATGAAGTAATGGATATAATGAAAAATATTACCCTAAGTAACAAGGCATCATCTGGTGGGAAACTGGTGTTCTTCAATTTTTTTTTTTTTTTTTTTTAGGTGAGGCAACCTTTGGTTGACCTCACAGATTGCAAGGACCTTGTCAGCTTACAATCCCTTATTTTTTATGCCTACAGCATCAGGTCTTCCTAGATGGTCTCACATTCAAGTACTAACCAGGCCTATCCCTGCTTAGCTTCTGAGATCAGATGAAATTGGGCTTGTTCAGGGTGTTCTATGATATTTACCTTAAAATTATCTGTGTATTATAATAATAATAATAATAATAGTAATAAAGATTGTGCTTTTGATTCATAAATTGTTTTACTGTGTAAATTTTCATTCTTTGTACATAACAGATGAACAAAGAGGAAAATGTTTTATGAATTTGTCTCCTAAATAATAAATTGCTTACTTTTTGTTTTTTGATAAGCCTTGATGTCACTGCATGCTGTGCACTGGAGGAGTATGAGAAAATTTTAATATGATGGAAAATGCCAATTTTTCTTTTAAAAATTGGCAATATTATGAGGCAAAAACATGATAAAACATCATAGCCTGTTTCTAAATGCTTGGCATTTTAATATGGTTGATGTTAAAGTAGTAAGTAATTTCAGATATTTTCCCTTGAGCTACATAGTTCTTTTCATATGTAATTATTCTCTGAGTGCATTAGATAATACTATGGTTCCCACAGCTGTGTACACATCTATAAATCATTAATGAGGCAGTTAACTGAAACAAAACTATAAAAAATTTGCATTACCCAGCAGAACTTGCTTTAATTGACTTCTAGTTATTTACAATTAATTTTCCCTTTTGGAATAATGATTGTGAGTAATTTAGGATTATTTTATTTGCATAGAAATTAGATGTTGTTTATTCATCAAAAGTTGTTTTTTTTTTTTTTTTCTGTGTAACAGAGACTCTGTCAGTGACCACTATGGGCCTGAAGTAATGTTTTTTACTACATTAAAACTTAACACACACTCTATTCCTACCGTCCCTTTTTTCCTCCATTCCCCCTAAAAGGGCATGGACAATAGAAGAGTCCAGAAGTAAAACAGAAAACACATTTGCCCAAAAATAGGATGAGGAGAATAAGCTCAATGAAATATACTTTGTGGGTATGTTTTTTTATTCTTTATGTTTTTGCAGGACTACATTTTCATAGTTTCTTAATTCATGAAAAGAATGTTATAAAAGTAAAAACCAAATATTTTTTTTTTTACTTTGCTGATATATAAGTATAAATGAATCATAATGCAACGTGATAATGAAGGATGTCTATAAAAATTGTAATTCAAATATAGTAAAAACTGCCTTAACATTTATCAACTAATTCTATATTGTTTTACCTTTCATATTGTAATGGTGTTATTCACTTGTCATCCTAAGAAAAAAGAAGAAGGCTGGAGGCATCACACTGCCTGACTTCAAATTATACTACAAAGCAACAATAATCAAAATGGCACGGTATTGGCAGTAATACAGACACACGGAGCAGTGGAACAGAATCGAGAGTCCAGAAGTAAACCCATATTTATATGGGCAAATGATTTTTGACAAAAAAAAAAATTCCTAAAACATACAGTGGAGCAAAGAAAGTCTCTTCAATAAATGGTGATGGGAAAATTGGAAAGCCACCTTCAAAAGTATGAAACTAGACTATTATCTATCACGACACACAAAAATTTACTCCAAATGTATTAAAGGACCTGAATATAGTACTTGAAACAATGAAATGCATAGAAGAAAACATAGGAATGAAATTCAAGAATCTTGGACTTAAAGAGGATTTTATGCATTTGACCTCAAAGACCAGGGAAGTAAAAGCAAAAATAAATGAATGGGACTACATCAAACTAAAAAGCTTCTGCTCAGCAAAAGAAATCGTCAACAAGGTAAAAAGACAACCATCCGAATGGGAAAATATATTTGTAAGCAGCACCTCCAATAAGGGTCTAATATTGAAAATATACAAAGAACTCATACGACTCAATAACAACAAAAAAACAAAAGATCCAATCAAAAAATGGGCAGAGGACCTGAGCTGACACTTCTCTCTACGGGACATGCAAATGATCAACAATTACTTAAAAGATGCTCAGCATCTCTAGCTATTAGGGAAATGCAAATCAAAACCACAATGAGATACCATATCACATATAAGAATAGCTATAATCAATAGGACAAGTAATAACGAATGTTGGAGAGGATGTGGAGAAAAAGGAACCCTTATATACTGCTGGTGGGACTGCAAATTGGTACAGCCACTATGGAAAACAGTATGGAGGGTCCTCAAAAAACTAAGAATTGATCTACCATATGATCCAGCATTCCCTCTACTGGGTATTTACCCCAAAGCCTTGAAAACTCATAAGCATAAATATATTTGCACACCAATGTTCATAGCAACATTATTCACAGTGGCCAGGTCATGGAAACAACCACAGTGTCTTACGATAGATGATTTGCTAAAGAAGCTTTGGTACATATACGTAGTGGAATATTATTCAGCCATAGGAAGAGATGAAATACAGCCAGTTGCGACAACATGGATGGACCTTGAGATAATCATGCTAAGCCAAATAAGCCAGACAGAAAAAGTTGAAAATCATATCATATGACTTATATGTGGGATGTAAACCTAAAAGCAACAAATCAACAGGACAAACAAACAAAACTCATGGACATGGACTATAGACTAGTGTTTACCAGAGGGTATGGATTGGGGGAAGAGGGGGTAGGTAGTCGTTTAAACGGTGTCAAATATAGGATTTAGGTGGAGGGTGAAGTGGGAAAGAGAATCAAATTCCTGGTAGCTGAAGGAAACTGGACTTTGGGTGGTAAACACACAATAGAATATACTGAGACATTTCATGATCGCACTTGGATGCGGAATCTAAAAATAAACCAAAATATTACATACGGAGATCAGATTATTAGTTACCAGAGTCAGATAAAATAGGTGAAGGGGGTCAAAAGGTAAAAACTTCCATTTATAAGATATATAAGTCCTAGGGATGTAATGTATAGCATGAGTATAAAACAAATCATTTTAGTTGTTGGAAAATTTTATTTATGTATCCTATCTTTTTCCCTGTCAAATTCTGGTTCTATGGTATTATTTTCAGATGACCCCTGATTTCCAACTGGAATATGTTCATGAGTTTTATTGAAGATTTGGTTATTCAGAATGAGAAGGAATTTTATACATATTAATCTTGTCTTTTGTAATGGTTTAAGATAAACCAACAAAAAATACAATTAATCTAATAGCTGATCTATAGATAGAACCATCAGTGTTTTAAACCTCCAATACTCTACAAAACAATATTGCCTATGGAAAAAATTGACTTCATTAAGACTTCCATATTTGATCCACAATATATAGCAACCAGTGTATCCTTATCAGCAGGTTATGAAATTATTTATCCCCCATTTGAGTCTACTGAGTGATGGGAGCACGAAGTTTCATGGGATTTTGAATGCTGCAGAGGCTCTGACTTTGAGGTTAGCCTGGACAGGGAAATACAGGTGGTAGAGGGTGGATGAGGGTTCAGTTGGAGCTTATCTTCTAAGATAGAAGAACAGCCTATATCTAAAAGTAGTAAAAATAGGAAAGCTAGATGATAGGAGGGGAGGTGAGACAAAGCTGGAGCCATGATTCATACATGAAAGATATTCCTACGTTATGCCATTTAAAATTCAAGGGTAGCCTGTATTAGTAAATGTGAAAAAATTAGGTTAACTGAATCAACATCTAATTTTTTAATTTAAATTAAAACTCAGTTTATAGTTTATGAATACATGCATTTTTGTTGAAGCTTAAATCCAATAATAAACCTTGCCAAAAATGGTTTCATGTTGATTGACCCACAGAATATCTCACATTTTCATAGTTAACTAGGATTTTAAATATCTGTGAAAGGCGGTAGTAAGTATGCCATCCTTAATTATAGGATATACTACTTATAATTCGAAATATGTAGAGGAAATTATGAAAGTGTTACTTTATGACATGTGACTGCCTCTCTTCCTATACTATCTTCTCTTCAATCCATCCCGCACTGTTCTCAGATTAAATCTCTCAGATAGATTCTTGTTATATACTCATTGTTTTCTATTCAAGTTGCTCTATACTTTATTCCCATCTTAAGTTATAAAATCTTATCTCCCGCTAAAGTTGGAAAGAATTTATGCTTACTTCCAGTGGATTCCTCACTGTTCAAAGAACAGTACATACCACTCTTAATTTCTTACTCTCGAGGTTAACTGATGCTATCATATTTTCACCCTGCACCCCTCAGTCCTACTTGTTCTCTATAACTCTATTCAAGTTTAATAATACTGACCCATTATTCATGCATATAACATGTTCTTTCTCCTTTAGCCTTTGTACCATACATATTGGCCTTTAATCATTTAGCATTTATAGTGGCTTCTACTTGTTTATAAAGTAAGCCCTTTTGCTTCAACTGTATTCGAAGTTTCTTGTTATATAAAAATCATTTCCCATATTTGACATTAAATTACACCTAAATAGTTGCTTTGATTTTAATTCTACCCTTTGACTAATTAGGTTAGATTTTATCGTGTGTATTCATATTGCTCTGGAATTTTAAGGATCTTCACATCCTGCTAAACTCAAATGGCATGCTAATCCAAGAGCCAAGATCTAACATATTTTTTAGCACAAATTTTACCCAAAGTAGCATGGGTTTAACTTGCATTTTAAAAAGTCATCCAGAGGGACCTCAGAAGCATGGCAGTGTGAGGGATCTCCCTGGATATTTCCCCTTGAAATAAAAACAAACTGAATGCCTATAATTCAACAAATAATGCCCAACTTGCACACAAACATGTCTGAGAGACCTGTGCTTCGGAGCATGCAAGGTGGACAAGCTCACATGAGTCTGGGAGGGAGATTAGTAGAGTGAAACAAAGGATCTACATTAGGCAGCCGGGGATCTCTGCAGGAAGAGGAGGGAGGGGCATTTCGTGGCCAGGTCTTGGCCCTTTAAAGCCTGGAGCAGTGTAGCCTGAATGAGCAGCATATTCTACAAAGCAGAGCACAGGGATCAGGGCAGAGATCAGGGCAGAAACTCTGTGTGGAAGGAAGATAGCTCTGGCTTGGCAAAGCCCTGGCCATGCCTCACCCCCACTGGTTCAGAGTGCACCCTCTCCTCCCCCATATCCTCTGAGCTAACCCACCAAGCCTCACGGGAATTTGCCACTACCAGTGATGAAATATGCATGGCAGCCAGTGCCAGAAACAGGCATGGTGATAACAAAGCAGAACAGCTGAAACCTGGGGGGTAGCAATAATGAAAGGGAAATAGCCACACACACAGCAGACCTTTCTTAATCAACCTCACCTCTACTCAGTCAGGCTGAGTAGGAGGAAGTAGTGGAACATTGTATTTGACTCTTGGGGCAGTAACAGGGTTCCAGGACCTCTTCAGAAACTCAGACTCCCTTTGCCAATCACACCCTGTCACAAGGGTGGAGCCCTGAGACCAAGGAACCTGATCTCAGAAAAGGCACACAGCCAACCAGAGAAGGCAGGGTATTTTTAGCCTCAAAGCAGAGATCTAGAAGGCTTTGACACCACTTATTGGTGTCAAAGCAGAGATCTAGAAGGCTTTGACACCCCTTACTGGAACACAAAAGAGAAATGCCTTCTTATCAACCTCCTAAAGAGAGATCACCTTATATCAAATTTTCTTAAAAAAAAAAAAAATGGAGAGTACTCCCATTAATGCCCAGCTGGAGAAATAGTCCATCAAATACCATGAATAACCAAGATGACAAGGTAACTCAGAAAGAAAAAAGAAAAATCTTCAGAAAATAAGCTCAGAGACATAGAAATATGCAATTTAAATGACAGAGAATTCAGTATTGCACTTCTGAAATAACTCAATGAGATACAAGAAATTCTGACCAAAATTCCAAGAAATTAGAAACAAAATAAATGAATAAAATTAATACTTTACCAAGAAAATTGAAACCATAAAAAAGAACCAAATAGAACTTCTGGAGATGAAGAACACATTAAAAGAAATGAAGAATGAAATAGTAAGCTTAAGAAATAGAGCAGACCAGATGAAGAAAAGAGTCAGCAATATTGAAGACAAATCTGGAAATGGTGCAGAAGGAAGAAGAGAGAAACTTAAGAATGAAAAATAATGGTAGAGCTCTACAAGAACTGTCTGATATCATCAAAAAAAGCAATATAAGACTAACGGGTTTACCAGAAGGAGAAAAGAGGGAGAAGGAAACTGAGAGCATGTTCAAACAAAGAGTCTATGCGAATTTCCCAAACCTATGAAAAGAACTGGATCTTTGAATCCAGCAAGCAAACAGGACACCCAATTATTTCAACCCAGAGAGGTCTTTTCCAAGACACATATTAAATTGTCAAAAATTAACAACAAATAAAGAATTCTCAAGGCAGCCAAAGAAAAGATGACAGTAACATATAAGGAAAAACAGATTAAACTATCATTGGACTTCTCAGCATAAACCTTACAAGTAAGGAAGAAGTGGAACCAAATATTCAAACTGTTGAAAAAAAGAAATTGCTAGCCAAGAATAATATAACCAGCAAATTTCTCCTTTGGATATGAAGGAGAAATAAAGACCTTTCCAGACTTACAAAAACTGAGAGAATTTCCCACTATGAGGCATGCATTACAGGAAATACTGAAGGGGGTCATTCTACCTGAAACAAAGAGACAAAAAATAAATAACTATACATAAGATGACTAACAGCCAGCCAGAAGCAGGAAGGTGCAACCCTTATTAAGAACAGGGTATTATCAGCTTAAATATTACATAATGTCTAAAGGCAAAAAAAGCAATACTCTAAAAAGAGAAGATAACAGATACTGCAACTTAGAAATGAATGTTCAGCATATATAGTGATAATTTGAGAAAACAAAACAGAAAAGGGGAGGAATAAAGATATGAATCCACAAAAGGGGAATAGAAATAAGATGCATGCAGAAGAAAATGTACTACTGTGTGTGGATGTGTGTGTGTGTGTGTGTGTGTGTGTATCACTATCCTTTACTTAAACATAATGATAACCACACTCCATAAATCCAGAACTGAGACACAGAGCATAAAACATGAGGAACAGAAGGAAAATACACAAAACACCACCAAACTAAAATAACAGACAGAAACATAAGGCCAAAGAAACAATAAAGACACGAAGCTACCAGAAAACAAAAAGATAAAATAGCTATAGGCAAACCTCATATTTTAATAATCGCCCTAAATGTAAATGGACTGAACTCACTAATAAAAAGGCACAGAGTAGCTGATTGGATCAAAAAACAAAACCCAACCAATATGCTGCCTTCAGGAGACACATCTCAGCTGCAAGGACAAATATAAACTCAAAACGAAGGAGTAGAAAAAAGTATTCCAAGTAAATGGCATCTGGAGAAAAGTGGATGTAGCCACACTTATATCTGATGAAATAGACTTTAAGATAAAAAGGGTAAAGAGAGACAACGATAGAAACTTCTTAATGACAAAAGGAACTATACAGCAAGAAGATCTAACACTTAATATTTATGCTCCCAGCCAGGAAACACCAAAATATAAAGCAGCTACTAACAGAACTAAGGGGAGAAACTGACAAAAACACAATTATAGTAGGAGATCTAAATACCCCACTGTCAGTTATGAATAGATCACACAAACACAAAATCAATAAGTAAATATTATCCTTAAATGACACATTAGACCAATGGGAAACAATCAACATTAACAGAGCCCTTCATCTTAAAATAGCAGCTTATACATACTTTTCTAGTGCGCATAGAACATTCTCAAGGATAAACCATATGTTGGGACACAAATATTAGCCTCAACAAATTTAAGAATACTGAAATCATACCAAGCATATTCTCTGCCCATAACACTCTGAAACTGGAGATCGAGTGTAAAAACAACAACAACAAAAAAAAAACAGGAAGAACCACCAATACATAGAAATTAAATAACATGCTACTGGAGAATGAATGGGTTAGAGATGAAATAAAAGGTGGGATCAAGAGATACATAGAAACAAATGAGAACGAAAGCACAATGTATACTTTTTGAACATCGCGAAAGGAGTAATAAAAGTTCATATCATTACAAGTTTATCTTAAGAAACAAGAATGAGCCCAAATAAACACTGTACATCTTTTTTAAAAAAGCTAGAAAAAAAGGAACAAATGAAGCTCAAAATCAAAGAAGAAAATAATAAAACTTAGAGCAGAATTAAATGATTAAATGAAATTGAGAACAAAAAGACAATAGAAAAAAATTAATGATACAAAGCTGGTTATTTGAGAAGATTAATAAATTGACAAACCCCTGGCTAGACTCACTAAAGAAAAAAAGAGATAGGACACAGATAAATAAAATCAGAAATGAAAGAGAAGTTATGATAGATACCATCAAAATACAAAGGATCATACAAGAATGCTATGAAAAATTATATGCCACCAAATTTAATAAACTAGAATAAATTAACTCTCTCTCAACCTTCCTCGATTGAATCAAGAAGAACTGGAAAATCTAAGAGTCCGATCAGCAGTATGGAAATTGAAACAATTATTACAAACCTCCCAAAAAGGAAAAGTCCAGAACCAGATGGTTTCACCAGTGAATTTTACCAAACATTCAATGAAGATTTAATATCCATTTTCCTCAAACTTTTCCAAAAAATTGAAGAAGAGGCAATAATTCTTAACTTATTTTACGTGGCCAACATTACTCAGATACCAAAACCTGGTAAAGATAACACACACACACACACACACACACACACTACAGACCAATATCTTTCATCAACAGAGATGTAAAAATTCTAAATAAAATACTAGCAAATCAAATACAGCAATACATTAAAAAGATCATCAAGTTGGCTTCATCTCAGGAGCACAGGAATGGTTCAACATATGCAAACTAATGTGATACACCACATAAATGAAATATAGAAAACTCATATGATCATATCAATAGATGCAGAAAAAGCATTTGACAAGATACAGCATAGATTTATGATTAAAACATTAAAGAAAATGGGTATAGAAGGAAAGTATCTCAACATAATAAAAGCCACATACGACAAACCCTCAGTCAACATTATACTTAATGGTGAAAAACTAAAATCCTCCTCTCTAAAATTATGAACAAGACAGGGTTGTCCACTATTACCACTCTTATTCAATATAGTGTTGGAAGTCCTAGCTAGAGGAATCAGACAAGAGAAAGAAATGAAAGCATCCAAATTGAGAGTGGAGAAGTCAAATTGTCACTTTTTGCAGATGACATGATCTCTAAAAAAAAAAACTAAAGACTATAAGAACACTACTAGAAATAGTAAAGACAGTAAAATTTGAGGATACAAAATCAATGTACAAAAATCTATAGTGTTCCTATATTCTAATAATGAAGTTTCAGAAAAAAGAGATGAAGAAAGCAATTCCATTTGTAATTGCAAGAAAAAGAATAAAAAATACTTAAGAATAAACCTAATGAAAAATGTGAAGGACCTATACACTGAAAACTATAAGGCATGGCATTGGCAGAAAAACAGACACCCTGACAGAACTGAGAGTCTAGATGTAAACTCCCACATATATGGGCAAATAATGTTTGACAAAGGAGCCAAAACCATGCAATGGAGTAAGGAAACCCTTTCAATAAATGGTGCTGGGTAAACTAAAAAACCACAAGCAAAAGAATAAGATTAGGCTGTTGTCTATTACCACACACCAAAATTAACAAAAATGGATTAAGGACCTGAATGATAGATCCGAAACAATAAATTGCATAGAAGAAAACATAGGTACTAAACTCATGGACCTTGGATTTAGAGAGGATTTTATGAATTTGATCTCAAAGGCAAGGGAAGTAAAAGCAAAAATAAATGAATGGCACTATACCAAAATAAAAAGCTTCTGCAAGCAAAATAAATCATCAACAAGAGAAAAGGAAACCATTTGAAAAGGAAAATATATTCTCAAACAATGCTTCCCAGAAGGGCCTAATATCTAAAATATACAAAGAACTCATACAACTCAATTAAAAAAAAAAATCCAATTAAAACGTAGGCAGAGGACCCGAACAGACACTTCTCTCAAGAAGACATACAAATGGCAAACAGACATATGGAAAGATGCTTAACCTCACTAGCTACTAGGGAAATGCAAATCAAAACTACAATGAGATATCATCTCACACAACAGGAAAAGCAGTAATATGTGTTAGAGAAGTTATGGGCAAAAAGGGACACTCATACACTGCTGGTGGGCATGCAAATTGGCAAAATCACTATGGAAATCAGTATGGAGCTTCTTCAAAAAACTAATAATTGAATTACCATATGATCCAGCAATCCCTCTTCTGGATTTTTACTCAAAAAGCCTGAAAATATTTATCTGCAAAAATATATGCACCTCGATGTTCATATCAGCATTATTCACAGTGGCCAGGACATGGAAGCAACCGAAGTGTCTTACGACAGATGATTGGATAAGGAATATGTGGTGCATATATATAATGGAATATTACTCAGCCATAAGAAAAGATGAATTACTGCCATTTCAACAACATGGATGGATCTTGAGATTATCATGCTAGCGAAATGTCAGACAGAAAAAGTCGAGAACCATATATTTTACTTATATGTGGGATATAAAACTGAAAGCAACAAACGAAATGACAAACTGACAGAGACTCATGGGTGCGAACTCTAGATTTGTAGTTATCAGAGAAAGGCAGAAGGGGAGAGGTAGATAGGGATAAAAGGAGTCAAATATTTGCTGATGGAAGGAAATATAACTGGGAGGTGAACTCACAATGCAATACATATATGACATTGTTGAATTTTACACTTGAAATTTATTTAGTTTTATTAATCAATGTCACCCCAAAATACTTTTTATTGTTCTGAGAGCTTTATCTATTTTCTATTTCTTATTAAGTTTATTGGGATAACATTGTTTAATACAATTATATAACTTTCAGGTGTACATTATAATTTGACGTCTGTATATTCTGTTGTGTGTTTACCACCCAAAGTCCAGTTTCCTTCAGCTACCATATATTTGATGCCCTTAACCCACTTCATCCTCCCCTTAAACCCTGTATTTGAGTCCCTTTATAACTTCTACCTACCCCTTATCCCCCACCTCGTACTATCTTATAACTACTAGTCTATAGTCCAAGTCCATGAGTCTCTGTTTGTTTGTCCTGTTCATTTGCTACTTTTAGGTTTATAACTCACATATAAGTCATATCATGTGATTTTCAACTTTTTCTGTCTGGTTTATTTCGCTTAGCATGATTATCTCAAGATCCATCCATGTTATAGCAAATGGCAGTATTTCATCTCATCTTATGGCTGAGTAATGTTCCATTGTATTTATATACCAAAGCTTCTTTAGCAAATCATCTATCATAGGACACTGCAGTTGCTTCCATGACCTGGCCACTGTGAATAATGTTGCTATGAACATTGGTGTGCAAATATATTTACGCTTATGAGTTTTCAAGGCTTTGGGGTAAATACCCAGTAGAGGGAATGCTGAATCATATGGTAGATCAATTCTTTGTTTTTTGAAGACCCTCCATACTGTTTTCCATAGTGGTTGTACCAATTCGCAGTCCCACCAGCAGTATATAAGGGTTCCTTTTTCTCTGCATCCTCTCCAACATTCGTTATTACTTGTCCTGTTGATTATAGTTATTCTAACAGGTGTGATATGGTATCTCATTGTGGTTTTGATTTGCATTTCCCTAATGGCTAGAGATGTTGAGCATCTTTTAAGTAATTGTTGATCATTTGCATGTCCCATAGAGAGAAGTGTCAGCTCAGGTCCTCTGCCCATTTTTTGATTGGATCTTTTGTTTTTTTGTTGTTATTGAGTCGTATGAGTTCTTTGTATATTTTCAATATTAGACCCTTATTGGAGGTGCTGCTTACAAATATATTTTCCCATTCGGATGGTTGTCTTTTTACCTTGTTGACGATTTCTTTTGCTGAGCAGAAGCTTTTTAGTTTGATGTAGTCCCATTCATTTATTTTTGCTTTTGCTTCCCTGGTCTTTGAGGTCAAATGCATAAAATCCTCTTTAAGTCCAAGATCCTTGAGTTTCATTCCTATGCTTTCTTCAATGCATTTTATTGTTTCAAGTACTATATTCAGGTCCTTAATACATTTGGAGTAAATTTTTGTGTGTCGTGATAGACAACATTCTAGTTTCATACTTTTGAAGGTGGCTTTCCAGTTTTCCCAGCACCATTTATTGAAGAGGCTTTCCTTGCTCCACTGTATGTTTTAGGCATTTTTTTGTCAAAAATCATTTGCCCATATAAATATGGGTTTACTTCTGGACTCTCGATTCTGTTCCACTGCTCCGTGTGTCTGTATTACTGCCAATACCGTGCCATTTTGATTATTGTTGCTTTGTAGTATAATTTGAAGTCAGGCAGTGTGATGCCTCCAGCTTCCTTCTTTTTTCTTAGGATGGCTTTGACAATTTGGGTTCTTTAGTGCTTCATACAAATCTGATGATTTTTTCCTCCTATTTCTTTAAAAAAATAGGCTGATGAGATTTTTAAGGGCATTTCCCTAAATTTGTGTACTACTTTAAGTAATATGGTCATTTTAACTATGTTGATTCATCCAATCCAAGAACACAGAATATCTTTCCATTTCTTTCTATCTTCTTCGATTTCTTTTAACAGGGTGTTGTAGTTTTCATTATATAGGTACTTCACATGTTTCGTTAAATTTATTTCTTGGTGTTTTATTCTTTTTCTTGCAATTGCAAAAGGAATTATTTTTTCCACTTCTTTTTCTGACCCTTCATTATTAAAGTATAGAAATGCTATGGATTTTTAGATATTGATTTTGTATCCAGAGATTTCACTGTATTTGCTTGTTATTTCTAGTAGTGCTCCTATGGAGTCTTTAAGGTTGTCTATATAGAGAATAAAGCTATCCACAAATAGCGACAGTTTGACTTTTTCATTTCCTATTTGGATGTCTTTTATATCTTTCTCTTGTGTGATTGTACTCACTAGGATCTCTAAAGTTATATTGAATGGCAGTGGTGATAGTGAACAGCCTTTCCTTGTTCCTGATCTTAGAGGGACTTTTTTAGTTTTTCACCATTAAGTATCATGTTGGCTGAGGGTTTGTCATATAGGGCCTTTATTTATGTTAAGGTACTTTCCTTCTATACTGGTTTTGTTAAATGTTTTGATCATAAATGGATTCTGTATCTTGTCAAAGGCTTTTTCTGCAGCTGTTGATACGATCTTATGATTTTTATTTTTTAACTTGTTTATATGGTGTATCATATTAATCAATTTGTGTGTGTTGAACCATCCCTGTGCCACTGGGAAGAAGCCCTCTTGATTGTGGTGTAAAATCTTTTCAATTTGTTGCTGTATTCAGATTGCTAGTATCTTATTTAGGATTTTTACATCTGTGTTCATGAGCGATAATGATGCGTGTTTTTCTTTTTTTGTGTTATCTTTACCTGGTTTTGGTATCAGAGTAATATTGGATCATAAAATGAGTTGGGAAGTATTGCCTGCTCTTTGATTTTTTTGGAAGAATTTGAGGAGAATAGGGATTAAATCTTTGAATATTTGGTATAACTCACTGTTGAAGCCATCTGGTCCTGGATTTTTAGTTTTTGGTAGATTTTTGATGATTCTTTCAATTTACATACTGCTGATCAATCTATTTAGATTTTCCAGTTCTTGATTCAGTCTAGAAATATTGTATTTTTCTAAGTACTAGTCCATTTCTTCTTGGTTATTAAGTTTGGTATTATATACTTTTTCATAGTATTCTTGTATGATCCTTTGTATTTCTGTGGCATCTATCATCATTTCCTCTCTTTCACTCTTTCATCCCTAATTTTGTTCAGTTGTGTCCTTTCTCTCTTTCTCTTTCTTTTTTTTTTTTTTTTGTGAGTCTTTCCCGGGATTTGTCAATTTTATTAATCTTCAAAGAACCAGTTCTTCCTTCATTTATTTCTACTATTTTCGTTGTTTTTTTTTAATTTCATTTATTTCTGCTCTAATTTTTGATTATTTCTATCCTTCAGCTGCCTTTACCTTCATTTGTTCTTCTTGTTTTAGTTTTGAAAAATGAAGTGTTAGGCTGCTTTATTTGAGGCCTATCTTTTCTTTTTTTCTTTTTTTTTTTTGAGATAGGCCTGTAATGATATAAACTTTCCTCTTATGACCACTTTTGCCTTTTGCCACAAGTTTTGATATGTTGTACTATCATTCTCATTTGTTTCTATGTATCCCTTGATCTCTCTTTTTATTTCTTTCCTGACCCAGTTATTCTTCAGTAGCATGTTGTTTAATCTCCATGTATTTATGGTTCTTCTTGACTTATTTTTGCAGTTGATCTCTAGTTTCAAGGCATTATGATCAGAGAATATGGTTGGTATGATTTTATCCCTCTTTTATTTGTTGAGGCTATCTCTGTGTTCCAGTGTATGGTTGATTCTTGATAATGTTCCATGTGCACTAGCGAAGAATGTATAAGCAGCAGTTTAGGAATGGAAGGCTCTGTCAATGTCAATTATGTCCAGTTGGTCTAATGTGTCATTTAAGGATGTTATTTCCTTATTGATTTTCTGTTTGGATGATCTGTCCATATCCAACAGTGGAGGTTTTAGATCTACTACGATAATGTTTTGTTTGTTTCTCCCTTTAGTTCTGTTAGTAATTGCTTTACATATTTCAGGGCTCCCTGATTGGGAGCATAGATATTAAGTGTTATGTCTTCGTGGTGCAAGATCATTATGAAATGTCCCTCAGTATCTTTCTTCACCTTTTTTATTTTGAAGTCTATTTCATCCGATATTAGTACAGCTACTCCCGCTTTTCTCTGAATGCAATTTTCTTAAAATATCATTTTCCACCCTTTTCACTTTGAGTCTATATTTGCCTTTGGAGCTAAGATGTTTCTCCTGGAGTCAGCATATGGTTGGGTTTTGTTTTTTGACCCATTCTGCAACTCTGTGCCTTTTTATTGGTGAGTTCAGTCCATTAATATTTAGGGTGATTATTGACATATGAGGACTTCTTATAGCCATTTTATCTTTTGCTTTCTGATAGCTCGGTGTTTCCATCGCTTCCTTGTCTTTGTGTTTGTTTTCTCTATTTTGGTTGGCTTTTGTGTGTTTCCCTCTGGTTCTTCTTGTTTTATGTTATAAACTTCAGTTCTGAATTTTTGTGTGGTTACCATTATGAATATGAAAAAGATAGTTTCATATGCATATATATAATCATCCATTTTCTTCTGTGCATGCCTTATCTCCATTTCCCTTTGCAAATTTGGGTCTTTGAATCCTCTCCTTTTCAGTCATTGTTATCTCAATTTGTCCCTATGTATGCTGAATATTCATCGCTATCTTGATCTAGAAATTCTCTTCATATTATTTAACCTTATAATGCCCTGTTCTCAGTAAAGATTGCACTCTTCTGCTTCTCTTGGCCTGATTGTCACCTTACTCCTAGTTTTTTTATTTTTATTTTTGTCATTCTGTTTTAGGCGAGCTGACCCCTTTCAGTATTTCCTGTATTTCAGGCCTCTTAGCAGAGAATTCCCTCAATTTTTATATGTCTGGAAAGGTATTAATTTCTCCTTCATATCTAAAGGAGAGCTTAGCTGGAAACATTATTCTAGGCTGGCAGTTCCTTTCACTTATAAGTTTAAATATTTGATTCCATTCCTTTCTGGCTTGTAAGTTTTGTGCTGAGAAGTCCGAGGATAATCTAATGGGATTTCCTTTATAAGTTACCATTTTCTTCTCCTTGCTGCTCTGAGAATTCTATCTTTGTTGTTGATTTTTGATAACTTTAATACAATGTATTTTGGTGAAGGCCTTTTTGGTTTGAGGTAATTGGGTATTGTGTTGACATCTTGAATTCTAAGCTCCATCTCATTCCTTAGATTTGAGAAATTCTTGTCAACTATATGTCTGAAAGTTCTTTCTAGTCCCTGCTCCTTTTCCTCACTTTCGATAATGCCTATTATTCTTATGTTTCCTCTCCTGATGGTATCAGCTAATTCTTAAATTTCTCTTTTGATATTTTTCATTCTTCTGTTTCTTTCTTCCTTCTGATTTATTTCTAGATTTCTATCTTCGATATCACTGATCCTTTTTTCCATTTGGTTGACTCTATTTCACAAGTTGCTATTTCATTTTTCAACTCTTGCAGTCTGTTTTTTTTTTTTTTAATCAGAAGTTAATATTTGTTTGTTTTGTTTTGTTTTTTGAGGGTTTCAAGTTCTTGCCTTTTTCCGCTTATATAGTTGTTGTTTTTTTTTTTTTCTAATTCCTGAAATTGTTGATATGACTGGTCTCCCGGAACTCATCTGAGTTTTTTGAAGTACCATCCTGAATTTTCTGTGATTAAGTTGCATATTTCTATATCTGTAAGTGTATTTTTTGGAGATTTTTCTCTTTCTTTGTGAGATGCCTTGTCACCTTGGTTGTTCATAGTGTTTACTGGACTATTTTTCCACCTGGACATTAAGTGTTGTTTTTTCCAGAAAGATTTATTATAAAAGGTCTCTTTTTAGCCTGTTGCAAGGAAGGTGCTTTTCTTTTGGTTTCCAGTAGGTGGCATCTAAGCCTTTTAGATCCCTGTTTTATATAAAGCTTTAAAAATGCCTTTTTATTTTCATATAGATATTTAATCCCGCTCACTACCCTCAGTTTCAGTCCCTGTCAGTTTTGGTAGCATTTGCTCTGATTCCCCTGGGGCTCCGTGGTCATAGGTCTCCAAATGTGTGGCAGGGAGGGGGTCTCTGGGTTGGGAGTTGGGTGCTGAGGCTCAGCCTCAGTTTTGCAACCTGTGCTGGTAAAAATCACTGCTGTTTCTCTGCAGTTCTGTTCCGCTTCTCTGCTTTCTACCCTGGTGACCGGGTCTTGACATCAGCTGAGTGAAATAACATCACTTCCAGGCAAGGCTGTTCAGGGAAGTTGCTGCTCCTTCTCCCCTCTCCCTTAGCCATTAGGGAGATCCGGTGGCTGGGAGAGGCAGCTTCTTAATTTCTCCCAGTCCACTGCCCAACACCCTGGGTTCTGACCTATGATACCTCTTCTGTGCAGATCTCATGCTCAGACCTGCTGGTGTGCAGTTTAGGTGTTTTTTTTTTTTTTTGAGTTTTAGATGTTCAGCTTATTGTTGTTTCAAGGGGAGAGATCTGAGGATATTTCTCAGTCCGCCATGTTTTTTTTTCTTCACCCCAATAATTTTTAATTAAAAAATTCATCCAAAGAAATCTTCTCTCAATCATAACATAATGAATTGTCATGACATGGCCTGAAAAGTTAATTAGTTGAATTTAACTGATTTATGTTTACTGCTGTGCATTCAGGTCACCACAGCTTTCTGCTTCAATTAAGTGAGGGAAGTTGTTGATGGAGTATAGATAAATTCCAAAGATTTTAATAAATACGCCTGATAGTCTAGGCAACCTTACCATTGCAAATCAGTACATTTGCCTTCTTGGTTATCTGCCTCCTATTGATTCTAATGTATCAGGATTTAAAACAGTATCTCAGGTCTGTGTTCTCAGTTCTACTATTATTTAGTTTAAAACTAGAAACTTTAGAGGATTGCACTGTTACTGAAATAAGGTGTAAAATGACAAAATCTTACACAGTCAACATGAGTTTGAGAAAGGGGACTTTTTGTTTAAACCATTAAAGAGCTGAGCTTCAGAATTATCACCATCTAGGTATATATATTTGAAATGACTACCATCCTTCCCAATGATAGACAAATACCTGCATACCTGATTTTCTTTTTGTATTTCATAATTTAGCCGATCATATATTTCAGAAGAAATTTGAATCAGGTGTTTCTTTTTTTTTTTTTTGAAGTTCAGATTTGATTTTAGTAATTCACTGACAAAGAAAAATACACATTTTATGTGTATATATTGGGTGTGTTACACATGTATGAACATGAGTGAAAACAAGAATAAAACTATGCTGATTTATTCTGTAACATCCGATGGATTTCTATAATTTTAAATAAGGAGTCCTTAGCTATGTGTGTGATTGAGAGTAGTTTTACTCCATTAAGTTCAAGTTGAAGCAATAAAATTTTGGCTCAATATGTTTTGACTTTTCTAATATTAAGAGTTGTTTAACAAGAGAAGTAGCACCTTAGCATTATAATTGTTCAAATAGTAATTGTGTACCTATCTTTGAGATATCAGACTACTGATGATCTTCAAAGGCCCTCCCACTCATTCTCTAATCTAAAATTCCATTATAAGTTATTTTTGGAATGCCATTCAGAGACAATTTTTACTAAGTAAGAAAGCACAATATTGGTGTTGGTTTTTGGAGGGGAGATCTTCATGACCAAATCCCTTACTGTTCATTTATACATATATCAGTTGGTTGGAAAGAGTGACAACAATTGGATCCACAAATGGTTAGGTGCTTTAGATGGTATAGGAAGACACCATTATACTATGATTGTAATTACAGATGAAAGTATTGAGTATATCTGAAAGTGGGAACTGTTGCGTTCCCCAACTACTACTGTACAAGCAGGAACTTGATATAAGAGTCCCCAAAGTTTGCATGAGGTTGATCCAGCTCCTCTACCAACAGTCTCAGGATGAATATAAACTATGTTCTCCAAAGAGAGTGCAAGGGAAGTGGTGTAACACTGGTTCTCCCAACCCTAGAAGGGTGTTTATGCCTGAAAAAGAATTGATATACAGTGAAACCACTGCCCTGCCATGAAGGAATTCCTACCCTGTACCCAGCTCTTTTTTCTTAAAACTAAGGTTCTTATGTTGTTGGAAGAGGGACATAGTAATGAGGAGGAGGATTGAAACGGTGGTTAAGTGTTTGCATTGAAATGGTAAGCAATCTTATCCCAAGAAACATGGAGGTGCAGAGTGGGCTCCACTCTCAGTATTTTTCTTGCTCAATCTCTCCAGATGGGCCAATGAAATGGGCTCCAAACAACCAGGAGATTCCTATAGTTGCTTCTACTTCCCAAGAAGTCCCAGCCATCACTTGACCCAGAATCAACTATTTTGTTCCCTTCTTATTGTGTTCAGTTGGGGGGAGGACATACTACTAGAGCAGGTCTGTTCAGCCAACAACAACAAACTCTTTTTTAAATGTATTTATTTAAATTACTTTAAAGTATACAGTACACAGTATATTGGTTAGACATCTATATAGAAAAAAAAAACTCTTAAGAATTTTTCTTCTCTAGAGTAAAGAAAGAGCTCATAGTCTTTTCAAGACCATAAAAACTTCCATAAATGAGGATGGTAAGGAGGCGAAGGTGAGAGGAAACATTTGGAATTAAGCAACACCATTCCCAACTAGAAGATGTACAGTTTTTGGCTGGCTAGCAAGAAGCACTTGGGGTTATAACACACATTTTATAAGACAGAGGAGTGTAAATGGCACTATGTATGAAAAACTGAGAGGTTCCTTGTTGAGCCTGAATTTGGTTGAGCTCCAGGATTGTAGTGGAAGTGAACCAAGAAAGTGAAGATGCACTAGATAAAATATAGGGCAGGGCTATGACATCAGACATTTTTTCATCTAGCCTTGGTTTTTCATTAGGCTACGTTGGATATTTGGATGTACAGGGAGAACTGAAATTTTGGGGGGCCAGAGCAAATATGTTTCTTCTTCTTCTTTCTCTTATTCTCCTTATTTTTTTTTTCTGTTCTCCACTAATAGTGGTTCAAGAATAAACTCTTTGGAAATAATAGATATTCAGAAAGATTTTCATTCTTGATTCACTACATTTTTCCCACTTCCCAATGCAACCTTTCCTCCTAGAAGCAGGTTCACTAAGCACACAGAGCCAGGAAAAAAGGCAATCTGATGTGATTCAGTAGAAGAACTGAAGGCAATACTATTGGCCTATTTAAACAGGCGAAGTAAGAATTATGTTCATATTTGCACTATGACTCTCTTTCAATGACTACAGTTGGCATTTCTAAAATAAAAACTCAGTGACAATTGACAAAGTCAAAATGCTTTTATTAATACTGAAGTTTAGCAAATACATTTCTAACAAAGATGGTGTACTTTAACTTAATATATGATAAAACAGAGAAACCATACACATAAGTTTCTAGTCTGTAACACACTACTGCATTTTTCCCTAAAAGACAAAAAGCCAAGCTGAAGTAAGCATAGAAAATCATCAAATATGTTCAATTTACTTTACTCACAAGGATTTAGTCCATATTCTTAAACTGGTCAATCTAATGTGAAGACAAAGTTTACATCGTTGCTTTAAAAATGTACACACGTTTCTTTTTTAATAACACAATATAAATTGAACAGTTGCTTCAGTAAACAAAGTTTTGCTGATAAACACAATCAAAATAACTCCATTTTGGTTAGTTTCAGAGACAAACTGGAATCACAAGCATCTTCAGTTATGCAAAGCCAGTGAGGACCTTTCATGCTGAATAAAACTGTTGCGCCATTGCTAAACAGTAATAGTTACCTCATTTGAAAAAAGAAAACAAGTTAGTTCCTCTGAGGATTAATTCTGATACGTACTTAAAAATATTAAACATCTATCTTCAGAAACCCGAATTATCTGATGATGTAACAGGCTTGATTTAGTTTCGATAAAATTGTAAATTTCTTAACATTTCTATATGTTAACATGTCAGTTTTTGAAGATCCTTCAAATTTCATGCTACAACTTCTGTTCTTTCCACAGCACTGAAAACATTGAAGACCGATAAGATTCTTTTCATAAACTATGATGTCTGTAGTTACCTACATGACTTTTTGCTTTGTACATATGGTATATTTGAGATCCCTATGTTTTACCAGAAGAGTGAAAGCAGTATCTGGTCATGATCTAAGGTAATGACAGCTTTGTTACATTTAGAATTTCCTCTCCCCAGGTTAACCCTGAGACTGTGCATACTGCATGAAGAGAGACTAGTTCTGAATATGATTTTAGTATACCGTCTGATTAAAACAGTACCTATTTAAATTTTGGTAATCAAAATAATCCATATAATCCTAGAGTCTGAAAATATTTGATAATGTGTGTAAAAATTATAATTGGAAACAATTTTCAAAGACGATTTTACCTCTTTTTGTCTAACCTTGTTTTTCTCCATAGCCGTGGCTTATGGCTTGAGTCTCTATCCAGCTACCTCATAAAAATTAGCCTATGGTCACAAACGAACCAGAAAAGAAAGTGTGGATGATCAGTACAAATCTATCACCCATGATTAAGAAACACCTAAAGTCTATGTTTGTGAGTCAAATGTATCATCTTCACACGTAAAGAAGAATATATCATCATTATTGGACTGATATGCATAGTCTAAAATATTCATTCTAGTCAAAGCTTAGCATTGTCAGGAGGAAAATACCCTTTTGAAGCCTTGTTTATAAAATCTTTAAAATATTTATTATTTTTATGTAGAAGACATTGTGGGGTGTCAGGGAGATTTTCTGGATAGTACCTCAGAACCAAAAAGAATGATGTGGTAAGATAATAGAAGAATAATATTTGTGTCTACGTTAATCAGATAACCTGGAGGGCCAGACTTCATTAGAGGGCAATCAAAGAGACCTTGAAATTCACCCAAACATTTCCAGCAACCAGAAGAAAACAAAGCTTGAATTTTTTGAAACTGTCTAGTTGTCTGTCACCCCAGATAATTGTTCAGATCCTTTTCTGGCATCTGAGAATATTTATTCTGATAAAATGCACCAAATAGTTGCTCAGTTTTCCAGTCTACCTCATCCTCTATATACACAGCCTAAACATCAAAGGAAAGTTCTTCAACATCAAATGGCAGACAGTCATTTTACCAGGATTGAAATTTACACAATATAGCTAAAGTTTAAATCATGCAATATAAACTGTGAACGTTACAAACTTGAAAACAATGACAAAACAAAATAATATCCTGTAAAAAAGGTACATATAGTAACTAACGCCAAAAAGCAATCATCATTTGTCCTTTAGAAAAATGAAATTTCTGAAAATCTCCCTCCTTTACTATGTTTAATTATTATCTTTATAAAAAAAGACAAACGTATCTGCCCACATTCTTCATTTAATGTGCCGATTTATAAGGTCTATCAGGAACTGTTTCCAAAGCAGTTCAAAAGTCCAAAGAAAAGCTAAGCTAGCAAAAAGAAGACAGTATTACTATGAATCAGGTTTTCTATGCAGAATACAATTAAATTGAGATTTCATAGTAGTAAAACTTTTTCTCCTAATTTAGAAGACAGTAGCAACGTAGACTCTTGTGTAGCATGCTGTATAATGTTAATATAAATTCTGTTACTGTTTTACGTACACCAATACTGAGTGATTGTAAGGAAGGAGCCAATATTGACCTGCTAACTGACACTTTTTCTTGGAGCAATCTCAAAATTTACCACATTTCAATTTCAAAATGCATTTCAGCTATAATATGAATGATTTATCACTTAGTAGTAGCTGTCAAAGTAAACTCTTAGATAAAACAAAAACATCTGGAAACATAAACAGAGGAAAGCAATAGCTGAATTTTAATCCAAACCCAGTGTGCTCACTTCATTAGGAACAGGAAACAGCTAATTAGTAATTGAATGTTTCATGTTTTTAAGAGGGTTCGTACTTAAGATGCAAACAGAGATGATCTAATATGCATCCTGGGTGTAAACAAGATTAAAGATCAGGAAAAGCAAAGAACAAAGCCTCTCTAGAGGAATGTTAGGGAGTTTAGGAACTTATAAGGAATGACACACACTGACATTTAGGGAGAGGCGACAGAATTTATTGGTTTAAGATTTATCAGATAAGTAAAAATGCAAATTCATTACACACAAAATGATTGTTTGAAAAATAAAAATGAAGGCCTATACTGCCCTTCCCTTAGCACAGCACTGCCTAACATGGGCATACCATGCCATGATACAGGAGTCTGGTGTGGCCTCCTCCATACAGGAAATGAGCCTCTGCTGACAAGTTGAGTGATGTCTAAAGGGTCACACCTGACTGTTCCAAACTCAAGTAAGTGTGAGACTTGCTTTCTGCAGTATATATTGGAAGCTGATGAAAGGAGAAAAGCTAAAATCAGGTATCAACAAAAAAGGCAGATATGTGGGGAAAGGCCAGAAAAAAACACATGAAGATTCCTTATAGTTCAACCAAAGTCAATTAAACATATCTATTGATAAAAAGACATCTACTTTGTCTTTAAGTGACTTAATTTGAAAATGCTGTTCAATTTTCTCTATAATTCAATATATTTTGTTTGCCTATCAAATAATGATATTTCAGGATGTTATATTTTTAGTCATACTTCCTTGTTATTTGATTCGGATATGTGGTATTAATAATTTTTTAAAATTTTATTTGCTTCAGTCTTTCTCCATGATTTGTAATTTGCATTATTTCACTAAATTAGGTTAAATCACCACATCTACTGTACACAAGTAGACCTACAGACTGTTGAGCACACCAGAAGCCACATGCCTGTGCCTTAGAAGAAATTCCTTCATAGAATGGAACGACCGGAATGTAGCACTGATGTGAATTAATGTAATATTTAAAAGTGTGTAAAGTAGGTGGCCATTTCAGCAGAAATTGCATGTACTATCCCTGGGAACTAATTTGAAGAATATATAAAAACTTGGTTGGGTACTTGTAAAAATAACAATGTATTAGATTTTGCTCATGTAAAGAGGGCATTTTAGGAGGGGAATTCAATCTTTTTGATCACTTGAGTACAATTTAACACATTGGACTATTGCTCTATTAGATTCCTAGGAGGCATGAAAAAATGATGACAGATATTTGCCACCAGTTTTTGGCCAGGTGGACATTAAGTAAACAATTAAAAATATTTTAGGCCATTTCTTGGGCAATGCAAGCAATATGACTCATTTGGTTCTAATCACTGGAACATTTTAGGCATCTGGCTGTATATAGACCAGAGGGTGAGCAATGGAAAATATTTATGATGTGATTAAGCCATCATGTCTGCCTTTCTTCTTTCTTAGCCTATAGATTTTTTAGTTGTTTGCTTGATGATAACTCAATAAAGAGGAAACAGGATTGGAGATGGAAGGAGAGCATAAAAGAATAAAAGGGATATTCTTAGTAGCTTGGGTATGTGTTTTTATCATTGCCTTCTTTACAGATACGGAATGTGCTAGTAGAAAGGGAGTAAATGAGTTGTTCCATCATCAACAGATCAAAGAAAGAACTAGGTGTGGTAAAATCTATAAACTAGAGTTCTCTATATTCCCTTAGAGAGCACTACAAGCAATGTGCATCTTTTAGAAAGGTGAGCTCTAAAACAGTCATAACAAATATTGAACATTTGTGCAAACAAGTTACATCTTCACATAATTTCCGTTAAATCCCAGGTCAGCCAAATATAAAGCTATTTCATAATAATCACGGTTTAAAGGGGGCATGTCTACATTTTAATTTCTGTCATGCCATTTAGAAATAGCATTTTTTCTGTCTTAAAAATTCTTCTACCTACTTACTCCACTAGGATGCTGTGTGGATTAATATGATAATGTTTATGAAGCAGTATGAACTCCATAGAAGAAAAGGTTTATAGAAGTATAAAGTATCATATTCAATCATCATTATGATTATTCCCTAAAACCATGTGAAGCCCATTCTCTAGCACATTTTTCCTTTACGTTCAAGATTCTATTTATTGGTCATGAATGAATAGTAATCGAAGGTTCCATATTTTAAGAATTTGTGTATAAATTCTAAAGAATTACAACACTAAATAAGCAAGTAACTGCTACAGCACCCTATTCGGGCCTATGACCAGTTGGAGTTCCAGCATCAGTGTTCAGGCTGCACAGAAAAACAATAAGACCAGGTCAATATTTCATTCCAATAACAAAAAAATCCAAAATCTACTCAATGAACGTCACTGACAACCACAAACTGGCTTTATAGTATTTTGCTGTGCTATATATGCCTGAGATTTGAATAAATCTGTGTAGAATAAATGTATTAGACTTATCCCTTAATCATATATTCATTGATGTCTCATTCTATTAAAATGAAATTATACAAATGTGAGCAAAAATGTAGATTTACAGGAGTTTAAAGCTTAATCTTATTCTCTAGGGGCAATATGGACAATATAAAAACGGTATAAATGATATTTCCTAACTTTAAAATATGCTTATGAGCCCCTAGCCCCTTGTGCATGTTCCGCTGCTTTAAAACCTACAGTGAAATGCATGACTAGCTTAGTAAGCAAGGCATTTAGAAAGTTTTTTTTTTCTCTTTTACAATCAAACATGAGTAAAGATCCACATCATTTTCTCTGAGTTGAAATCTTTGTTACTGATTGCAATTTCCCCTCAGGATGAGAGTTCCTTTCCTGACAGAATGGTTATTTAAAAGTAACTTCTCACTATTTATTTTTTTTAACTGCCAAGAAATGTGTCTATGTTTTTGAAGATTTAAATTTATGTTTAGAAAAAAATATATTTTTCCTACCCAGAGCTCATGTATTCTTCCAAGTGTTTCTTCATCTCTTATTTGCTTATATAAACAATGGGATTTCTTTAAGAAATAATAGGCATCACAAACATACTTTGGGCTATCAAACCTTTCTTTTGAGGGAGGTAACATATCCATGAACTAATGGCAATATTTTAGAAATGATTTATCCACCTAAGTATTAAGTTTTATATTTTGTTCAAGTTACTTTCATTGATTTGTTTCAAATTTTCAAATGGGCACTATATTATTTGGCGCTAAATAAGATTGCATTAGAAAAGTCATGTTTTCCTAACCTGAATAAGAGATAGAGAAAACAATTTGCTGGTTAATGCTCCACTTCAATCTTAGATTCAATCCAAATTAAATATGCAATTAATTGCATGAATTATATTTCAATTTGTGGAAACATTTTCAGAATGTGACCTTCTTAGAACAAATAAGCCACAGTAGTGATGTTAGTTTGGGGTCCAGTTAGTTATTAGTACAGTAATATAATATGAAGCTACCAATTTGAGAGTAGGAAAAGTAGACCATTACAAGATAGGTCAGATAATAAAATAGCATAGCATTTGATAGAGAAAAGCATTACTTTAAAGTCATTTTTCAGAAGTGTCTAGTGCTTATTATTATAATGTGGCACTTTTAAAGAATGGAGGTTTCTTAAAAATAATAACGGCTTGGACTTATCAGCCCTAAAAAAAAATCTGACATACTCTAATCAAAACAAAGACGAATATAAGTCTTCTTTGTAAATGGTATCATAATGGAGTATTGACCTCTCTTTCTTTTGACTCACTTTGTTTTTGTGAATTGATTCTTTAATATGTTCTTTTCCCCTTCAATCTAGTTCTTGTAAGACCCAACACAAAATGGGAACATTGATACCCTTCCTTCTATTCTCATATAGGGATAAAATACTAAAATATATTTACCATAGCTATATACTACAGAGCATAAGTTTTAAAGATTTATACATCAATTAATGGCAAATATTTCACCCCTACTAAAATCTATACATGCAAATGTAAATGCTAACTTCATATGTATTTTATAAGGCATAGTAATGATATCTTTTATATGTTATACTTGTCAGAGAGTATTGACCTAATTTATTGATGAGGAAGATTAGGCAAATACTATTATTACTATTTTACTAAAATTAAGTCAGAGAGAGGTTGAATGACTTCTCAAGATTAGTAACGGAGTTAGGCAGCTGGTTACTAAGAAGCCTTGACTAATAGACCAGTGTTCTTCCTATTACTTCATTGTGCCTACCACAGACCAGTTATAAAACGGCAATAAAAGTACATGTGTCCAGTACACAGACTTGCAACTTAGAGCCACACTAAGAGCTATAGAAGTACATGAATTGTACTTTTCAGCAGGGAAGAGAAGGGCAGGGAAAGAAGAACAAATAAAAACTAATATTTATGGAAAACTGACAGTTAGGAACCATACTAAGCCAATCTAAGCACTTACATCACATGTGGAATGACATATTCTTTCATTAGTTCTTATTGTAGATAACGCCATGGTGGAAAGTTGTAAGCTACTTATATTTCTATGCCAATCCTCTAAAAATTCTTATGTCTTATCAACCCACCTTCCATAAGTAAGTTATGAATGTTTTATAAAGGTCAAATTTATTTGAGTTTTGTGTAGAATACATATTAAGAACATTTTAATGTAATATTTAAAGCACAATTAAGTTTTTTTTCTTTTTATAACTTTACTCCATTTGTATGCTAACCTGACAGAAAAACACTAAAAATTCTCATTTCAAAGGAACCAAAATACGTAATTAAAATATGGAGGGAAATGAAAATGGAAGTAATGGAAAAACATTAAATATTTATTTGAACAATGTTAAAAATGACCACATCCAATATTTACCATTGAAGTCTGAAATGCAGTTACCAGGAGATTGTAATATTTGAGTTGCAGGTTTTGCCTCATTCATTTTAAATTGTTATTCACCAATGTTAAGATCAACGTGAAATTCATTTGTATTGTTTTCAAGACAATAAGAGCATTTAAACATTTATGGAAGAATAGGAACATAGAGAAGAAATAGTTATAAAAAATTATGCTTTCTTGAAAACTAATAGAGGATTCGATTGAATGTTGCCCAAATAAATATTTTCATAATTGCAGTAAAGTAAATGCCACATTAAGTACGTGGATTATTACTAATGTTAATTTTCAAGTATTAAATAAATAAATCTTAAACTTTGAGAGTCCATAGATTAGGGGGCTTCAAGGAGAAAGGAGGTCTACATAAAATTCTAAAGAATATTTTTCTTTAAATTGACTTTAATTTCCAAAATTGAATGTTGCATAGCTATTAAAAATGAGGAAGAGTTCCCTAGAACAAACAAATAAAAAATTATGTTAAGGACCTTGCCTAAAATTATATATAACTGAGGGTCTGTTGAGGTCTAGTTCTGAAAGGATGATATGAGTTTAGCTATGGATAGAAAACTTATTTCTATTAGCATTTTATCATTTTTATAGTTTTAAATAGAAAAGAGAGATGTATGATATTTGTATAATTTTACTAAGTTTTATCGCAGTCTCTGCAGTTTTAACCCTTTTCCCATTTGCTCTGAGAATACATGGCAGTGGCCCTTGTAGCTGCAGCATTTATCCCAATATAATTCACAGAATACAATCTTAATCTTACCCCCAAATATTGCCATGAAAAATCTTGCTTTTTTTTTTTTTTTTTTTTTTTTTATAGCCATTCTATTATATCAATAGTCTTTGGAAACAAATGATATCATTCTATTTATAACATTTTGTTTTTAGTTGTGGTATTTCCATTTACAAAATATAGTAATTTTTGATTGCTGAAAATGTCAAATCCTAAAAATTGTAGCATGCCTACACATGATGTTTTAACATCGTCTCGAACAGTTGTTAGCTGAAGATTCATCTGATGAATCCGATTTATGTATACATTTCTGTTACATTAGGATTAAAGACAAATTCTGTTTAGAAATAACTGCAAGGACAGTTTTTATATTTTATTTTCACATTGATAATCAGTCAGGTTTGCTCCAGCCTCAAAGAATGTGTTTATGTAAAGTTAAATTAACACTGGAAACAAGATGCACTTTTTCCTAAATGGGAATGAGTTAAGGCGGATGTGATTATTAAATTATAGTTAGACTATTGTGGTTTGTAATAGCCTGCTGAAATGTGAAAGGGTTAAAGAATAATTAAAACCTGAAACTGGACAAAGGAAGTCTATAACTTAGGCCTAGTTTCTGGAACCCCTAACCACATTCTGTTAATCATGAAACTTGTAACAATGAGCTCATACGCTAACTGCCAATTTTAGCCTGTGTAACCCTGCTTGCTTGCGTGGCATGAAAAATAATCAATTGTATATAAGCTGAGAATTACTGTTTGGCCATCGCCCATGGGAACACTGGCTATTACCCATGGGAACATAGGCAATCACCCATAGGAACATAACATTCTAACAACAAGCTTTCTGCTTCTGTACTCCCCGCTTGCACACCTGACCAGTGGGTTGACAGGTAGTGAATAAGAGAAAGATGGACCTTTGTGTTTAAGACAGAATGAGGAATGGGATTTGAGGCTTAAAAACCTTGTATCTTGGCATTTCAGGGCTGCTCCTTTGCAAGGACAGCCGCCGGCTAATAAACTGTCTCCTGGTTAAGAGCACTCAAGTTGGGTCTGGTTATTCTGGTCACAACATGGTTAATTTAACTACAAATCCGAAAAGTTTTTCCTCACCCAGGCCCTGATGTGTTGTTATGTATAGCATAAGAGTATAGTCCAGTTAAATATCCTAGCTAGCTAACAAACTACAAGATATTTTTATAGGTATGGATTGATAGAAATACTGTCAATATGGATTGATAGTGAGAACTATGGGAGAAGGAATTAAGATTCCTGTGTTTTAGAACTTACTATTAATAGCAAGCCACTTAACTTCTCTTAGGTTATTTCTCTACTTACAAAATGGGGATTAATCATACCTTTCTTAACTATACTGCTAGAGGATATGTGTGTTAAGAATAGCACAAAGAAAAGGTCCTCTTTCTGATCTAATTGTTACCAATGAGAGAGCTAGCAATAAGCTGGACTTGATACATTTTGTGCTTCAAAACAGGAAAATTTAACCAAATCTAAAAAAAAAAAAATCAAAGTTTTCAGAAGGATGAGAGACTGGAAGGAACCAGGAAGGGAAATATGTTAAATTAATTTATTTTTTAAGTTCTGGGTTCAGACATGATGATATCTATCAATGGAAGCTTCAGTTAAATCACCTAATAAGTTATCATTTTAAATTAAGCACATATCTCAAAAAAAAAAAAAGAAAACGAGAAGAATGTCACAAAGTTTACCAGGCTATACAAACAGTAGTCATTGCCTTTTTCTTTCTACTATTTCAATTTTAAGCTGTCAATTCCTCAATCCAAGAACAATAAGCAACTTTGCATAGAACCACCACACAGAAGCAGTACATATGTGTCAATATGTGTGGTGACAACACAATAATTCTATTTTTTAAGTGGTGTGACAACAATGGAATATGATTACAGCCTTTTATAAAAATGTTGTGGTTTCCTAATTAAAACACAAATGTAAAAGTAAATAATAAAACTTAAACTTTTAATCATAGAAAGGCTTTCCTTTTATTTGTTCCTCAGATATATCTGGATTGGGGTTGAGATACAGTGAATTTTAAGTTTTAAAAATTATGTCACTTATATAAAGATGATGGAGCATAAAGTGGTTGGTTAAGCAGTTATCAGACTTGAGTTAAAGAACTTTTCCTAGATTATAGTCAGAAAGACCTTTTAATTAATTAGTTCTGTAAACTCCAAAATGCTGAGTAGCAGAACAAACTATTTTGGCTTGCAAGTCTTATTATCTTGCTATCTCTACAGCTACAATTTTATCTATTATGTGAGTGAGATATAGCTAGAATTATAATTCTTAGATCTGTAGATGAGATTTTATGTTATAATTAGTGTGACAGTCTTTTACTCATTGCAAATACTCTGCTAACAATACAGTGGTAAGTGCTGCAAGCCACTCCATGACAATCAGGCCATAAATTATCATGTACTATAAGCTCTTCACATTCTCCTAAAAACGAACTAGACACATAATGTGTACTATAATTTGACAGGTATTTCACAACAAAGAGGTATGGTTTGGGAGATACCATTAATCAAGATTTTTAAAAAAATCCTGTGGAGGATGAAGAAAATGAGAGACAAATACTTACTGGGGAATAAAGTAAAAAAGATTCAGGCCATCTAATGAAACTTATAGGGAAAAAATGCTGCTGCTTCAGAGACAGACGCTAGGATATTTTGTGTGGAGTGTATGCTAGAATCGTTTCTACTCTATGAGGTGGTTGCAATAAAAGCTTATCTGGATAGTAAAAGGTTCTTATATTCAAAGGAAGCATTTAAGAGGAAAATGGACCTACTTCCCACAATCTCTCTAACCTCTGACATGCTAGATACCTTCCAAGAGAACATTTCCCCTTTACAGTGGGAATATCAGAGTACCTATATATATATTTTCCAAAACAGTACAAGACACCAGAGGGAAAGAAAATTAATGAATGATGAGGATAGGACAGGAAGTAGTCTTGGAATACCTAGAGAAAGAGGTAGAGCACGCTGTGGTGGGAGTTAGTAGAAACACCTATAGAGAAATTCTACCTGCTTTCCTTTTATTTATTTATTTTTTTTGTCGTATCTCATACATGGCAAGGAACCATATGTAATTTATCATTTCGAGTTCCTTTACTTGCTCCTACCATCACTTTCACTTCTGTTAAATTCTGCAATGACAATCTTGGCTAAAAGGTAATTTTTTGCAATAAGTTTTGGCATGGCATCTTAGTCTCTTTGGAGGAATGTTGTTCTAGCATACCAAGCAAGCAGCAAAGAGAGAAGATAATAAAAATGTTTAAAAACAAGGAAGGCTAGACACAATTCAGATTGATTTTGAGATAATGGGTAATAATATAAATATTCATATATATTTCATAGTATAAATGTATATTAAAAGTTCTATGTTATAAACATATTTATATTAAATTACACTAAAATATGTGTATTTTTTAGCATAGTAATGTTAAAATTGTATCTGTTGCTTTTAGAATGAAATAATTCTTTAGTGGCATCTTAACCAAGTGCTGTATAGATAAGATCATAAATTTTATATTTTAGAATGCTCAGTCTATACCAAGCTCCCATATTTTTTCTAAATAAAAATTGTTCAGATGGGAAAAAATTGGTTAAGTAGGTTTATCTCTTACAGCAAATTTAGGTTTACTTTGGACATGTAGATTGTATTTAATATCTACTTCTGGTATGTTAGTAGCAAAAAAAAAGGAAAAATTACTTAAAATTCCACCATATTTATGGAAAATATCAGAGGAAAAATATATTCCAGTGTTAAATCATTTTATGTCATTGTCAAATGTGTAGCAAAGGTAAAACATTATTCACAGATACTGACATTCCTCTTGCAAAAGCAGTTCCTAGATTTTTTTGTTTTGTTTTGTTTTCTCCAATCAAATGCAGTGCCAGAAACAGGAGCAATGTGTCACTGTGCCCTTGTACTTTATGATGTTGTCTCCCTTGATTTTTTTTTTTTATTTTACTTCCTTACTAGAAAATCAGTTTATGAAGGCTATTGTCTCTTTTCTAAAATTTACAAGCTTCATATTCTAGGTTTGTTTTATTTGTTATTATTAAGATGATGATGTAAATTTTCAAAAATTTAAGAAACATGCTCTGTCAACTGTACCAGCAGCTCCTAACAATAAAATACAGTCATACAAAAGTTAACTAAGGTATAAACATGCAAAAGGAGAAGTCTCCCTGTGATCATAAAATGATGTTATTTTCTGTTCAGCAGATCATGTTACTGCTGTTCATGCTAATTAATTAAAAGAGCTGTTGCTGTAATATGCAAACAGGGAATCTGAGAAACTGAGAGGGCTTCTAGGTCTCCAAGTGAAGTTAAGTCAATCTGGGTGCGGGCAATCAAATGTAATGAAATCACTTGTCAGTGCTAAGCTTGCAAAAACTGTGAAGTTTGACTTGGGAGTAAAAGGATTATAATTATATTTCCAATAGGATAATAACTAAATGGCAGAATGCAGTAAAGAGAAAATATTACTTTGTTAGCTAATGGTACTGCTGTTCGGTTTGAGTTTTTATTAGCGCACTTGTAGTTGTGCTAATTTAATTTGCTTTTATCAGCAAAAAATTCACTACGCAAATGGTACTTGAATGTCATTTGCAAAAACCATTGATCTGAAGGTGCACTTAATAACACCCAGTATGTTTATTTTATGTGAAACAAAGATTGGTTGATAAGATGGTTGATGTGTTGTCTTGCAGGATCCCATCTGAGTTATAAGGATCTGGGTAGAGAGAATATTAGTGTATATGCTCCACTGAATCCTTTACCTCAAGCAATAGTGGACACAGCCATCAGAGTATGTAGCCATTATTGGAATACCTTATAATATTCAGGAAGAGTTGCTATTATAGACTGCTAAAATATAAGAGATATATAAATCTTTTATCGGAAGGTCTATGCATGATATCTTGTCTGTCAAACAACTCTCAAAGCATAAAAGACAAGAAATAACTAAACTAAATAGATTTTGATACATGCAAGAATCTTATTATATGGGCAGTTTCTCTGTACTTAAATCCATGTGGACATTACCATAAAACTGTATATGACTTCATTCCTTCTCAGAATAGCCAAGCAACATTCTTCTAAATCCTCTTTAAACTCTCCTTAGGAGATGTCACAGCAGAACTGATTGAATTTCTAAAGGAGAGCACTAGATAAATAAGATTTCTATTCAGCAGAGCTATCAACAATAGGAAGAGAAAATACTTCCTTGATGCTGGGATTGTTTGCTGTGATAGAGATGAGTTTTGGAAGTGGCACTGGATTGTATACATGAATTGATCTCTATAAACAATGTCAGAAAATAATCTAACAATTTAAAAAATGGGTAATTGAGTGAAGTGGAAAACATGAAAACAACATTAAAATAAGTTACAAAAGAAAAGAATAATAATACACAAGAGCAAAAATATTAGGAAGAATGGAAAAATGATGGTTAAGCTTGCATTTTATGTTTTTCAAGCATTGTACATTTTCTGAAGTTCACAGTTACATATAAACACAATCTTTCAATTCTGAACACCTTAAATAATAAGTAATATTATTGGGATTTTTAAGGTACTTATTTGATTGATTGATTTGGTGAGCTGTATCTAAGATGAGTTCTGCTACTATTTTCGGGCACCAATTCCCCTGGCTAATAGAATAAATCATCTTTTGCTCAAAAAATTATTTTAGATATTAAATTGTGATTCTGCTATCATATTAAAACAAGGCATTCACTCTAGTTTTCCATAAATTGATGATGGGAACTTTATCATTTATAGTGCTTACATTTTGTGCTGAGAGGTGAAAATGTATACTTTTTCATTTTCATTACATTTATCAAGAATCAAGAATATTATTTAATATAACTTAAAAGGCATACGTTCAAGAAGGAATTTTTGACTCACCATATTTTACCATTTATTGATAATATTAATCACAATAGTTGACAATTTAATTTGTAATTTGAAATAAAAATAAGTTAATTCCCTAGATTTAAAGTAAGTTCTATCTCAATTATTTTAAAAGTATATCTAATTATCTCATACTTAGCCAGCAAAAACTAGTAAAACTTATTCTCAGTGAAAACAAATATTAAATGTATCCTCCCTTAATCACAAGTTAATATGCAAAAAACATTTATTGCAGGCGACATTAAAATATAAGAAAATTGTGCCAAATGGAAAGCATATCTACGTTTTGCTTATATCACCTAATTGACCTCCCATGAATAAGATATCTGTTGTTTGTTGCATGGACATGAAGTAACGTTAGGACAGTTCAAAACCTTATATTTTTCTCAGAGTTGGGAAAGACATTACTACTGTGAATTAAAGGCATCATGTAAATTAAACACACAGTGAAGACTGGGAGAACAGGGTTAAAGCATAATAAAGATACAACCCACTGATGGTATGTTTGGTTTAACCCTTTCAGTTACAAAGTTGACCTTACATTCCACTCAAAGGAGGGACACAATCAAGCTAAATGCTCCCTAAAGACCAGGTCTACAGCTGTGTGTCACGGATTCAGAAAGGATCAGGTGCTTCAAGCTTATTTAACCCTGACTTGGCCCTGATATGTGGTGTCAACCTCAACTGATCATAGCCTACAACTAGTGGGGTTTTCCTCATAAATTACGCTATGGCGAATTGATTGGACAAACTTCCAGTCCCATTCAAATTGGCTTTGCTCATATAGACATAGCCTTTAAATTGAAGAATGAAAGCAGGCAAGCAAAAGTAGGATAAGAGACAACAAAAGTTTTATTGAATGAGCTGAACACGTATGATTTCAGACCTAAGAATGTACCTAGTTAACGCATTAGTTATGTCTAGCAAGCTACAGCAGAATCAGGCATTACCAGAAGATCCATGAGCTCTGACACTCCTGGGTTTGTACAGATAACATGCAAAACTATGTGAATAAGTGTTTCTAAATTTTGTGAAACTGCCACATGGTGACTCTCAGATGACCCCAAGTGGATCTTTCTGTCACATCCAGTTCCGTTTCCTTCATTACACAGTGGAAAAGCACTGATTATTAAACCTCCAGCAAGCAATATATCCATGGTTGTCTTCTTTTTTGAAAATTAGAAAATTGTTTGCTCATGGAGATGCCTTTTTTGTTAGAGTGAGACATTTTTTTCACAATAAATGTGAAAATAAATATAAGCTGCAAGCAAAGGGCTAGAAAACTGCATTAGAATCACACTGAAAAAAATCCAGTGGTAAACATTTTTTTGGTGTTTTTGCACTCCAGTGAGACCCTATCTTGATTTATTTTATCTATTTTCTTATAACTAAATATTTTAAGAGATCTAAGCATTTATGAGAATCTTGCAAATCATGAATAACTAGACATGCTCTTTTTTTCCATATTTAAGTGGTTTTTAAAATTATCTAAATTTAGCATTGGAATTAGAGTTTAATAAAAAATGTTGTCTAGAACATTTTTAAAATATCAACAGGTTATGATTATTTTACCTGTGGCTTTTACAAGCGGTAATGAGATTTAAAAAAGCATATTATTGTACACTTCTAAAACATAAATTATATTTATATTTTTGCATTTTTTGAATATGTCTAACATATATACGTACATCCTTTTAACAGTTAAACATACATGAAATTTGCTCACGTTGTAGAGATAAAGTTATTAATCCCTATATATGTATAATCTTAAAAAAATAGTTCAGACTTCTTCCTCTGTCATAAAGTAAGAAGAGTTAAACTTATTTACTTTACTTATATGAATATTATAAACATATGAGATCATCCCTATCCCACCTCCAGAGATCACATATTAAGCAGTTATAGAGAGAAGTATGCAGTTTACTGTACCTTGCATAGCAGTACTATCATGAGGAGTCCCACTGTTTTCTATTTCAATATCTGGAATCCCAGTATCTGAAAAAAAGTGATATTCAAGATTAAAGTACAATTCCATTTTTTTATGATTCCATTTAAAGTGAAAACTATCAGTGAGCCAGTTCTTTGGTCCTGTAGATAACATAAATCCTTGAGTGGATTTTATTTTATGTCTATTTGTTTTTATATTAGGAAGGAGGGTTATAAACTGTATCTGAATTCTACAATTGGACATATATTTCCAGGTATATGGTAAATACTTTATTCATTTCATTTTCTAGAGATAAAACTTAGGGAAAATATCTGTCCATAAAAATCCCCTTAGCCTATCAGGTAACATGACTTAACTGTGGAATAAGAAAAAGGTGGATACGATTGCAGAAATGTAAATGCCCCATCCTTATGGTATTTTTTCCATTTGTAAGATGTGATAGATGATGAGATTATGCTAAGCACATGTGAACACCAAAGCGCAGGATACGGCTTGTGGTCTTTATGTAGTATGGGCTCTAAGGGCAAAATAATACATAAATTATTTTGGGGAAAAAAAGACAAACTTGAGAAAAAGAAACAAGGAATGAGATTTTTATTTTCAATTACAAATATGAAATGTGATTATCTAAAAGTTATACATATACATGAAGCACAGCTTAACATGGGAATTTCTGTGTATACACATTTGCTCAGACACCCATAGGTAATGTGATAACAGATGTTAATATATCACCCAATGCTATCAAGGATTAATATGAGAAGGAAACGATTTGAATATAAGATATTCATCATGCTGTAGAAACAGCTCTTTTTCCTTTATACTAGAGAACATTGGAGTTAGAGTGGGGATCAATTATATGTGGATTTCAAATATGCAAAAAAAGTCAAATTGTCTCAGAATTATAAGTTAAGGGCCTCAAATAATAATACTTCACAGAACATTTGTCTCATTGCTGGTCAGAAATGTTATTTTTAAAACCTTGAATAAGCAAAGATGCTGGCCCCCACTGTCTAAAATGTCTCACTGTATGAAATATTAATGTATTATTATTTACCCTTTCTTTTCTTTGTCTCAATAAGGCATGGTTGTCATGAGCTAATAATCTAGCATTGCATATCTATTGATTGTGAGCACAATGATCCAAGATAGTCACAGTAAAAAAGGAATTAAACTTTTGGAAAGGAAATAATATGATTGAACATTTGTACAAAATTATTTATTAATTCATAGTATAGGACACTGAAGCAATCCCTTTTTAGTTCATGTGCATGTAATATGTGTGTATGGGGCATGTTTACATATGTGCATAAAATTCTTAGGCTCAGCCTTGTTATACACATATATCAGTTAAATATATGAGCTATCAGTGTAACAAGAAAGAAGAATCTGAATATTCTATGAGATAAGTCAATGTTGTAGAGATTCATAATTAGAAATTGAATCAGAAAAGTTTGGAATTAAGAGATTTCATGACAAAAGCACCTCTTCTTAAAGGATCTCCAGGGATTTACCTTAGAACATTCTTTTTAAACTAGATGCTCCTCATATCTTCAACACTGGCACAATCTGCATTAAAGGAACCAGCATCATATTGCTCATTATAATAGAGTATGCCAAACATCAGTGCATTTTAATATGAATGGGACTATAACACTTACATTTTAGGTGCAGGGAGGTTATCAGTATTACTTTTTCTACTGCAAAAGTAAGCAGGATTTCCTGTTATTCTTAAACTATTTGTATCTTCCACAGTAAGGATTATTTTGATTTTGACAGATTTAATTAATGACCTAAATCACTTGGCCTCAAATTGATTTTTAATTATATTCTTGGACAAAGACTTTTCCTTCCTTCCTTCCTTCCTTCCTTCCTTCCTTCCTTCCTTCCTTCCTTCCTTCCCTTCCTTCCCTTCCCTCTTTGCTTCCTTCCTTCCTTCACTTCCCTCTTTCTTCCTTCCCTCTTTTATAAATTGGGTTTTGCTTTATGTACCTTTAGTGTGAAAGTCCAAAGCAGCCATTACCTTTTAACATCCTCAGGCCACTGTCATTAGTAGTGGCTTGCTTAAGTGCTTGCTCCACTTGCTCCCTGCGCTTTGACTCAAATTCGAAGGCTTCCTGCAGTTTTCTCTTGGCTTTTTTCTCCTTCTTCAAGCGTTTTTGCATGGTAGCTAAAATGTGAAAAGATAAATAGTTTGCAAAGGCTTGTTCAATGAAAGAGCATTGCCAATTTTGATGGATTTTAAACCATAGATATTAATAAAGAGAGAGAAAGAGAGAGATAAATGTATCAATTGACATGTGATTAGCTTCTTTGGTTCCAATCTCATTAGCTCAACCAAAAGTGTTCAGTCATATAACTGACTTCTTTTTGCTTTCACCTTTCCAGTGTGTATGCTCTATAACAGGGGTCCCCAACCCCCAGGCTGTGGACCAGTACCCATCTGTGGCCTGTTAGGAACCAGGCTGAACAGCAGGAGGTGAGTGGTGGGTGACTGAGCAAAGCTTCATCTGTATTTGAAGCCGCTCCCCACCTCAGCTCTACCTCAGATCATCAAACATTAGATTCTCATAAGAGCACTGGTCCCTGGTGACAAAAAAGTTAGGGACCGCCGCTCTATAATACATAATTTATATGGTGGTGGTAGTTATAGTGGAAATTGTTTTCTATTTTGACTTAAAACATGCATTTAATAATAGCATTAAATATTTTATAAATCTCTTAAGAAAGATATTCTTATTATTCCTCAGGAAATTGCTATTCACATTTCAAAAAGTAAAAAAAAAATAAATAAACTATTGGGTTGAAAACATGGTATAACTTTTAAAGTTACAGTTTCAATTGTCTATTTCTCTGACATGTTACCAATTATAAGGGCATCTGTCTATCTATCCATCCATCCATCCATCCATTTTAAAGAGAATAACTTTCAACAATGATTATATTAAGCAGCCTGTAAAAGCACAACAGCATTTTTTTTGTAAGTAAAAAAGACAGTAAGAGCTAGAGAACAACTATACCTCAACTCTTAAGGCTTTACGTTGTAGAAATCGAGAAGAAAACATCATTTAATATGAACCCCCAAAAGGAATTTATCTGCTGAGATGGACTCCACATAGTCAACCAACGGCCTACATTTTATGGATAATAAGAGCCTAGCAGCCATTCACTGATAGGGGCTCCTCACGGAAGAACTTCAGACTGAACTCTCTGCTTCCCACAAAAGCCCTGCTTGTTTACACTGTCTGAGTCTGGTCAACCACTACAGAGAAACCCTGGTTTCCTCTTTCAACCAATTGACTGAGACCTGCTCCGTCCAATTTGGATAACATGTTTACATAAAATGAATCGAATTGAGAACCTGTGCAGGAACATTCACTATAAATTGTGGCCTCCCCTTTTTCAAGGAGAAACACAACTTAAGATTCTTCCTGAATCTCCCGGGCTGCATCTCTTTTTGCTCAAATACAGTATAAAATTACTATTGGTTAACAATATCTTAATTAGAAACTTCAGCTGCCTTAATGTATGATTGTTTCTAAACTCTGAAACCCTGAAATCTGTGATAATTTCTCAAGTAGAATTATTGGGCTCCAGCAATATACTGGATCATGGTTCATAGCAAGATTTTAAACAGATCAAACTTCACATTCTCCCTAAATCAGTTTTTTTAAAAATTAAGATATTGACATTATGGCAATAGAACTTTCAAGGAACATTAAGCAAACTTGTAAATTATATGACATTTTAAATGTTAAAATTATTCATATAAATTAATATATTTTGATTGAACTGAATATGATGCTAATTTGAGTTTCAATTGTATTTATCTCACAGTTCAATGTCTTTTCATATAAATGACCTTTAGCAACTTGAAGAGAGTCGGTTATCCAGGTAAATTTATGTTCACTTGACACAAAATTCAGAGGTCTAAGGTAACAACAAAATGGAAATCTTAGAACAAAAACATTGAGAATGTATGATTTCTGTTATTTCTGATGAAAGGCTGTAAGTAAGGTTGAAAATAAAAATAATTTACTATTGTAATTATACTTAAGTATCACCATTCAGATAAAACATTTAACACATTATTTAGATCAAAAATTTAAATTTATTCAAATTAATGTGTAATGTAATGTCCTTGTAAGACAAAATTTTGCTTCCAGTAAAATTATTGGTTCAAAAATATTCTATTGCTTATTTGTTGATTCCCTTGAAATGTATGATTCTATACAGTGTAAATAATTTCACAGTATATTACATTTAAATTATATAAATAAATAATAAGTATCATTTATTGAAGACCTGCTATGAACTGAACATTTTTGGAGGGTATAGCTCATTTAAGTCTTACAACAAATCAGCAAAGAAAATACTATTATTTCCATTTTATAGATGAGAAAACTGAGTTCTTGAGAGGTCAATTAATTTACCCAAGATTACACAGTTAGTAATTTTCATAGCCCGAGGGCCAAAGATCACATTTAAATGTAATTGTTTCAAAGCCTGAGGACCATATAGTTGGTCAAGAACCAAGACAAGTGACTTCTAAGTTCTCTCGTAGCTCTATCATTCTATGATTCTAAGTATTTAATCTGCAAAGAATGTTATTCTGTATGTGTATTTGTGTTTAATTCAAGTGACACATTTTGGTTAACAATGAAAAGGCAGTTCAATGGAATATTTACTTTGAGTGTGAAACATTGCTTCCTTTAATTGGAGAAAAAGATAAGACATAGGGATTCTTAATATATTTTTTACAGTTTTATACATGTTCTTTATATATATATATTTATTATTACTATTGCTTCTAGACACTTGGGAGGATGTTATTTTATAACAATAGTATCAATGTTTCCCCTTTTTTCTTTTCAAGCATATGACTTCATGTAAAGTGTTCACCCTTTGTCATAAAATGTCGGGTGTACTATGTATGAGGTATTTAGGAAACTAGAAAGGAATTTAAGTGATCATCTAGTTCAACTATTGTAATTGATGACAATACTGAGATTCATAGAGATGAAGTAGTTTCTCTAAATCATATTAGCCATTAGATATAAAACATTAAAAACTGCATAGCACATAGACAGTTGATAAGCATTAGCTAGTAGTAGTAGGAGTAAGAGGAGTAGGAGTAGAGGTAGTTGGGGTAGCAGTAGTAGTAATAATGATAGTAGTAGTAGTGGTATTAGTATATCTTAATTAAAGCTAAATTTATTAAATACGAATACGCTACAGTAAATTTGATAACAGATACAACATTACATCTACCATGTCTAGGACTTTTTAAAAAGACAGTAGATGTGATAGCAATTATAAAGATAGACCTGGAGATTCTATGAGAAGTTAGGAAACAAAAATTAATGTGAGTAGATCTCTAAAAGTAATAAGCCAATTTTACTATATGCAGATTTTCACAAATCAGTTTGAGAATGTTATATTTAACATATGACTAGTTGGTTATTTAGTATAAAATGTTTCCTTACTAAAGAAATGTTTTTTTATGATGTTAGTCATAATAATCTATTTTGAATACTAAATACCAGAAACAAGCCAATTTCTTCAAACTTTCAAAAGACAATTTAGCCTTTGCTTAGTAGTATTTATTGCGTTGGCAAGATAAGATCAAGAGGTTTAATTCCTTTTAAATGCAATGACTGTTTTTCCATTTTGAACTGGATCAAAGATTCTTAGGCCCTAAGGAAAATATACAATAAGTTTTCATTTACTTGACATAAATTTCAGAATGTAAGATGCCACTTTAGAATAGTAAAAAGTTAGTGGATTTAACTCAACTACAGTCATTCTTCCTTGTTTAGGGAGGCATTATCTAGGATGTAGATTTTCTCTCCCTGACTTTGTCTCTCCTTCCCACTCTAACTCTTTTAATTAATTTTTGTTTTGTGATCTATCCATAAAACAGTAAGCATGAAGGGAAAAGGAGCTGAAATTCACAAGTCACTTTTGCTTCTGCTTAGTGTTTTATGGTAAATAGAATAAAAAGGTGGAAATTATTGACTAAAGTGAAGTTTTTAATTTTCTTCTATTTTGATATGTATCAGTCTCATTATCTATATCTGTAAATAATCAAATATCCACCCATGGTTGGAAAGTTAATTATATTCGTGATTAATATTTCTTTATTCTTTCCCTTTCGTCTCCATCCCTACTTATACCACCCTAATTCAGTCCTCATCACCATTGCCTGGATGAGAGCAATCTCCTTCTACAGTTTCCTCATTTCTAGTTTTATTCTAAGCCCCCTCTAACCTATTCCCAACATTGGAGTGCTCTATTTAACTGGAGTGCTCTATTTAAAAGATCACCCCCAATACTTATTTTGTAATACTTTTACATGGCTAAAAATATCCATAATTTAGCTTCTGCCCCCAACTTTCTGTATCATCTCCCACCAGTCACTTCATAAAACTCAAATCCACTGTAATAACAAACTATATATAGTTGCCCATGTATAAGGTTTTTAGCCTCTATGCTTATGCTCTCTGATACCTCTGTCAAGAATGTTCACATAACTCAGATAGTCTCTTAACCTTTCTTATTCTACTGATTCTTCAAGATTCAGGATCAGGTGCCAGCATCGGGAAGCTATCCTTAACCATCCATGCACTCACCCCCAAGATGAACTACCTGCCCCACTCTCTATATAATCATTTATATTGTGCGTCATTGCTGTTGCCACTTTGTCTTGAAATTAACTGGTTGGTTGTGCTAGACTTCTAAAATGTAAATCTCTCAAGGGCAGGGATTGAGTTTTATTTATTTTATAACCCCAGAATCTAGCACTGTTCTTGGCAAAAAGTATTTCATTTATAAGGCTTTGTTAGATTATCTATATCCAGATGTACTTTGTGAAATTGTGAGAATACTAAGACAATTCATATTTCCAAATCTGAAACTGAACTGAAGTGCAGATCTGGTTCATTAGTTTTTATTACAAGGAGAACTAGTATAAATATCTTACCTGTGGATTACACACAGTATTTGATTCTAAGCTTGTCATTTGTTTTCAGCATTTCCAAGCTATCCATGAGAATATTTCTATTATTGTTGAAAATATCATCATTACAGTATTCACTCCATAATTGAAATTGTTAAACTTACTTCTGCTTTGAAGCTCAACTGCGAGTTGTCTTTCAAGGTTTTCTCTAATTTCTCTCTCTCTATAGAGCTCCATTCGCAGTTCCTTTTTTTCTTGTTGAATCTGCTTCTCCTGGATGCGAGCATTATCCAAAGCCACTTTCAGTAAACCCTGTCAAAGTACAGCAAATGACATGCAGTTCATCTTATTTGTTTTAGTTCTCAAATACAACATAATTTATGTAGGGGCTAATGTCTTGTATTACATTTATTTTGTTTATAGAAATATTGTTGACCTGAATGTTGGTCAACAGAGTTTCCACAGAGGACAGACTATCAGCAAAAATGAATGGTCCAGGGAATCCAGGAGGCAATGTCTGCCCAGGAGTCAGTTGGATCTTGTCCAATGGTGACTTCATCATTGGTATTTGAACTGGTACCTCTTCTGCAAAAAACAAAATTAACATCAGAAGGTTCACATATTAACAGTTCAAAATGTTCACTATGTTTCTTTCACTGCTAATAACATCTATAGAGATTTGTTTCTATACTAAATGATGAAAACTCTTAATTGGAAGTCATATCTATTCTCCAGCTAATTTCTCAAAATAAACGTTCAGTAAAAATTCAGTGATGGATCTAGGGCCATGCTGCCCTGAACAAGCTGGATCCCATCTGATCTTGGAAGCTAAGCAGGGTCGAGCATGGTTAGTAGTTAGATGGGAGACCACATAGGAAGACCAGGTGCTGTAGGCATAAAGAAAATAAATAAATAAAAATAAGAGTTTATAAACTGACAAGGTCCTTGCAATCTGTGAGGTCAACCAAGGGTTGCTTCGCCTAAAAAAAAAAAAATCAGTGATGGAAAGAGACTAAATTTTGGATGGTGAGCACACAATTCAATATACTTATGATGTATTATAGAACTGTACGCTTGAAACTCATATGATCTTATTAACCAATGTCACCCCAATAAATTTAATTTAAAAAAAGAATCAGCAAAAATAAAGCAACATTTACTGCTAAAGAGGTATGAAATTTGGGGAAAAAATTAATATATATTATGAATACCTATAAATTAAATAATCAGATAACTTCTTGATAGAGCATAAACTGCTTTTTATTTTTTCCTCTTCAAATCTTTCCTCTCTCTCTCTCTCTCTCTCTCTCTCTCTCTCTCTCTCTCTCTCTGTCTCTCTTTCTGTCTCTCTCTCTCTAACTTATCTTTATTCTTTTTAACAATTTTATTGAGCTGTAATTTAAATACAATAAAATTCACCTACTTTAAATGTATGTTTCAGTGATTTTTAGTAATTTCATGGAATTGTACAAACATCACCACAAATCCATTTAGGAACACCTCAAATCACCCCTAATATACTCCTCATGATCATTTACAGTTAATCTCCTTTACTATCCCCCAAACCTAGCAACCACTAATCTATTTTCTGTCTCTACTAAATTGTCTTTTCTCGATATTTTACATAAATATAACCATGTACTATATGGTCTTTTGTGAATGGCTTCTTACTCTTAGCATAAAGTTTTTGAGGTTCATCCATGTACAATGCATCAGTAGTTTCTCCTTTACTGCTGAAAAAGTATTCCATTGCATGGATATATTGTTTTTTGTTTAATCTTTCACCAGTTGGTGGGCATTTGGATTGATTCTATTGTTACCTTTTATTGTGAATAATATTCCTTATGAAAAAAATATTGCCCATGTTGTGAAAACATAAATGGTATCATTTTCCCCCTTTTGTTTTAATGTTAACTTCTCCCACATTCTTTCTAATGAGATCTTCTCTTAGCTTCAGATAAAGAGACACAAATAGAATTTTATCTAATAAGATGTTTCAAATTTGTTTTGGACAGATATATCAATTACAAAAGGAATCTACTCTTACTTTGAGAAGCTAACTACTTGTCTATCTATTTGAATTCTGGTTGAAAATCTTTTATGTGAGATGTATGAACCATATAGCAAAGTTTCCTCTGCAATTAGGAATTGGGGCTTTTTTGACACATGCAAAAGTAAACTGCTACAAAGAAGTACTCTTGATGTAGCAAGACAAACCTTGGTGTTTTCAAATGGCTTCAATAGCACTGCATGATGGGGTGAATCATAACTGCTCAAACAAAATTACTTTACTTACCACAGTGTCTTTATTTTAGTAACTGGGCCCAAATAAAGTTTGAAAAAATATACTTTTCTTTGGTCAGAAAATTTTTCGGTGAGTTCATATTTTATGAGAATAATTCAAGAAAACATTAAAAAAAATCTAAGTTTGAATCTAGACCTAAGCAATTTTCAAATGGTTTGGAAACAAAAATCTAGCTATTGGTTCTGGTTCCTGTAGGAATAGGAATATGGATTTGTCATACACTTAGACCTCATTTTTCAGTTGCAAGCATTATATATATATATATATAGTGTGCAGAGTCTTGAACCCCATTAATTTCACAGTCATCATGGTTTGTTGTGAGATTTCTTGTGTGGGAATCTGTGATATAGAATTACTGGAACATACTGTGAGATGAGATAGCCTTATCTCTGAATAAAATGCTCTTAATATAGATCACCTTTACAATTTTTAATTTTCCAGAATCTACGGGGATAAAAAAAAAAGCTAACTAATTATTTTAGAGAATTAAAATTATTTTCACTGATTATTTTCACTATATCATTACATTATTTGAATCCAAAATGTTATAAAGAGTGTTTGTCTTAAAGATTTCAGTAGAGTGCATAAGCTAAAATGTTAATTTCCTTCAGCACAAGAGGCCATAATAAACATATTCTCAGAAGGGTTTTATAGTAAAACTTAAAAATAACATTTTGATCATAAATGTATGATGCACATGCATGTGTTTTCTACAGCTCTCTTGTAAAATTAATACTAACCTCTTATAGAACATTTCTTTCTCCCTTCTTCCCTCTTTTGTGATCTATTTCAACTACAAGATTTGAACATTTAAAATATTTCATTAAAAAATCTAAATTCTAAAATATGTCTTAGACAATAGCACTAATGTGTCTAATGTGCATTTCTCAACAACCAACCAAGTAATATTATACTTTATTTGTATTGCTTGAGGGCTATATTTAGTTAGTATTTTGTCTTCTCCACATGAGTGCATTAAGTGAACAGAATGACTTCATAATGATCTATCAATATTAATAAAAATTAAAGAGGTTCTATACCTTTTTATTGATGTTTATAAATCTTAAAGTAAAAATTCATGTAGCCTGGAAGATCTGTTTTTTATAAAATGAACTGCTACAAAGTTAGAATGTTGACTTCCTGCTGATTCAGAGATAATATAATGTTTCTCCTGAATGAATATTTTGTATCAGGGGCAGGGTTTTGAAATTAATGGATTTCTTATTACATATCACCCTACAAACACATGTAACCTCAGTCATAAGACTCTGAAGGGTATTCTACAAATACCTGAAAAAGAAAGCAATACATTCAGTATGCATAAAATAAAATTATAACTACATTATAATTGTAAGAAGTCTTCTATTTGGAGGTGAAAGAAATGCCATTAAATTGGTTGAAAAGAAAATTACTATTGACTATGAAGACAGGTTGCATGGTCTATGGTGTGTAATGATGCTGTACAGTAGATTGAAGTTTCAAAATAGTATTACTCTTCTTTAAAGAGATAGAAACAGCTGAATTAGGTGCTGCTTGCTGCAGTGAGGATCAAATGTGAAAAGAATCATATTTCATCAGATCTAGTCAACACTAGGAAAATAAATAGAAATATAAAAGGTATGCAGGCAATGATTCATTTTGATAATCTGGCCCAAGAGAGACACATAGAGACAACACACAGATCTAAGCTTCTACCAAAAGACAAATAGGACACAGAGGGTGAGAATTGGAATGACAGTGTAGCAGAGGTCACATCAATTTCAGCAGCAGTTTTCACACAGATAAGATAACCCTGGGCTCTATTTGGTCCATTGTTCATATCCTACATGTCTCACAAACAATAAATTTCCTAGTCCGAGAAAAGCACAGTAAAGAAGTATTCTACTTATGACTTCTTATGATTAAGTTTCTGTGATAACCAAACTTACTTTTTTAGACCAAAGTCACATTGCATGCTATGATCCATAATAGCCAAAAACTAGCCAGAATGTATTATGTTTTGGTGTATAAGCATAGAAACTGTCAAATCACCTATTTTTTTTTTCTGATTTAAATTGCATGTTACAAAAATGAATGATAAATATGTTAGGAATCTATTTCAATCTTGTAATAGGTCTTCACATATGAATGACATATACATTTTGCTCAGAGTTTGGATAAATACATTTTAATGTCAGAATTTGTTAGGTGGACTTGAGAAATTCTAATTGGCAATGAAATTGAATATGGGTGAAAACTAGAAACATAGCTTGTCAGTTAAATAAGAGCATCTCTTTGTAATCCAGGGAGAAAACATTTTGTTTTAAAAGGCTGGTGTTTGAAATATATATTAAAATCTTTATCGACACATATAACATGATAGTATAAAATAACAAATAAAGACAGAACAACTGCTATCTAGCTGAGGACATGAGCAACCTCTTTATTTACTGAAGCAAAGTATAGACTGCTTTTACTGAGCATGTTTGTTAAACCTGCCATACTTTATAATAGCACTTGGGAATCCATTTAGGAAATAAGCTCTTTATTTTAATTTCTTGCTTAGAGTCCAGATGAATAGATATGAAAGTTTACAAGAACTTTATTTGTTGAACAAAAAGATAAACTCACAGTAAAATGCTCAGAATGAAAAAAATGTGCCTAAAAATTAAAGCCAAGGCTGCTTGAAACTTTCTCTATGACTCCAGTGTTTATTTTTCCACCTTTTCTGGGGTTGTCTTTCTTCTTTCCTCTAGGCTTTGAGGATTGTGAGACAGAAATAGAAAATGAACCTAGCTGACTCACTCAGCAGTAGAAAAATGTAGCCAATCACCAGTTCATTAGTTTTTATTCTGTAACAACTAATTATATTTCATTATTTGATTTAAGAGATTTTCCCTAAATACAACGGCCCAAGGGACTCCCATTTGTTGGTGTTATTAGAATTACATTTGGCTCTAGCGAGATACCTACTTCCCTCTTCCAAACTGAGGAAGGGTAATAACTAAATGACCAACTGTTGTGTATTGATTTGACCTGCATGAATATAAGAAAGTATTCATGGTCTGAGTTAAACAATGACTCAAGTGTTGCCATTATCAAATGTGAAAAAGAAAAACTCGATCCCCAAATTGTTACATTTCTTTAGGGAGACAAAATAATGCTGATAAATAAAAACAAGAAGCTAGTAGCAAACGAATGAATGATCTCCAGCCTGATAAAGTAAGATGGAATATTAAAAAAAAAAAAAAATCATGGCCCTGTTTTGTTCTCGTTCTTTAGGAGATGACACATTATTTTGGGAGAAAGAAGTCAGCAAGTTACAGAAGTGGACAATTAAGTGTGACGTTATGTGGCATGGATTGTTAAGTGTCTCTAAGAGTTCAAAGAAGGAGAGGTCACTGTGGTCTGGAGTAAGCACTCAAACTAATCTAGCTGGAAAGTATTCCCATTGTCCTTAGAATATAAGTCCCGTGAAACTTACCCAGGTTATTAGGTGCACCAACAACAACAACAAAAAAAAAGGTTTATTGATCAAACTAGCGTTGATAAAACTAGGTTAAACAATATTGAATAGTTTTTCTTAAAGCAAAGATTGCCAGATAAATTACAGGGTGCCCAATGAACTTTGAATTTCACATAAACATCAAATAATTTTTCTATATAAGTATACCCAAAACATTCTATGGGACATTCTTGTACTAAAAATAATTGTTTGTTTATGTGAAATTCAAACTTCACTGAGCACACTATTTTCTTCTAAAATTTGCTAAATCTATTCAAGCAGAACATTTCAGAGCCTTTAGAATACTAGTGATAAATATTAACATATGTTACGAGTTAATTTAGGCAGCTGAGAGCATAGTGATGAAGAGTGAAAGGTGCTAGAGCCTATGTTTGAAAACTTGCTCGATGATTTGTAAGCCCCTGGGAAAATTACTTAACCTGTGCCACAATTTCCTCATTTGTAAAGTTAGAATAATAATAATAATAATAATAATAATAATAATAATAATAATAATACCTAATCTCATAGGGCTGTTATAAAGATCAATGAGCTACTATTTGCAAATACATAGAACAATTCCTGAACCACAGTAAATGCAATATAAGCATCTGCTAAATAAATTAAACAGTAATTTAAAATTTTCAGAAGTGGGAGAATATATTTGTCCACCTAAGCATCTATTAACACTTCGTGAAACAACGTTTGGAAACCTCTTTTTCTAGGAAATAATTGGATGAGCCTGACTTCACCCTAAATTAGGCTTTCTCAGTTATCAAAGGTCTGAGAAGACTTCTTAAGTCAAGGTCAGTGGTTCTCAACTGGATGTAATTTTCTAGCCTAGAGGACATTTGGCAATGGCTGGTAACACTTTCGACTGTCAAAATTGAGGAGGTAGGGTGTGTGCTACTAGCATACAGTAGTAGAGACCAGGGATGTCCTCACTTTCCCTGTCCCCAAAAGAATTATCTGGCTCAAGTGTCAACACTGGTCAAGAAACACTGTTCTAGAATTATAGAGAAATGGACATTTTACTATATCTCCCTTTCTGCTCTGAACTTCTACTAGAGATTTTTAATAAGCTTAACTTAATAAGACGATAAGGTGAACTTAATAATTTAGAACTAACACAGTATTTTACAAGGTATGTTTCAGAGTTCTGATGCATGTAATTCTGAGTCCCCAACTTCAGTTTTTTTGCTCATATCTCAATTTTAATAGTGAAACCTGTACTATACATCCTATTTAACATTTCAACCTGCACCCTGATTTCCACCCCCTTAACCTACTTTCTTTTTCCTATAAAATTTATCACCTTTTAATATATGATGTAATTATTTATTAACTATTTTTGTTACATATTTCATCTCACTACAGTACACTGTCCATGAGAGCAGAAACCTTTGTCTGATTTTTATTTTCCCACTGCTGTCTCCTCAGTATCTAGAATAGTAACTATCCTGGGTCCACGAAACTTTTAATGATTTTGAATATGTAGACTGGTAATCTTAAGGGTTGTGGCAAGATTACTATTAATCGAATTGGTACCATTATTGCTTTCTATTGAAAAAGACAAGATTGTATATGAACATATAATTTTAAAAGTGTTTTTTATAAGTTTGTGTGGAAGAAAGGAAGAACGTGGGAATGGAGGGAAAGAGTTTCCAGTCAACTCAGCTTTTCCAGTAAAATCAGTGCTTACTATAGCTTACAAATAATGTGACAAAATGAAATTTTAATATTAGAAGAATAGTTGACATAGTTGTCATAGCATGCCTACTGTATATTATTGAACTTGTCTACATATCATAGTACTTTGAGCAAAAAACATTAAAGTATAAATCTTTCTGGCCCACACACATACTTTTTTATCATCTTTGAGATCATGTATTATTGCATCAAAGATAAAGGAAACTTGACTGATTTTTTTTAAGTAGATCTATATTTTCTAGAGTCTAGGAGTAGAAAAAGACTGAGGATCCAGAATATAAATAAGTTTCATACAGAGACTAGAATTTGATCTAAAAACTGCAAGTCAGACAAGGATTTGTAATATAAACAACCAAGTAACTCCAGAGGCATGTACAAGTCAAGTCTCTTCTCCAGAAAATCAGCCTGGCTACTTCCTAAAAAAAGTGGTACAGAGGAGAACATTAAATGAGTGAGGAGTAATAATGTAACAGTCTGCCTCAGAAATTGGAAAACAAAAAGCAGGAGTGAGCACAAAGATAAAAGTGAGAAAGAAGCTGATGTTTTAACGAGATGTGTTTAGGAAAGATAGTGGGGGGAGGACACACATTTCTATCAATTAGCTGACCTTTCCAGGTGATAATGCTTTGTTTCCATGACTTATATGTAAAACGGCCTCAGGGTTCCAATATAACCCTGATTTTAAACTTCTTAGGGGTTCAGTCATCTGGCTGACTGAAGAGGCTGTAAAGCAGATTTCTCATTTTGCTCCCCTGCCAGAAAATATGCAATCCATTCCATTAACTAGGGAAGAAACTTCTCTTCTTAATCTGGCTCTAAGCAGGAAGAGAAATATACTATGCTGACATGACAATTCAGGTGCTAATTATTTTTCGTTCTATGTTTTTTTCATCTTTTTTTTTTTTTATGGTGACATTCTTTAACGAAATCCAGTAAGTTTCAGGTGTACAATTCAATAGAAAGGCATATATAAATTTCACTGTGTGTTCACCAAACATAGTTAGATTTCTATCTCTCACTACATATTTGACTCCTTTTACCCCATCTCCTCTCCCCTATCCCCACCCCTACACTCTGGTAACCACTAATCTATTGTCCATGTCCATGAGTCATTGTTTGTTTGTTCTAATTGTATGTTCCTTTTAGGTTTAGATCCCACATATAAGTGATATCATGTACTTTTCAAATTTTTCTGTCTGGCTGATTTCACTTAGCATGATTATATCAAGGTCCATCCATGTTGTCACAAATTGCAGTATTTCATCTTTTCTTATAGCTGAGTAATATTCCATTGTATATACATGCCACATCTTCTTTATCCAATCATTTATTATATGACACTTTGGTTTCTTCCATTACCTGGCCACTGTGAATTATGCTGCTAAAACATTGGTGAGCAAATATCTTTACGGATATGAGTTTTCAAGATTTTGGGGTAAATACCCAGTAGAGGGATTGCTGGATCATATGGTAGATCAATTCTTAGTTTTTTTGAAGAACCTCCATACTGTTATCCATACTGGCTGTAACAATTTGCAGTCCAACCAGCAGGGTATGAGAGTTCCTTTTTCCCTACATCCTCTCCAACATTTGTTATTATTTGTCCTATTGATAACAGCTATTCTAACAGGTATGAAATGGTATCTTATTCTGGTTTTGATATGCAGTTCCCTAATAGCTAGTAATGTTAAGCATCTATTCTATGTTTGTTGGCCATTTGTATGTCTTCTTGGAAGAAGTGTCTGTTCAGGTACTCTGCTCATTTTTAGATTGTTTGTTTTTGTTGTCATTGAATTGTGTGAGTTCTTTGTATATTTTTGATATTAGGCCCTTATCGAAGGCATTGATGCAATTATATTTTCCCATTCAGATGTTTGTCTTTTTACCTTGTTGATAGTTTCTTTTGCTGTGAGAAGCTTTTTTAATTTGATGTAGTCCCGTTCATTTCTTTTTGCTTTTACTTCCTTTGCCTTTGAGGTCTAATTCATAAAATCCTCTTTAAGTCCAAGGTCCATGAGTTTAATTCTCATGTTTTCTTCTGTGCAATTTATTATTTCTGGTCTTATATTTGGTCCCTAATCCATTTTGAGTTAAATTTGTTGTGCGGGAAGAGACAACAGTCTGCTTACATTCTTTTACAAGTGGCTTTCCAGTTTTTTCAGCAACATTTATTGAAGAGACTTTCCTTGCTCCACTGTATGTTTTTGACTCCTTTGTCAAAAATAATTTGCCCGTATAAACATAGATTTACTTCTGGACTTTCGATTCTGTTCCACTGGACTGTATATCTGATTTTTTCTGCCAATACGTGCCGTTTTGATTATTGTCATTTTGTAGTATGATTTGAAGTTAGGCAGAGTGATGCCTCCAGCCTCGTTCTTTTTTCTCAGAATGGATTTGGTGTTTCAGAGTCTTTTGTGCTTCGATATAAATCTGATGATTTTTTGTATTCCTTTAAAAAATGCTGATGGGATTTTGATGGGGCTTGCATTAAATCTGTATAATGCTTTAGGTAATAAGATCACTTTAACTATGTTGATTCTTCCAATCCAAGAAAACGGAATATGTTTCTATTTCTTTGTATATTCTTTGATCTCATCTAATATGGTCTTATAGTTTTCATTATATAGGTCCTTCGCATGTCTCATTAGATATATTCCTAGGTATTTTATTCTTTTTTTTTTGTAATTGCAAAAGGAATTATTTTTTCCACTTCTTTTTCTAACACTTCGTTATTAGAGTATGCTATGGATTTTTTTAACGTTGATTTAGTATCTAGAAAATTTATTGTATTTGCTTATGGTTTCTAGTAGTGTTTCTGTGAAATATTAAGGTTTTCTATATAGCACATCATGCCATCTGCAAATAGTGACAGTTTGACTACTTTGTTTCCTATTTGGTTGCTTTTACATCTTTCTCTTGCCATATTTCACTCACTAAGACCTCCAATATTATATTGAATAACAGTGGCAATAGTGGACAGCCTTGCCTTGTTCATGATCTTAAAAGGAAGGCTTTTAATTTTTCACAATTAAGTATAAAGTTGACTGAGATTTCACCATATATGGTTTTATTATGTTAAGGTATTTTCCTTCTATACCAATTTTAAGTGTTTTGATCATAAATAGATGCTGTATCTTGTCAAAGGCTTTTTCTGCATCTATTGATGTGATCATAACATTGTTATTTTTAATTTGTGTATGTGGTGTATCACAATAAAAGATTAACATATGTCTAATCATCTCTATGCCCATGGAATGAAGCCCACTTGATCGTGGTGTATAATCTTTTCAATATGTTGCTGTATACAGTTAGCTAGTATCTTATTTAGAATGTTTGCATCTGTGTTCATGAGAGATATTGGTCTGTAGTTTTCTTTTTTCATGTTATCTTTACCAGGTTTTAGTATCAGGGTAATATTGGCTTCATGAAATAACTTGGGAAGTATTGCCTCCTGTTCAATATTTTGGAAGAGTATGAAGAGAATAGGTATGAAATCTTTTAATGTTTGGTAGAATTCACTAGTGGCATCATCTGGTCCTGGATTTTTACTTTGTGGGAGGTTTATGATGATTGTTTGAATTTCCATACCGCTGATCAGTCTCTTTAGATCCAATTCTTCTTGATTCAGTCTAGGAAGGTTTTATTTCTCTAAATAATGTTCCATATCTTCTAGGTTATTAAATTTGGTGTTATATACTTTTTCATAGTATTCTCGTATGATCCTTTGTATTTCTGCGATATCAGCAGTAATTTCCCCTCTTTCATCTCTGATTTTGTTGATTTGTTTCATTTCTCTTTTTTCTTTAGTGAGTTTAGCCAGGGGTTTGTCAATTTTATTAACCTTCTCAAAGAACCAGCTCTTTGTTACATTTATTTTTTCTATCGTTTTGTTTTGTTTTGTTTTCAGTTTCATTTGTTTCTGCTCTAATTTTGATTATTTCTTTACTTCTGCTGATTTTGAGCTTCATTTGTTCTACCTTTTCAAGGTTTTGTTTGTTCGTTTGTTTGTTTGTTTAAGATGAAACATTAGGTTGTTTATTTGGGCTCATTCTTGTTTTTGGAGTTAGGCCTGTAATGATATAAACTTGCCTCTTATGACTGCTTTTGATGTGTCCCAAGTGTTGATATGTTTTACTATCTTTATCATTCATTTCTATGTATCTCTTGATCTCTCTTTATATTTCTTGTCTGACCCAGTTATTCTTCAATAGCATGTAGTTTAATCTCCATGTATTTGTGCCTCTTTCTGCTTTCTTCTTACAGTTGATCTCTAGTTTCAAAGCATTATGATCAGAGAATATGGGTGGTATGATTTCAACGCTCTTATATATGTTGAGGTTATCTCTGTGTCCCAAGATTTGGTCAATCTCCGAGAATGTTTCATGTGCACTAGAGAAGAATGTATAATTAGCTATTTTGGGATGAAAGGTTCTGTAAATGTAAATTATGTCCAGTTGGTCTAATGTGCCTTTTAAGAGCATTATTTCCTTACTGATTTTGTGTTTGGATGCTCTGTCCACATCTGACAGTGGGGTACAAGGTCCCCTACTCCAATAGTGTTTTGGTCTGTTTCTCCCTTTAGTTCTGCTAGTAATAGCTTTATATGTTTTGAGGCTCCATGATTGAGAGCATAGATATTAATAAGTGTTAGGTTTTCTTGGTGTATGATTACTTTTACCATTGTGAAGTGTCCCTCAGTATCATTCTGTACCTTTTGTATTATGACGTTTATTTTATCTGATATTAGTACCACTACTCCCGCTTTACTCTGAATGTCATTTGCTTGAAATATCATTTTCCACCCTTTCACTTTGAGTCTAAATTTGTCTTTGGAAATGTGTCTCCTGGAGGCAGTATATGGTTGGGTTTTGTATTTTGATCCAATCTGCAACTCTCTGTCTTTTTATTGGGGAGTTCGGTCCATTTAATTTTAGGGTGATTATTAAAATATGAGGTTTTCCTATAGCCATTTTATTTTTTGGTTTCTGGTAGCACAGTGTTTTGATTGCTTCTTTGTCCTTGTGTGTCTCTTTTTTGTATTTTGGTTGGGTTTTGTGGGTTTTCCCTCTCGTTGTTCTTGTTTTATGTTATATACTTTTGTTCTGAAACTTTGGCATGTTGTTAGTATTACAAATATGTAAAGGATAGTTATATATATGTAGAAGTCCATTTTCTTCTGTGTGTGCCTTATCTTCATTCCCTTTTCTGTAACTGCTGTCTCAATTTGTCACTATGTATGCTGAACATTCATTTCTATTTTGCAATATCAAAACTCTTCTTATTTTTTAAGCTTATAATGTCCTGTTCTTAATAAGGGTTGCAGTTCTCTTCTTCTATCTGCCTGCTAGTTGCTTTACTGTCTGTTATGTATTTTTTGGCTATTTTGTTCAGATTAGCTAATCCCTTTCAGTATTTCTTGTAATACAGACCTCATAGTGGAGAATTCCCTCAACTGTCATATGTTTGAAAAGGTCTTTATTTCTCCCTCTTATCTAAAGTAGTGCTTTACTGAATACGTTATTCTTGGCTAGTAGTTCCTTTCATTTAATAGTTTGAATATTTTATTCCACTACATTCTTGCTTGTAGGATTTGTGCTGAGAAGTCCAACAGTAATCTAATGAATTTTCCTTTATAGGTTACCATCTTCTTTTCCCTGGCTGCCCTGAGAATTCTGTCTTTGTCATTGATTTTTGATAATTTTAATACAATGTTTCTTGGAGAGAGCCTTTTTAGCTTGAAGTAATTGGGTGTTCTGTTAGCTTCTTGAATTCCAAGCTCTAGTTCATTCTTTAGATTTGGAAAATTCTCCTCAACTATTTGTCTGACAATGCTTTCTAATCCCTGCTCCTTTTTCCTCCCTTTCTAGAATGTCCATTTTTCTTGTTACCTTTCCTGATGATATCAGCTAGTTCTTGTTATTTCTCTTTTATTATTTTTCATTCTTTGGTTTCTCTCTTCTCCCTTCTGATTTACTTCTAGATTTCTGTCTTCGATATCACTGATCCACTCCTCCATTTGGTCGACTCCATTTTCCAAGCCTGCTATTTCATTCTTCATCTCTTTCAGTGTTTTCTTGATCTCCAGAAGTTGTTTTGTTGTTGTTGTTGTTGTTGTTTAAGGGTTTCAATATCCTTGTTAAAAAAAAAAAAACTTATTATGCTGATGTAGTATTTTTTTAGACACCTGGAATTACTGATATGTATTATTTTGGATCTCATTGAGTTTTTCCAGAAGTACCATCCTGAATGCTCTGTCATTTAAGTTGCATATTTCTATGTCTTTAAGCTTATTTTCTGGAGAGTTTTCTTTTTCTTTCTGAGCTGCCTTTTCATCTTGGTTGTTTATTGTGTTTAATGGACTATTTCTCCACGAGGTCATTAATGGAGGTGTATTCTGCTTTTTGTTTTACTTTTTCCAGAAAGAAAATTTATTATAATGGTCTTTCTTTAGCCTGGTTCTAAGAAGGCATTTTTCTTTTGGTTTCCAGTAGATGGTGTCTAAGCATCTTGGATCCCTGCTTTAT
>NW_024344370.1:18191156-18263037 GCF_902729225.1 Pteropus medius
AAGCAGAACACACTTCTATTAATGCCCAGGCAGAGAAATAGTCCATTAAACACCATGAACAACCAAGGTGACAAGGCATCTCAGAAGGAAATAAAGTAATCTCCAGAAAACAAGTTTATAGACATAGAAATATGCAACTTAAATAACAGAGATTTCAGGATGATACTTCTGAAAAAAAATCAGTTAGATCTGAAATGAATTATATCAACAATTTCAGGAATTGAAAAATGACTAGATGAGCAGAATGAGTTATTTATCAAGGAGACTGAAACTCTCAAAAAAGAACCAAGTAGAATTTTGCATACAAAGAACACACTGCAAGACATGAAAAATTAAATAGCAAGCTTGAGAAATAGAGTCGACCAAATGGAGCAATGGATCAGTGATATAGAAGACAGAAATCTAGAAGTATTTCAGAAGAAAGAAGAGAGAAACTGAAGAATGAAAAATAATGAAAGAGAAATTCAAGAACTAGCTGATACCATCAGGAGAGGAAACATAAGGATAATGGGCATTATTGAAGGGGAGGAAAAAGAAGCAGAGATTAGAAAGCATTTTCAGACAAATAGTTGACAAGAATTTTCCCAATCTAACGAATGAGCTGGAGCTTGAAATTCAAGAAGTCAATAGATCAACCAATCATCTCAACCCAAAAATGTCTTCACCAAGACACATTGTATTAAAATTATCAAAAATCAATGACAAAGACAGAATTCTCAGGGCAGCCAGGGAAAAGAAAATGGTAACCTATAAAGGAAAACCCATTAGAATATCGTCAGACTTCTCAACACACCTTACAAGCCAGAAAGGAGTGGAATCAAATATTCAAACTATTACATGAAAGGAACTACCAGCCAAGAATAATATATCCAGCTAAACTGTCCTTTAGATATGAAAAACAAATTAAGACCTTCCCCGACATCAAAAAAAAAAAAATATTGAGAGAATTCTCTAATATAAAGCCTGCACTATAGAAAATATTGAAAGGGTTCAGCTCACATAAAACAAAATGACCAAAAAATGTACATAATTAGGAGAAAGGTGAATAGTAGGCTGATAGAGGCAGAGGATTGCAACCCTTACTAGGAACAGGGCATTATAACCTTAATAATAATAAGAGATTTGCTACAGCAAGACAATAAAGAATGGTCAACATACATAGGGACAAAGTGAAACAACAATTACTGAAAAGGGAATGATTCAAAGATCCAAATTCACAAAGAGGAATTGAGATAAGTCACACAGGGAAGAAAAAGGGATGACTGTGTATATATATACATATATATATATATATGTATATATATATACACACATATATATACACATATATAAGTACAACCAGAGAGAAAAACCACAAAAGTCAACCAAAATAAATAAAATAAAAACAGAAACCCTCAGCCAACATTATACTTAATTGTGAAAAACTGAAAACCTTCCCTCTAAAATCAGGAACAAGGCAAGGCTGTGCACTATCACCACTGTTATATAACATTGGAGGTCCTAGCAAGTCCAATTAGGCAAGAGAAAGGTTTAAAATGCATCCAAATAAGAAATGATGAAGTTATACTGTCACTATTTGCGGATGGCATGATTCTCTATATAGAAAACCCTAAAGGCTCCACAAGAACACTACTAGAAACAAAAGCAAATATAGCAAAATTTCTGAATACAAAATCAATGTTCAAAAATTCATAGTATCCTATACTCTAATAATGCAGTGTCAGAAAAAGAAGTGGGAAAAATAATTCCTTTTGCAATTTCAACAAAAATAAAAATAAAATACTTAGGAATATATCTAATGAAACATAAGAAGGACATATATAATGAAAACTATAATATCCTATTAAACAAAATCGAAGAAGATACAAAGAAATAGAAACATATTCCGTGTTCTTGGATTGGAAGAATCAACATAGTTAAAATGACCTTATTAACTAAAGCATTATACAGATTTAATGCCATCCCCATAAAAACCCAATCATCATTTTTTAAAGAAATAGAACAAAAAATCTTCAGCATTGTATGGAAGCACAAAAGACGCTGAATTGCCAAAGCCATCCTTAGAAAAAAGAACAAGGCTGGAGGCATTACTCTGCCCGACTTTAAATTACACTACAGAGTGACAGTAATCAAAACAGCATGGTCTTGGCAGTAGAATAGACACTCGGGCCAGCGGAACAGAATCGAGAGTCTAGAAGTAAACCCATATTTATATGGGCAAATAATTTTTGACAAAAAATCCAAAAACATATAGTGGAGAAAGGAAAGCCTCTTCAGTAAATGGTGCCGGGAAACTGGAAAGCCACCTGCAAAAGAATGAAATGTTGTCTATCACCACACACCAAAATTAACTCAAAATGGATTAAGGATCTGAATATAAGACCTGAATCAATAAATTGCATAGAAGAAAACATAGGAATTAAACTCATGGACCTTGGACTTAAAGAGGATTTTACGAATTTGATTTTAAAGGCAAAGGAAGTAAAAGCAAAAATAAATGAATGAGACTACATTAAACTAAAAAGCTTCTGCACAGTAAAAGAAACCATGAACAAGGTAGAGACAACCATCTCAATGGGAAAACATATTTGCAAGCACCACCTCCAATAAGGTCCTAATATCCAAAATATACAAAGAACTCATATGACTCAATAACTACAAATATCAAACAATCCAATCAAAAAATGGGTAGAGGAGCTGAACAGACATTTCTCCCTAGAGGACATACAAATGGCCAACAGATATATGAAAAAATGCTCAACATTGCTAGCCATCGTGGAAATGGAAATCAAAACCACAATGAGATAGCATCTCATACCTGTTAGAATAGCTATAATCAATAGGACAAGTAATAACAAATGTTGGAGAGAATGTGGAGAAATTGGAACCCTTATACACTGCTAATTGGACTGCAAATTGGTACAGCCACTATGAAGAACAGTATGGAGGGTTCTCAAAAAATTAAGAATTGACGTACCATATGATCCAGCAATCCCTCTACTGCGTATTTACCCCAAAGACTTGAAAATCCATATCCGAAAAGATATTTGCATACTGATGTTCATAACGGCATTATTCACAGTGGCCAGGACATGGAAGCAACTGAGGTGTCCTACGATAGATGATTGGCTAAAGAAGCTTTGGTACATATATACAATGGGATATTACTCAAACATAAAAAGAAATACTGCCATTTGCAACATCATGGATGGACCTTTAAATAATCATACTAAGCAAAATAACCAGTCAGAAAATGTCAAAAATCACATGATATCACTTACATGTGGGATATAAACCTAGAGGCAAAGAATGAACAGGACAAACAAACAGAGACTCATGGACATGGAAAATGGACTAGTGGTTAGCAGAGGGGAGTGTGGAGGGAGGAATGGGAAAAAAATAAATATATAAGACAAATTTTTAAAAAATACAAAAAAAATGAAAAAAATAAAATAAATTTAATCTCAATATTTAAAAAAAAATTAAAAAATAAATGGAATGTACTGATACAAAAAAAAAATGATTTCCCAAGAAATTTTTAAAGAAATTTATTCTGGTAATAGATTGAAGGATTTAGTTAATGTAGCAAATATTAATTAAGGTTTTATAGTATTTTTTTTTTCTGATAATCAGACCAAAAAACAACATTGCAATTTTGTACCTGAAATCTCTGATTATTTCCAAGGTAGTTGGAAAACTTCAGGTTTACCTTACTTGAGTCATACTTTTCCCTTAAATTTAATTTAGGCTACATTTTTAATGCCATAGAGAATTGCACATTTAAGATGAATGCTTTCTTAAAAAATAAATTAAAAAAAAAAGAAAAATGTCTTAATTTTTTCTGGCAATTTCAGTCTTATTTTATAAATGTTGAAATTCCTTTATTCACTATTTGTTACAAATATTTATGGATCCCTATAGAATAGCAGATGTTGAAGCAAAAACACTGTAGATATTTTTTACTTTTGCTAATAACCTTAGTACTTGAGGATATTTTTTCATCTTCTATCATAAGAGTTTTAGTTTGAATAAAGAATTTAATATGTTCACTAAATATAAAATTTAGAATTATTATAAGATTATGCCTATGCTGAGCCTGGGTCTATACAGACAAAATAGTTTGATGCCTTTATTAGCCTGAAGACATATATATCCTTCAAAGTTTGAACCATAAAAAAAAAAATGTGTGATCTAAATTACTCTAATGCTGCCAAAACCAATCAGAACTGCATAAGTAATTTCTCATCTCTGAACTTCCAGTGACAGATCATTCTGATTTTCTCCTCTTTTCTTTCCTATTTGATCCTATCCTTATACACACTCATAGTCAATGATATTCCTTTAGGGGAAAAACTATTTTTAAGATTTACTTTGCACGAAGCCCAACAAAAATCAACAAATAATATTAAATGCAGTTGTCTAACACTCTATTCCTATGAATGTTTAAATATTTTGAACTCAGCCAAAGGAACCTTGTAATGTGAAGAAACAGAAATAATAAGGAAATTAAGAACTATTATCTAATGTCTCGCAATTCTAAAATCTTGTAATCAAACTTGACCAAATCACCAAAACTTGCTGCCCTAGATTCCAATTCAATCAAATTGTTCTTTTTTCTTTTAATGATTCATTTATTTGGATAAAATACTTTAAGAACTGGCATTATAACATTTGATTTTAATGATGTTATATTCAGTTTAGTAGCATATGTTAACACTTTCTGCATTTGACCTGTACCTGTCATCATGTTTGCTTTCAACGACTTTAAGGAACATGCCTCCATCCCTTGAGCAGCTGCATCTATCAATTCCCTTAAGGATTGTTATTTTCCTAATCTGAACTGATCACTAGGGAAAATCACTTTGCTCACTGCCTTTGTGTCCATTGCTACCTCTCAGCCATCATTTAGTTAGCATGTGAAAATACCATATTTTTTAGACAACATTGAAATTACTTCCTGTTCTTGGTTACTGACAATGAATTCCATCTTACTTTCAGTTAAAAAATAGTGGACTTTGGACACTATTGGACATTGATGTATACTGCTTTATTGCCTCAGCTACAACTTTCCAGAAGATACTTTCTTACCTGGATACTTATGTGTTATTTCCTCCCATTTGCCTAAATGTGGGATCTGTGATTAGCAAAATTTTATTAATGGCACCTTATGGCTTTTTAAACTTTGTCAGCCCTTTCAAAAATCTAAAGTACTTATAAGCTGCATTTTCAGGTCTAGATAATTATATATTTACTTTTCAATGGAATAAAACATGTTATGAATGACAGTTCTATTTAGTTCTACTAGCATGTATTCTCCTGCTTAGACTTTATAAATATTATATCCTGTGCCATGCACTGAAGCCAAAATACATAGACACAACTGTGGTATTATTCCCATAGATGTATAGTACCCTGAATAAAATAGAAATATAAAACAAGAAAAAATTACTGAGGTCCACTTTAAATAAAAGAGTGACCTTAAAACTGTATTATTTTTATGATACTGGCATTCCCATTGGTATATTCTGCATATCCTTTCAAAGCTGTATATGTTGTTTGGATGGCATGATGCTTTTTTGCAATACTTTTTGTGTCCAAGCAGATACAAGGTTTGTAGAAAATGTGTCTCAGGAGCCATAAAACTGGTGGAAAACATATTTCTCCATGATATTTTAGCACTTTAAAAATTTCAATCACACGAGAAAATATTTTGCTATAAACATCTTAAAAGCCTTATATAGGCAATGGCTTCCCACAGCACTTATTTAAATAATTTTAAGAGCTGGAATAGACAAGTTCTTCTATATGCCAAAGCTCATTTTTTATTTTCTTTATTTTTGACAAGTTTTGGTCTTTTAAGTGTAATGGATTCTGTAAGCTAGTATGATAATGAATAATCTTGCTGCCAATTTGCAGTATTACGATGATTGCCAAAATGAAGCCAGAAAATGCATTTTCCCTTCTGCATAGGTTTTATTCTTTCTGCACAAGGTATTATTTGATGACTATAATTTAACAAAGAAAAATGACATTTTACATACCCAATATGTTGTATGCGTTTATACATGCACATGTGTATATGTGTGTATTCTCTCTTACCATTCAAAATAAAGTAAAAGGGCATCTTCCACGTCCTTGATTTATCCCAAAGAGTTTATACTCTTATATACATTTCAAAAATCAATTTTATAACTGGCACCTTTTCTCAAAATTTACTAGTGGTTCTCAATTGTTTTTGTTTTTGTTTTTTAAGTATTACAGGTATGATCATGAAATGTAAAACCTCTACCAACTACTTCTTATCCAGCTGTTTTTCTATAAACTATGTTACATAACTGCCAAAACATTGAAACCTCTTAAACATCTTATAAACATTAATCATTCCCCCCTGCCTATCTAAGATGTACACACTATTGAAGAATAAAAAAATATAGCACCATTTTTGTTTTTCTTTGAAAGAGAAAAAATTAATAACTAGAGTCTAATCTGTGTTTTTAACAATTACTTTTACTCTTAGCTCCAGTATTGCACTTTCCATTTCCTACTGGACACTTTCACTGGGATATTCTATCATGACATGCAACTATTGAGAAAGCAAACCTATCATTTTATTAAAATCATTTATCTCCTAACCATAGGCCTAAAACAAATATGACTTCATATTGTGGTTCTTATTTGTGTCATTTCCCCCATTGCATACCAAGGCTTGAATCCTAATCACTTTGACTTTTCTCACCCTTTTGCCTCTCCCACATCTAACTTGTAAACAGTTCCTCTTAATACTACCTTTAAAATATCTCCTGTTCCAACCACACACTTAGATAGTTAAAATAGGCACCTTAACTGAAGTCCAAAGCTTTGGTCTTCCGTAAACTATTAGATTTTGGACATTAATACTAGATTAAATTTCCCAAAATCAATTTCATTCTCTGTGAACAAACCAACAGGCCCTCAAGAACCTCCATAGTTTTAACTTACCTTTTGTACTTCATTCACAAATACTCCCTTACAAAAAATCAGCTGTAATCAACCTGTTTGACTCTCTGTTACCTATTACTCATAAAGCTTTCTCATTTCCATAAGTTTTCTTCATTATACATGTCTAAAATATTACCCATCCCCTATGCATTTCTAAATATTATTTATCCTTTAAAATCGTAAATCAATGTTCTCTATTAAAGCTTTCCCTGACCATCTCAGCCCATAATAACCTTATACTTCTCTGAAGGTCTATACAGAGTTAATTTTCTGAACCATACATATAGAAACTTGTACTATATACTAAAATACATCTCTCATAATGTTATTTATTAAATCTATTATTGGTAATTAAATATTCATATGTTAATGCCTATATCCCTAATTAGACATTAAAATATTTGAGAGGGAGTACTGTTGTCTACTTACAGTTCTCTTTGTTCTCTGTAAAGGCTACAATTTTGCCATACATGTTGTTGACATGCAATACACATTCGTGGTTTGACTTCTAAGTTACATAAGATGGGAAACAATAAGACTATTTTAAAGTGGTCAGTGCTATCTAGAGAGAACAAGACTTAACATAAAAACAAATAGATCTCTAGATCCTGAATCCTTGGAAACTTCCAATGATCTCCAATTTAAAGAAAGTCCACTCAACAGGATAATATCTATTTTGTTGTTAGAATAGGATTGTTAAAAATTATAGACATGGCTAGTGGTCAGAAAAATCATCAATGAGAATAGAATTTTGAGGTGTTGATTAATTCTGGAACAGATCTCAATTTCCTGAATTCAAAATGAACAAATTTTTATAAATGGAAAAGAAAATGTATGGTTTTCCTAGCATTACTTGAGAACATTTCTCTAAAGCAGCATTCTATGCTTGGTGGCAACTAGGTTCTTGTTCTCTGACAGTTGAGTACATCCTTTATAATAACATAGTATTGACAATTTAATCTAGAGTTATTCTTCAATTCAACTTTTATCATTTGAAAAAGTGAATTTTAAAATGTAGATTTTAAGCTCTTGTGTACTTGTTCTTTATTATATACAATAAAGTATAATTTAATCTTGAATACACTTTGAAAAGAGGCTAACCATGGTCGTATACAACTTGAGATGTGTCTACACATAAAACTATTTTGATCCTTTTTGCTGAATCAATTTAGTATAAAACATTTAATAAATTGAGAAAAAATAAAAACAAATCAGTTATTTTAGAGAGTTGACATGTTTTCAGATTAAATTAGTTGTCCAATTCAATTTTAATGACCAAACTCTGTGTGTGCATATGCGTGTGTGATAGTCAAGTGCATATAAAATGTGAAGCCGTTTTCATTTCTACCAAAAAGTATATTACAAATATGAAATATTTTTTCTATGTAAAATGAAAGACTCTCTGTAACTTTGAAGTATTTTTTAAAAATTGAATTACAACTAGGAAATTCAATTATTGTTTTCCTTTGGTTGATTCTAACCTCCCACCTTTATCAAATTGTACATCATTTGGAAAATAGATGACATCTATTTCTAGTATCTTTAAAAAAAGATAGTTTATGAATCCTTTTTCATTGTATTTTATATGCAGAAAAGCGTAATTCTATGCTGCAGTATCTCTGTATACAAACAAGGAACTTACACATAAATGTATTTAACTGCCTTTTGTTTCTTATTTACCTTCAGTGTTATATAAATAGGAATATCTTAAACCTTTTTCAAATTCATTCAGAAATACCAAGACAGATATAGCTGTATGCTGTTATTTAGGGCTTAATAGATATCAAACTTTTTTTTTTTTTTTACTTTTTGAATAAGCACAATATATTTTTTTTAATATTGTAATTGAAGATAATTAAAAGGCAGTGATGTTTTCCAAATTGTACATAACATTTTAAATAGGCTCTATCTATTATATTTGCAATTAACTCTTTGGGCTTCAACAATTTTCAAGAGGTTGTTATAACCTAAAAGTTAGGAGGTATGTACCTGTGTTAGCTATACAGACAAAACACAATCCAAATAGTTAATCACTCTTTTAAGACTCAAACTACTATTAAATACCAAAAGCTGAAAAGCCATGCATAAATATCCATCAGAGAGAAGGATGATTTTTTTTTCCTTTCATAAGGAACATAAAATTATCTCATGGGAGGTACTGTCCTTTTCCATTACTAAAACCACAGAGAAGCCTCTAAAATTTAACCATTTACAATAACAATCACAGCTTGTTTCTTGAATCATTAATCATCCTTACACATATTTTTGCTTGCATGGTAAAAATAATCTAGAGTTACATAGATTGGGAAAAAAATATTTGGCTTAAAAGAACTCAAATATAAATCTTCAAATGTAGATATATGATTTTTTTATTTCAAAAAGACATCTTGGCATTCCCACAAGTTGGAAAGCTAGCCCCACTTGTAAGCACAAATCAGAAGGGGGAAAGTGTAACTAGATATGCCTTAGGAGCAGAGCCAGCCTTTGTTAAAAAATGAATAAGTCCTACATATTCTTAGAACATCATTCAACTTTAATTAAGTAGGTGTTTTATCAAGAGAGGGAAAAAAAGGAGAAATTTTAAGTGAGTTTCCAAGAGACTAGTCAAGATGGTGTAAAAGCTAGATGCTGTACACACTTCATCTCATGACTGCACCAAAATTGTAACAGTACTACAAAGCAACCAGCACATGGTGTTGCCTGAGGTCTGAATGAACAGAAACCCTACAACTAGGGACAAAAATAAGAGGTCACGTAAGTCTACAGCCATGCCATTCTGAACAAGTCCAATCCCATCTGATCTTGGAAACTAAGCAAGGTCGAATTTGGTTAGTACTTGGATAGGAGACCACCCAGGAAGACCAGGTGCTGTAGGTGTAAAAAATAAAAACTAAGGGATTGTAAACTGGCAAGTTCTTTGCAATCTGTGAGGTCAACCAAGGGTTGCCTCGCCTAAAAATAAAATAAAATAAAGTAAGAGGTCACCTCAAACTGGTAGGAGGGGCAGAGATGCAAAATGGCCTGGTCCCGCAATTGCGTGTGGCCATTGAGATTAGGAAGGGCTATCTTGGCTGCAGAGCCCCCTCCCCTACCTAAAAAGTGAGGAGCCTCAGCCCAGAGTTCTAGTGCTGGGGAGAGAAGTCCCCTCAACCTCTGGCTGATGGAATCACTTGCTCTAGGTTCCAGTACTGGGTCAGCTGCTTGAGGAGCACCAGGGAAATACAGGGAAATACTGACTCGCTGGGCTTCAGGACAAGAGCTGGAGGGGTGGCTTTCTCCCAGACAATAGAGCTGGCAGTATCCATTGTTCCTTGGTTGAGCCCTCCCCACTCCCAGTGTGCAGACACAAGCATCGACATAGCTGAGTCTCCATTAAACTAGATAACACAGGTTGCTCTGCCCAGGGGATTCCCTGAGACTTTGTATCTCCCAACTTGAGGGCCCACCTAAGCAGGTTCCAGTGGTTTATTCCATACAAATGGCATATCTTGGCTCTTGCTGTGTACCTTCCTAAAACCTTTCAAAGGCTCACAAAACCCAAAGAAGCAGCATCTGGCCTCAGCATGCACTGTACTTCTTGCTTAGCAGCCTCTAGCCCCACACTAGCAGCAGCCAGCTTCAGTTTCTGGCTTAGCCTCGCAAGGCACCTATAAGCCCAGCATGGGTGGCAGGCATCATCTATGAATTGCTTGATGACTCTTACCAGGTGGCCCCAGAGGTGCTCAGGCTGCAGATGAACTTGGCCTGCAGCTGGAACCCTCCCAAGACTGTGCCACTGGGTCCCACAGCACACCTACTACATAAAGCCACTCTAAGACACGGAGACTTAGGAGCCCTACTTTATACATGGAAAGAGACAGAACTGAAGACAAAATGAGGAGACAATGAAGCATCTCCCATATGAAAGAACAGAACAAAGTTCCAGAAGAAGAACTAAACAAAATGGAAATAAGCAATCTACCAGATGCAGAATTCAAAACACTGGTTATAAGAATGTGCAATGAACTTAAGATGAACTCAGTGAGGACTTTAACAAAGATATTTAAAAAAACATAAAAATGGAGATAGAAAACTTAAAAGGGGACTAGTCAGAAATAAAGAATACAATGTCTGAGATGAGAAGTATATTAATTGGAATAGATCAAATGACCTATATAGAGGATAGGAATGTCAAGGATAATCAATCAGAATGGCAAGAAAAAAGAAGCCAAAATTATAAGAATAACTTAACGAGCCTATGGGACACTATTAAAGGTAAAAATACCCATGTCATAGGGGTACCTGAAGGAAAACAAGACTTTGAAGAGCTATTTGAAAAAATATTGATAGAAAACTTTCCTAACCTGATGAAGGAAATAGACATATAACCCTAGGAGGTTCAAAGAGTACCAAACAAGATGAATTCAAAGAGGCCCACACCAAGACATGTCCTCATTAACATGACAAACGTTATATACAAAGAGAGAATCTCAAAAGCAGCAAGAGAAAAGCAGTGAGTTGCCTACAAGGGAGCTCCCATAAGACTGTCAACTGATTTTTCAACAAAAACTTTGCAGGCCAGAAGGTTTGGCACAAAATATTCCAAATGATGAAAACCCAAGACCTACAACCATCAGTACTCTACCCAGCAAAGCTATCATTTAGGATAGAAGGACAGATAAAGAGCTAAAGCAGCTTATCATCAGCAAGCCAGTATTATAGGAAATATTGGTGAAAATTTTTTAAGAATAAAAAAAAAAGAATATGTATCAAAATATGAACATAGAATGGCAATAACTGAATATCTATCAAAAAATACTTCAATGAAAAAAATAATTAAATGCTCCAATCAAAAGATAGGGTGGCTGAATGGATAAGAAAACAACACCCTTACATAGGCTGCCTACAAGAGACTCATTTCGGATTAAAACACAAACACAGACGAAAAGTAAAAGGATGGAAAAATATATTTCATGATGAATTTAGAGGTATTGTGCTGAGTGCAGTAAGTCAGATAGAGAAAGACAAATGATATATTATTTCATATACATGTGGAACCTAAAGAATAAAATAAACAAAAAACAAAACAGAAACAAACTCTGATACAGAGAAACTTTTGAGGGTTACCAGGTGGGAGGAGAGTTGGGGGGATTTGTGAATAAGGGGAAAGAGATTTAAAAGTGCAAATTGGTAGTTTAAAAATAGTCATAGAGGTATAAAATACAGCATAAAAAATATAGTCAGAAATATTATAATAATATGTACAGTGTCAGAGGGGCACTAGATTTATTGGGGTGATCACTTTGTGAGTTATATAGATGTCTAATCACTGTACACTTTGAAACTAACATAATATTGTATGCTAACTATAACTGACAAATAAAAATATTAAAAAACAATAAAATAAAGTGAGTTTCCACTGATTTAAAGGTGCCTTCTGTATAATATACGTATAAATAAGTTTTCTTTTACTTTCTGATTCTTTCTGAGCTATTATCTCCCCTCACCTCTGTAATTCAGGTATTGGTACAAGGGAAATCCCCAGTAAATGATAGTAAGGGAAAGTGAAATCTTCATTAAATTGAAGTATCAGCATTACCAATTAAAATAAATTATCCTGGAGACTATGAAAATAGGAAAGTGATATAATTACAAATTTTGTGTATTATTGTAATTCAACAATTGTGACAAAGAATGTAAAAGCAAATTAAACTCTATTGAGTAGAGTCTCAAGTAATATGTTACATAACAGCTATATGCTTGTGAATGGAAAAGACTATTTGTTATGTATCACATTCTAGCTAATGTATCTATATTTATTTTACGTAGTAAAATAAACTCTAATATCTTTTCTAGCCCTGGTAGAATAAAATTAATCTTGTAATTTTCATTCAAAAATGTCAAAGTACAAAATTATTTTTACAATTTAAACCTCTAGAGAAATGTTTCCATGTTGGCACTGAATTTTGGTGGCATTTTTTGAAGATTTTTTAACTCCTCATTAAAGGTGATGATAATGAAAGAAAATTATTTCTGGAGGAAAATATTATTTACTGCATTAGTCTTAAATTTGTTCTCAGCTCTTGTTCACTAAATAGAAAAGGTTTCCCAATCCAATAGGCACAATGTCATGTCATAATTGGCACATGAAATACTAATAGAAAAAAATGTTACTTAAAAGTATTTACAAATGGTTTTTAAACAATTAATCTGAACTACTATGAACATTTGAGATACTTTTTTTCTTCTTTTATCCCAAAATCAGTAAGAATTTTCATCAGACTAATTTGTACATGCTGTTTCTATCCACATCCTCATCCATCACTTAGAGTAATTAGTTTGGCTGCCTCCTTATCATGATGATAACCATGACACCAGCACTGACTGCTCATGGCTTGGTCCCTGCAGGTCGCAGATGTATCAGCTGTGATATAATCATTACCAAGTACTCACAACCTAATAGGCAGCAGCTTGCTCTTTAGGTACATACGTGCATGTGCATCTCTACTCTCCTACTTAATATTCAGGGAACTTCTGGTACTGCTCGCTGTGCTTCAGTTTCAAGGGAGAGGGAGGAGAGCCAAGATGCATATGTTGTTTATTTCAATTCTGTCCCCCCACTTCCAGATGGTTATTTATCTGCCTCTCCTCCTTTCTGCCTCTTCTCTTCTATCCTTCTCCAAAGCCCATGACCAAAATTTATATGGTGAGGTAGTATTAGGGAGTAGTTCATGGTCTGTAGTTGAGATTATAGAAGAAAGGAGAGTAGTTCCAATTTCTTCTCTTCATAGATCCTTCTGTACATTCCTATAACATCTCCCGTATATGCTTATAAACATTTGCTTCTTATGATGTGACTATAAAATTCTGAGAAATTAGTAATTTAATCTGGTACATAGCTATATTTGGGACCTAGTTGTCTTAGCTTGTCTTTTTCTTGAAACTTAAGAAAATTCTCTCAAATGTAATTTGGAGAAGCATATATGAAGCATACATGGTATGTATGTGGCATACATAAAGAAATGTCTTTGGAATTCTCAATTCTTCAAACTCTAGCTCTCCACAATTTCACCTCTTGTCTCCTTGACTTTAAATTATGAAGTGGGTTTCTAAAATGTTCTCATCTTAAGAAAAGGACCTTTGCTTAATCATACCTTCCCTACTATCACACCACTTTTCTTAACTTTCATAGCAAAAATCATTGAAAGAGTTGTCCATGTTTGCTGTCTTTGCTTCTTTTGTGAACTTACTTCAAGTAAGCTTTTGCTCTCACCTATCCACAGACACCACTCTTATAAAGAAAGCCAATCATTTACATTGCTATATCCAAAGGATAATTATTAGCCAATTTTACTTGACTTAGAACCTTTAGACACAGCTGATCATGCCAACTGTCTTGAAATAAGTCCTTCATTTGAATTCTGGAACACTGCTTTCTCTTAGTTTTCTTCCTACTTCATTTTCTAAATTTTCTTCACAGGCCCATTTTCATCTCCAAGACCTATTTTGGATGCCTGAGGGCTCAGTTCTTGGACCTCTTCTCTATTGTCTATAATCACTCCATTTGTTGATCACATTCAATTCCATGGCTTTAAATGCCAGCTATAAACTGATTATTCACAAATTTATATCTCCAGCTTGTATCTTTTTTCATAAATTCTAGACTGTATATCCCATGCTTAATCTACATTTTCACTGGATGTCTAATAAGTAATTCAAAATTTACATGACCAAAACCAAGCTCTTCACTTCCTCTATTTAAATGTTCCTTGTAGAGACATTCTATTTTAGATAATAGCAATTCCATCCTTCCAAATGCTCAAAATTAACAAACTTTGGAGTCAACCTTGATTCTTGTCTTCCTCTCATACCATAGAACAAATCCATCTAAAAACTCTTTGGTCTCTAGCTTTGAAACTATATCCAGAATCAGACCACTTTTCCCCACTTCTATTGCTAACACCCTGCCACTATAGTCTCGCATAACATCATTTGCATTCTGGCTACTCTATGCTTCAGCCTTTGCTTCTCTTCTTAACCGGTATAGAGTGATACTTAAAAAAATATAAGTGAAGTTATAACCCTTCTTTGGTCAGAACATATTTCCAATGGCTTCCCATCTCAGAGTAAGGGACAAAATCCTTAAATAGCTTATAAGGTCTTACATGTTCTGAACTCCTTTACCTCTCTGCTGTATCTCCTACTACAGTCCCGCTGCTTCAGCCACACTCCATCATTAGGATCCTTACATCTGCTATTATCTCTGGCTAGAAGGGCCTTCCATCAGATATTATTATAGCTACTATGTTCTATGAGACCTTTTATGGCCACCTTATTTAAAATGGAATGTCTTTCAACACTGCCAACATTGCCTATCCCTCTTTGCTAGTTTGTTTTGTTTTTTCTATAGCACTTATCACCATTTAACATTTAACAGATAGATAAAAATAGATATGCAGATAAATTATATATATATAATTCTAATTAAATATAATTAAAGAATTTATATATAAATAAATCATCTATATAAATTGTATATATATAAATTATATATATATGTGTGTATATATGTAATTAGCCTCATTATCTATCTCTTCCAACTAAATATAACCTCCTCCTTAGGAGTAGATATTCCTGCCTCTTTTATTTACTGCTGTTATATATAGCATTAGAATACTGCCTGGTACATAGTAGAAATTCAATAAATTGTTAAAAAATAAAAAAAAGAAAACATTATTATGGCTTTAGTCAATCTTGGCATAATAAATGTCAGCATTTGCATAGAATATTATTCATTTAATAATTCATATGTTGGGTTGTGATTTTTTCTATAGCCCTAAACCAGTAGTTAGTTCTGTCATTATTACTGAACACTGCATGCATTTGACTTATTTCCTTAAGCTGTAAACTTCTTGGAGGCAAACACTACTGCCTCCACTTTTTTACATAATACCTTTGATGCCTTTGTACAGCATGCTAAATGACTATTTGATGATGCATATAACTTAAAGATGACTCAAATTGACATGTTTACTTTTCTTTTAAAAAGCTTTAATTTTCAATGAAATTTCTATATGTTACATGAGGCATCCTTATAGATAGGCTATTTTATAGTCATACTAAAATAAGCATTATTGTCTTTAGGTTTGCAGAATAGAGTTTGGCCATTGAAAGGAATGTGGCAGGGGCTGACAATAGAAAGTAGGTTTGACAAGCTATTTACTCCAGAAATGAAAACTAATTTTTCTAAGTAACCCATTTAAATATGTCATTTTTATTTAGAGAGAGACAAAAAAAATTACTAGGGATTTATTTAGACTAAGGAAAATACATAAATATAAATATTCTGGATGTGTATGTACTTATTAGGCAAATATATATACATATATAAACATCTTTTTTTATATTTTCATCAAGACACTAATGTTTAAGGAAATAAAACATAATCTAAAATAGAAAACAGAAACTAGAGAGTACTTTAATGTCAAGGAGAGTGTATTTCAATAAATTTTCAAAATTTGTTAATGCTTCCTCCCAGGCACCAGTGAGAACCCTCTCTTCTAGGCATTTCTTAATGTGCAAAGACAGATGTGTAGGTATACACAAGAACTCTAGTACCAGGTAGTCTCTTCTACTAAAGGTAAAGTCTAAGAAAATATACTTGTTAAGGTAAACCATAACTTTCCCATCGATCTATCATTTTCAGTCGTCTTAATGGTTTGTGCCATTTTGATGTTTTTATGAAAGCAGTACATGATCTTCTTTACCTCCTGTTTCATGCCTGAGCCAGATAGTCTGGAACGATGCATGGTATTGCCATTAAGTATGAAGGTTGTTGAGTGAAATGACCTGAATTCAAATTAAATTTCCACCACTTACTGAGTGACCTTAGGAAAATTTCTTCCCTCTAAGCCTCAATTTAATCATCTGTAGAATGGGGATGAAATATAGGTGACTCTTGAACAATACAGGATTGAACTGCGTGGGGCCACTTTTACGTGGATATTTTTCAATAAATACTGTAAATGCATTTTTTTATTCCTTATGATTTTCTTAGAAACATTTTATTCTTTTCTAGCTTGCTTTATTATAAGAAAACAGTATATAATACATATAACCTACAAAATATGAGTTAATCGATTATTTATGTTATCAGTTAAGACTTCCGGTCAACAGTAAGCTATTAGTAGTTAAGATTTTGAGGAGTCAAAAGTTCTACATGGATTTTCAACTGCACATGGGGATTGGTGCCCTTAACCTGCATGTTATTTAAGGGTCAACTGTAGTACCTAACTTATAAGATCATTTTGAAGTTTAAATGAGTTAGCTAATACTCTAAAGTCTTTAGAGCCATGTCTGGCCTGAAGTAATACCTTATTAGGTGTTTATTGTTATTAATATTATTTAAAATATTTTGGATGGGAGAGCATGTAAGAAAAACAGTGTAAATGTAAATTCAACACTTCCATGGTAGCAAGCAGCACTATAGAAGTTTTCTACTGCCACTAGATTTCTACTTTAGGTCAGCTTAATAACAATGTGGACTGAGCGCATTATTAGCCCCTGTAAATTTATTCATGTCATCTGGAACACTTTATATCTTCACTTTACTTAATCAAAACATAATCTTCATTCCATAGTTAACTCAAGTCCCACCTCCTCCATTAAGCTTTTTGGAACTACACAATCCATTCCACCTGCATTCACAGCTTCAATTGCCTGTGCTAGTCATTTGCAAAGTAATCCTTCTCTGACTTGTGACACTCCTTTTTTTGATATTCTTATTGTTCCTAAATAAGGTATTTATAAGGAGAGCTCTATATTAAATCTCTGTACGTTCCCATAGCACCTAGATCACTCCTTTGCAGACATCATAGATTCACAATGATTATTTCTTGATTACGTTTTACTCTATTCTATTTTGTGTCAGGTAATAATATAATAAGATTGATTTCTCTAAATTTCATATACAAAATGCCCCTGTATCATGAGTTTATACTCATTACATACACATAAATGCATTATCATCTGTGTGCATGTATGCATGCACACACACACAATTATAAATAATAGTGTCCTGAATATAAATAATAGTGTAATGAATATAGTTTCTTTTCTTAATGAACTTCCAGAAAATATAACTTATTCAATGCCTCTCACTTACTATTTCCACTGAAATTACAGATTGCAGCTTGTTAGTGGGGAATCATTAAGTAAAGAATTCAAGTCACTGTGTTCAGAAATGCCATTGATTGTGTTTATTACTTGAATAACCAACCCTCCAAAATATAATAGCAAGTAATATGATCATTGCCCTTGGCAACGCGATTAAACTGGGCAGTGAACTACTTCAAATAGCTGTGAGTGTTAAACATTAGTTCAGCCTTAAGTAGGTTGATTTTAACAGCCAAATGTGCACTGCAGTCTATCCGAACATTAAAAGCACCTTTCGAGCTTAATTTTACAGAGATGTTAATGACCAGAACAAACTACTGGAGGCAGAAAAGTAATTATTTATAGAAATGAAAGGAAACAGTAAATGAAAGCTCATGTTTTAAAAGGTTGGCAGTAACTTATCTCTTTTTAAGGAAATGTCCCAAACTCAAAGCACTATGGAGATATTTAAGTTGTTATTTAAATAGAAATTATTTTCGTTTGCAAATACAATTCTCAGGGGAAAAATTAACAGCTTTTCTAAACTTGAGTTATGAAACACCATAAAAATATTTGTTTTAATGATATTTTAAATGCCAAATTTAGACATTTTCTACAGTAATGAGAAACAGAAATAAACCACAAAGAGATAAATGGGCATGAAAGAAAGGGAAATAAAATGCAAAAACTTATGCTAAAAAGCTCTGATAGCAGGTGATAGTGTGGTAGTAAAGGTGCTGACAGCGAGATATAAGTCTAATGAGTTTTACTGACTCTTCCCAATACCACCGATAGGTGACTGAGAATGTGATCAGACATTCAACGAATAGACGAAGAACATAAATATTGAAAAAAATATTATGGTCTTTGAAATTGTTCTCCTTATTGCTACATTGATATTTACAAGTAGATATTTCAAAGTGTAAATTTAAATAAAAAAGTGTCAAAACAATCAAATCATGATATTGAAAAATTTGAAAGAAACTGAAAAAATATCTGCTGCTAAAATATCTGAGCTAAAATCATATTGGTGGTAAACCAAGCATAAAGCATATGCATTATATATAAACAAAATAATTTTAGCACTTCATTCTATGAGAAAATTTTTCTTCAAGAAAAAAATGTAATTATGTTGCACTAAAATCAATATCTACATTTTACTTTGAAAATTCCATATGGAAGTTCAAACAATGAAAACTACAGCAATTATCTAGGGGTTCTTGAATCCCATAAATTCATATTTCTAACCAAAATTTATGATTCTTTCTTAAACACTATGAAAAAGGTTTTCAGTTCTTACTAAGTTACAGTAAACACTGGAACCATTTGGAGAGCATGAAATGGGTTCTAGTGGCTTAGAAAATTAAAATTGAGATGAACTAGTTACCCACAAAAATTGACCCTTTAGATCACAAAGAATAATTATCATAGTTAGAAATACCTTAAGGTAGGATTTGTGGAAGAAATTTTTGTATTCTTAGTTAATATTCTCAGTTCCTGGTAAGTAGGAGATAGAACTATGTGGTTCATTTTTTTTTTTTTTTTTTTTTTTACTTATGGTGATATTGGTTAATGAAATCCATAAGTATCAGGTTACAATTTAACTCCAGACATGAGTATATATTCACCTCCCATAGTTAGATATCTTACTGTCACCACATATTTAACCCCATTTACCTGACCTAAATTCCCCCTAAACCCTTCTACCCTACAATCTGGTAACTAAAAGTCCATTGTCCATATCCAAGAGACTCTATTTGTTTGTCCTGTTTATTTGTTGTTTTTAGGTTAATATCCCATATATATGTGATATATGTGATATCATGTGGTTTTCAACTTTTTTGATCTGGCTTATTTCGATTAGCATTATTATCTCGAGGTCCATCCATCTTGTCAGAAATGGAAGTATTTCATCTCTTCTTATGGCTGAGTAATATTCCATTGTATATGTGTACCATAGCTATTTTATCCAATTATCTATCATAGGACACTTCGGTTGCTTCCATGTCTTGGCTACCAAGAATAATGCTGCTATAAACATCAATGTGCAAATATATTTTCAATATGCATTTTTAAGTCTAGGGGTAAATACCCAGTAGAGAGATTGCTGGATCATATGGTAGATCGATTCTTAGTTTTTTGAAGAAACTCCATACTGTTTTCCATAGTGGCTATACCAATTTGCAGTCCCACCAGCAGTGTACGACGGTTCCTTTCCCTCCGAACCATCTCCAACATTTGTTATCACCATTCTAACAGATGTGAGATGGTATCACATTGTTTTTTTTTTTTTATTTCTATTTCCCTAATAGCTAGTGATTTTGATGAGCATGTTTTCATATATTTGTTGGCCCTTTGTATATCTTCTGGGAGAAATGTCTGTTCAGGTTCTCTGCCATTCCATTTTTTGATTGGATCGTTTGCTTTTTTGTTGTTACTGAGTTGTGTGAGTTCTTTGTATATTTTGGATATTAGGTCCTTATCGAAGGCATTGCTTTCAAATATATTTTTCCATTCAGATGGTCGTCTCTTTACCTTGTTCATGGTTTCTTTTACTATGTAGAAGCTTTTCAGTTTGATGTAGTCCCATTCATTCATTTTTGCTTTTACTTCCCTTGCCTTTGAGGTCAAATTCATAAAATCCTCTTTAAGACCAAGGTCCATGAGTTTATGCAATTTATTGGTTCAGGTCTTATATTCAGAGTCTTAATCCATTTTCAGTTAATTTTGGTGTATGGTGATAGACAATAGTCTAGTTTCATTCTTTTGAAGGTGGCTTTCCAGTGTTCCCAGAATCATTTTTTTGAAGAGGCATTCCTTTATCCACTGTATGTTTTTGGCAATTTTGTTGAAAATAATTTGCCCATATAAACATGGGTTGACTTCCGGACTCTCAATTCTGTTGCACTAGTCTGTGTGTCTGCATTTTGACAATACCATGCCATTCTGATTATTGTCTCTTTGTAGTATAATTTGAAGTTGGGCGAGTGATGCTTCCAATCTCACTTTTTCTTTTTTTTTCCCCTCAGGATGGCTTTGGTGATTTGAGGTCTTTTGTACTTCCATACAAATCTGGTATATTTTTTTTTGTTCTATTTCTTTAAAAAATGCCAATGTGTTTTTGATGGTAATTGCATTAAATCTGTATATTGTTTAGGATAATATGGTCATTTTAAGTATATTGATTCTTCCAACCCAAAACACAGAATATCTTTCCATATTTTTATCTTCAATTATATTTAATAGGGTCTTATAATTTTCATTATATAGGCCCTTCACATGTTTCATTAGATTTATTACTATGTATTTTATTCTTTTTTTGTTGCAATTAAGAAAGGAATTACTTTTTCTACTTCTTTTTATGAAAATTCATTATTAGAGTATAGGAATGCAATGGATTTTTGAACATCGATTCTATATCCAGAAAATTTTCTGTAATTGCTTATTGTGTCTGGTAGTATTCTTGTGGAGTCTTTAGGGTCTTCTGTATAGAGAATCATGTCATCTGCAAATGGTGACAGTTTGACATCTTCATTCCTATTTGGATGTCTTTTATACCTTTCTCTTGCCTGATTGGACTCTCTAGAACATTTAATGTTATATTGAATAACAATGATGATAGTGGACAGCCTTGCCTTGTTCCTGATCTTAGAGGGAAGGTTTTTAGTTTTTCACCATTAAGTATAATGTAATCTGAGATTTGTCACATACTGCTTTTATTATGTTAAGGTACTTTCCTTCAATACCGAATTTGGTGTTTTGAACATAAATGTTTGCTGTATCTTGTCAAAGGCTTTATGTGCATCTATTGGTACAATCATATGATTCTTATTTTTAAATTTGTTGATGTGGTATCACATTAACTGATTTTCATGTGTTGAACCATCCATGTGCCCTTGGGATGAAACCCACTCGATCATGGTGTATAATCTAATATATTGCTGTATTCAGTTTACTAGTATCTAACTTAGGATTTTTGCATCTATGTCCATGAAAAATATTGGTCTGTAGTTTTTTGTTTGTTTGTTTTGTATTATCTTTACCAGGTTTTGGTACCAGGGAAATATTGTCCTCATGAAATGAATTAGGAATTATGGCTTGTCGTTCAATTTTTTGGAAGATTGTGAGGAGAAGAGATATTAACTCTTTGAATATTTGGTAGAATTCATTGGTTAAGCCATCTGGTCCTGGACTTTTACTCTTTGATTGGTTTTCAATGATTATTTCAATTTCCATACTGCTGATTGGTATATTTAGATTTTCCAGTCCTTCTTAATTCAATCTAGGAAGTTTGTATCATTCTAAATACTAGTCCATTTCTTCTAGGTTATTAAATTTGATGTTATATACTTTCTCATAGTATTCTTGTATGATCCTTTGTATTTCTGCGATGTCAGTCGTAATTTCCCCTCTTTCATTCCTGATTTTGTTTATTGTGTCCTTTCTCTTTTATCTTTACTGAAGCTACCAGGGGGTTGTAAATTTCATTAACCTTCTCAAAGAACCAGCTCTTTTTTGCATTTATTTTCTCTATTCTTTCATTGTTGTTGTTGTTTTCAATTTCACTTATTTCTGCTATAATTTGATTATTTCTTTCCTTCTGCTGACATTAGGATTCATTTCTTCTTCCTTTTCTGTTTGTTTGTTTGTTTGTTTGTTTGTTTGAGATAGGCCTGTAATGATATGAACTTTCCTCTTATTACCACTTTTGCCATGTCCCAAAAGTTTTGATATGTTGTACTATCATTATTATTTGTTTCTATGTATCTCTTGATCTCTCTTTGTCTTTCTTCTCTGACCCAGTTATTCTTCAGTAGCATGTTATTTAACCCCATGTATTTGTGGTTCTTCTTGCTTTCTTTTTATAGTAGATCTCCAACTTCAAAGCATTATGATCAGAGAATGTGATTGTATTATTTCAATCTTCTTATATTTGTTGACGTCATCTTTGTGTCTCAGTATATGGTCAATCCTTGAGAACATTTCATCCACACTAGAGAATAATACATAAGCAGTTGTTTTGAGATGAAAGGCTCTGTAAATGTCAATTATGTCCAGTTGGTCTAAGGTGTTATTTTAAGATGTTATTTCCTTACTGATTTTCTGCTTGGATGAACTGTGCATATTCGACAGTGGGGTATTTAGGTTCCCTACTATGATAGTGCTTTGGTCTGTTTCTCCATTTCTTTGTGTTTATAATTGCTTTACATATTTCAGGGCCCCCTGATTGGAAGCATAGATATTAATAAGTGTTATGTCTTCTTGGTGCATGATTCCCCTTATCTTTATGAATAGATCCTCAGTACCTTTCTTTACCTTTATTATTTTTTTTTGATTTCTATTCCATCTGATATTAGTACTGCTACTCTCACTTTTCTCTGAATGCCATTTGCTTGAAATATCATTTTCCACCCTTTTACTTTGAGTCTATATTTGTCTTTGGTACTGAGATTTGTCTCCTGGAGGCAGTATATAGTTGAGTTTTGTTTTTTGATCCAATCTACAATTCTTTGCCTTTTTATTGGTGAGTTCAGATCATTTACATTTAAAGTGATTATTGAAATATGGGGTCTTCTTATTGCCATTTTATCTTTTGCTTTCTGGTAGCTCAGTGTTTTGCTTGCTTCCTTGTCCTTGTGTTTTGTTTTCTTTATTTTGGTTGGCTTTTTTGGGTTTTCCCTGTGGTCCATCTTGTTTTATGTTATATATTTCCATCTGAATCTTTGGCATGTGGTTACCATTACAAAAATGTAAAGGATAGATGTATATGTATATGTGTATGTATATGTATATGCATATGTATATGCAGATGTATATGTAAATGTATATGTATATCTATCTATATCTACATCATATCACCTTTCTATATCTATATATCTACAGGCATCCATTTTCTTCTGTGCCTGCTTTATTTCCATTCTCCTTTGCGAATTTGGATCTTTGAATCCTCCTCTTTTCAGTCTTTGTTGTCTCATTTTGTCCCTATGCATGCTGAACGTTCATTACTATCTTGCTATAGTAAATCACTTCTTATCGTTTAAGCTTATAATGCCCTGTTCTTAGTAAGGGTTGCACTCTTCAGCTTCCATTTGCCTGATAGTCACCTTATTCCTAATTATGTATTTTTTTTTTGTCATTTTGTTTTAGGTGAGCTGAACCCTTTCAGTATTTCCTGTAGTGCAGGTCTCAGAGTATAGAATTCCTTCATTTTTTGTATGTCTGGAAAGGTCTATATTTCTCCTTCATATCTAAAGGAGAGCTAAGCTGGATACATTATACTTGGCTGGTGGTTCCTTTCATTTAATAGTTTGAATATTTGATTACGCTCGTTTCTGGCTTATAATGTTTGTGCCATGAAGTCCGATGATAATCTAATGGGTTTTCCTTTATAGGTTACTGTCTGACTGCCCTGAGAATTCTGTCTTTGTCATTGATTTTGATAATTTTAATACAATGTGTCTTGGTGAAGGCCTTTTTAGGTTGAGATAATTGGGTATTCTATTAACTTCTTGAATTCCAAGCTCCAGCTCTATTCTTAGATTTAGGAAATTCTCATCCATTATTTGTCTGAAAACGCTTTCTAGTCCCTGCTCCTTTTCCTCGCCTTCGATAATTCCCATTCTTGTTTTCTCTCTTGATGGTATCAGCTAGTTCTTGTATTTCTCTTTTATTATTTTTCATTCTTTGGTTTCTCTCTTCTTCTTTCTAATTTATTTCTAGATTTCTGTCTTCGATATCACTGATCCTTTCCTCCATTTGGTCGACTCTATTTCACTATTTAATTTTTCATCTCTTGTATTGTGTTTTCTTTTTCTTTTTTTTTTCTTTTTTTTTTTCTATCTCCAGAAGTTCTATTTAGTTCTTTTTCAGGGTTTCAATCTCCTTGCTAAATAACTCCTTCTGTTGATCTAGCTGTTTTTTCAATTCTTGAAATTATTGACATGTATCATTTCAGAATTCATTGAGTTTTTTCAGAAGTACCATCCTGAAGTCTCTGTCATTTGAGTTGCATATTTCTATATCTGTAAGCTTATTTTCTGGAAGTTTTTCTTTTTCTTTCTGTGATGCCTTGTCACCTTGGTTGTTCATGGTGTTTAATGGACTATTTCTCTTCCTGGGCATTAATGGAAGTGTATTCTTCCCTTTTTTTTTTTTTTTTTTTTTCCAGAAAGCAGATTTATTATACAAAGATCTCCCTTTAGCCCGTTGCAAAGAAGTCACTTTACTTTTCATTTTAATTGGTAGCTCTAAGCCTCTTGGATCTCTGCTTTATATAAAGCCTTAATTCTGTCTTTTTTTTTTCTTATAGTTGTTTAATCACACTTGCTACCCTCAGTCTCAGGCCGTGTCAGTGTTAGCAACAGTTTTGGTAGCATTTTCTCAGATTCTCTGGGGTTCCTCAGTATTTGGTCTTGGAAGATATAGTGTGAGTGGCCCTGTGGCTTGCGGCATATGGGCTGAGGCTCATCCTCAGTTTTGCGACCGTCGCTGGTAAAAATTAATGGGTGATTCTCTGCTGTCCTCACTTCTCTGCTGTCCCCACTCTCTGCTTTTTGCCCCAATTCCTGGGCACTGCCACCAGCCACATGGAGCTCACACCTCTCCCAGGCAGGGTTGTTCAGGGAACCCACTGCATCTTCTCTTCTCCCCTTTCCTCCTACATGGAGCTGAGGCTGAGAGAGGCAGTTTTTTGTTTTTCCCAGTCCACCACTCGACATCTGCAGTTTTGACTTGTGGTAGCTCTTAAGCGCAGATCTCATGCTCAGATGTGCTCGCATGCAGATTGGGTGTTTTTTTGTTGAGTTTTAGTTTCGCTCATTGTTGTTTCAAGGGAAGAGATCTGAGGACATCTCTCACTCCGCTATGTTTCCACCTGCACCCTGTATTCCATCCTTTCATATACAATTGACATTTGAACAACACAGAGGTTAGGCGCCACAATTCCTTCAGTGGTCAAAATTCCTTGTGTCACTTTTGACTCCCTCCTAAATTAATTACTAATAGCCTAATGTTGAATAACAGCCTTATTGATAACATAAACTGTTGATTAACACATTTTTGTAGGTTGTATATATTATATCCTGTAGTTTTTTCAATTAAGTAAGCTAATGAATATAAATTGTTATGAAGAATATCATAAGGAAGAAAAAAATACATTGATAGTATTAGTGGAAAAAATCTGCATAAAAATAGGCTTGCACAATTCAAACCCATGTTGTATAGGGTCGACTGTATAATATTCTATTACCACTATTCCTAGATGTAAGTTAAAAGAAAACACCCTTGCCTTGTTTTTATAATGATTTCATAATCTCCTTGTTTTCACAATTTTGTCAGTTATATATAATGAAGTTGAATCGATACTTTGCAGTCTGCTTCTATATCATAAATACTTTTATAAAGTTGTTATTAAGAACTACAAAAAATAGATTTGTAAATTAAGAAGAGGTAAATGAGACTGACTTCTAGCTTCTTGTTAGCAGGACAACTAAATGCCTTAAGACAAATACTTGTTTGTTCTAATTTGAAGTTTTTAAGCATTCTTTGTTGTTTTGGTGAGCATAGTATCATACTAAGTACTATAGTAATAGAAATAATTATGCGAGTATTATGTACTATGCTAAGCATCTTACATTCATCATCTCATTTAATGCTTACAACAACAGCATAAGACTAGCGCTGTTTAGTCTCCCATTTTCTACCTGAGGAAACAGGCTTTGAGAACTTAAAAGGCATTTGCCAAAATTACACAGCAAAGCTCAGAAGTGAATACATTCAGTTCTGTCTGATTCTAGATTCTGAGTTCTTAACAACTGTCTTAATTATACAACATAATGCTTAGCTTGTGGTACACTGCACTAATAGATCAACATTTTACAAATTCATAATCTGTAAAAGAACAGACACTGGGATGATCAGGCTTTGATTTCTGAGTTTTTCTTACAGCAAATATTCTCGATCATGTTTGATAATAGGGACATACCTGAACTATGTGTTTAAATAGGTGAATGGAATTCAGGAAACCGAGGTATAAAAACCATCAGGTTTAGCTATATCTAGCAGTGTACACATTTATTAAAAAACAATGTAAAATATAGTCTTCCACAAAAGAAGCAGTGTCATGAGAAAATTTGTGTTTCAATTTTTGTGAATACTGCATTTTCAATATTACAGTGTCAGTCTTCATTCACTCTTTGACAAGGTTGTCAAGCAAATAGCAATGTAGTTTCGTCAGACTTTAAACAAAGATCAAAGCAATAATACTGCTGAGTTAACATTATCTTTCTACTTAAACACTTTCATACTTTAGCATCAACATTAACTTCAAACTATTTTTTCAAAGCAAACAAAATGATACGAACTTTAGTATCTCTCTCTTCCACAGAAACCATAATTGGTAGTTTTACTTATAATATTTGTGAAACAGTGGCTTAAACTTATATTTTTAAGGAATTGTAATGTAGAAAAACTTTTCAGTGTTTATCTTTATATATTTTGTATATTTTGTTTGGCACTAAAAGATAATACAGTTAAATGTGGAATATTATTATTTTCATTCTTACTTTCAATCAATCACAAATGAAAATCATCAAAATCAATTTGATAAGTGAATAAATTCAGCAAACAAAAGCAATAAAAATACAACATTGGCAGCCTCATCATCAAGTTAACTTGTAAGCAAAACTGAGCCTGGATACTATGTCACTACAAACTTTGGTTTTAAGCAAGCCGTTTAACATTTCTGTGATGCTCAGATGAAAAGACCATGCTACTTTTGTTTTGTTTCTCAAAAGTATCACCAGGTAAATGTGGTCATAAACCCAAAAATCTACCATAAAAATAAAATATTAATATATAATAATAAATAATATATATTAAGAGGATATTAGCTTTTTTCAAAGAACTGTGCACTGAACACTTTACACATTTCTCTATTCTTCACTAGTATTTGATAAGTACCAGCAGGTGATATGATGTTGTATTAAGCACTAACACATCAACTGAAAATGAGGATATAGTCCTCAAGGAATGCTTTGTATTTTAGTTGTTCTTATTACTAGGGCCCCAGAACATTCTAGAACTAAAACAACACTGAATTATTTTGTTGGTTATAGTTAAATTATACCCCCAAATGTGTTATCTTCTTCTAAAAAATAAGGTATTTGGCCACATTTGAGAATTTGACCTCATCACCTTACTATTGATAGAAACCCTCAGGTAAGATACACTCTCTAGCCATCTCCGAGTAAAAGAATTGATGGATTTATATATCTCATTTATCCTTATGTACCATTTGGGGATAAAAGGTGGGCAAGGATAAAAAGCAGAATTTTGTTTCATGTTTGGAATTTACTGGGTAAAATGAGCTGATGTGACCTGTGGAAACAAGAGGTAACTTAAGTAAATTGCTTACAGCTACCTCAAGTCAAAAGCAGAACATCTTCAAAAAATGTTCTGAAGCTAAGGGGCAGGTATTTGAGAATTCTTTGACATCTTGAATTTAGGATTTTTCTTTGGGCTCCACAGTTTTCTAAGATCCAAGGATGATTCACTGGAATAATTTTGCTGTAAAAACGGAGGTATTCACATGAATATATGGGCCTGTTATTGCTTGAATGAAAAAATAAATGGTTCATATATAGTCATCGATGAATGTGTGTTTGTGTGTGTATGTGTGCTTTAAAATTCTTGGTGACTTCACTGAGCATCCGCCATATAAAATGAGGTCATTGTAATTATCGTTTTCTACTACTGTAATATCAGAAGAATCTCACAGAACTTATGTTATTATTTTGAGTGTCAAAATCAATAACAATTTCTTGTCATTAAAATAAGAAATGTGACTCTTAAGGTAAAATGACAGTACCCCAACCTACTCTGATACTTTCAAGAGTGAGAATTCTATGTCTCTGATTTCTATATGATTATATGACTATATGCCTGCATGATTTTAGAATATACTCCTAGACTATTTAAAAAAATAATAATAATATTATAACATTCTACATTATCTCAGGTTAGTTAATAATATACATATCCTGGCATTTTTCTAAAAATTAGTTGGAAAATATTCAAAATAATATTATTTTATGATATATAAGCTACTAAACCTTTTGCAAGATCAATTATTTTCAAAGAATTGCAAGAAAATTCTTTCTAGATTCTACTATTTTTTCCATATAGAAAGAAACAAGAAAAACAAACATTGAGCATAATTTAAATATAAATGACAGTTTTCAGAGCTTTATCTAGAATGATTTCACAAACTGCAGTCTTAAATAGGAAATGTAAATATATTTACTTTTAGAAGCTGACATTACTAATGAAATTCTGCTAAACATACAATCTTCCTCTTTGCTATTTATATTGATAATTTGTTGGTCTTACAAAAATTTATTAATTACTTTAGAAATATAAAATGTGATCATTTATGCTTATGTTTGGCTTGAAGCAGTGAATAATTTGTTACTTAGCAATACTTTCTCATAAACTACCCTACAGGGAAAATATTTGTTATGACACATTATATCAATAATTGATCCAATGCTTTACCTATACAAAGGGAAAATGTCAAAGAAAGGAAAATCTAATGTAGGGAATAATCTGAAACAGCATATTCTTTGATTGTAACATATGATTTTAAGATAATTTTCCATTCTAATCGCTTTGCTTAGACTATAGCATGCTCACAAATCTCAATTTTCTGAGCAAACACAAAATTAGTTTTTACATCTTCAATTCTATCTCTCACATGACCAATAGATTTATCTTTCACAATGTGTGGTTTATCACTCTCAAAGACCTGTAAAACAGATAACTTCTTACCCTGAAAATCCTTACATTCCACAACTGGATCTCACTGACTTTTCCTGCCATTTCATCTTCAAATTTCTATTAGAGGAACCCTTTTTACAGGAAAAAAAAAAACAGCAGGCTCGCTGTTTAGAACATATTTTATGAAAATGGTCAGGCAGTGTGTTATTGCGCAAAGAACATTGCACATCTGAGTTCAAATTCTGGTGTAACAGAGTGGCCCAATTGATTAATCTTTCTGTCCTACAATCTTCTCACCTAGTTCTTTGTACGGAACCCATCTATTAGGCATTTTCTATGTATTTGTTGATCACTTAATGAATTCAATGTAGATAAATATAACCTAGAACACCTGAGTTAACATGAGATTTAAATTTACTGAAGAGAATTCACAGAGTGGAAAATAACAAAAAAGGTCAAATTAAGAGTTGACATCAGTGTGTTAATCTATAATCCAGTTAATAGTACCTGTAGGAGAAATCTCCAAGAGTCTATACTCTAATTATTTACGCAAAAAGATTCTCAGAGTATCCATTTACCCACATTTCTGGTAGGTGCTCTCTTTCTTTGATGCTTTCTAGGGAAAATGCAAATATCTTTTGAATACTTAAGGGACATTTCTTTCTTTGTGATATTTTACTTAAACTAGGAAGGAAGGAGAGAAAATATGTTTAAATAATGCCACAAGTAAAATACAAATTAGCAGCATTATAGGAAATAAATTTTGCTTCAGAGTTTGTAGCCCATGGATTAACCTGCATTCATATTTTATGTAGCCTAAAAGTAGATAAAAAAAAGAAAACAAGGGTTTAGTGGTATTAATTTTCACACAAGAGCAGAATTCTATGATAAATTAAATCCATAATTTTATTAAATTAATATTAAAGAGAATTGTTCACTGTGATGATTCATTGGATATAGATCAAGTCTAAACAAGATTAAACAACTTTTTTTTTTTTAGGCATGGGTGAACTGTTTCAAGAAAACTTATTTCTACTACTTTAAAATATAGGGAGGAAGGGAGTTAAGTATACCATTAGAATATATCAAATCATATTGATCAGCTGTGAGTGAGAGATTGGGTTGCCCATCAGCTATCAATTTGTTTCAACTTCATGTATTAAGGATATAAGCAAGACTCTGGGCTCAGTACTCTGCTGGGAAGAAGAACAAATCCCTGGATTCAAGATATTTAGAATCTTGGTGGTGAAAAAAGATAGAGATGTTTGGAAATAGTAAAAGCAACTCACAGAAGAATAAACATGAAGTAAGGTAGTGTGGAGATCAGGAAAATCTTCAAGGAATTGGGCCTTGAAAACCTAATTAGGATTTCAGTAAGAAAATGTGGAGTGTGAGGTTTTTCCAAATTTAGTCACTAGCATGGCCAAGATAGCAATGTATAAAGCAAACATATAGAAATGTGTGGTGCACATTCATCAAACAGTGGTGCAGAAAGGGAAGATAAGGCTGGAGATAAAATTGGAAGACATAGTAAAGGCAATAGTGTACAGTAACGGCCTCACATCAGTATGAGAGAGGTGTCTATTAGCATCTATTCGCATGCCTACGTTCAGTGACATCATGTTGTTAGCTTGAAGTGTGTCACAGTAGGAGAATTTCTACCACAGAATTTGACAAATGCTACAAATCAGAGCTGTTCATTTATTTATCTATTAGGAGCCAGTTGATGAACATTTTTCGGGATAATACTGTATTTAAGAATTGAATGCCAGGGTCAGGAAAATATCTTGGGGGACATGTTTTAGGCATGAAGAATTTTAGCAGAGAAATGATACAATTTGGAAGTCATTTTTCTAGAGTTGGAAGTTAAAGTCACAGACATGGACAGTATTTTCAAGAGAAAAGATATTTAGAGAAAGAGGAGATGTGAAAAAATGTTGGAGAACATCTAAACTTGAAGGAAGGAAAGAAGTTTACAAATAAAATATTGAAAAATATGTAGCCAGAAAGGAAAGCAAAAGAACAGGATAGAGACAATTCATTGAAGAAAGAAATAAGTTTGAAGATTGAAGTGCTAGTGGTGAAATACATTAGCTTCCATGCATCCTTAAGACTTAGAAAAGGTGCTGGGGAAACAATAACAAACAAAGTGACATGCTAGGGGTCATATAGACTACTGGTCTCTGTACATTTATTACATAAGTATTTTATACCACACTTGTATTTTACATATTGAGAAACAAAAGTTCACCATAGATCAAGTATAGAATGTATTTTCCTAGAATGTGATAAAGGTTTAGAATAATTTTATTTGAAAAAATTATTCACATATAAAATAAATGAAATATGACAGTAAAAACTTAATGATTCAGTGCCATCATGTTAAATACTATGCATTAAATATGGTGTTGCTGTGGTTTTACCCTAGAATAATTCTTACTATCACATGCTCTACTACTGACAACGAGCACTCTTATAATTAATATCTACATGTGTATAGTGCAAAGAATTTTTACATACACCATCTCATTTAAACTTTCTAACAACACAGTAAATTATACTCCCATTTTACTAATGAGGTAACCAAGTTTGAGAAATATTAAGTGAATTATTCAACATCACATATCTGATAAGTAGAGTATGGGACTAGAATCCAAGCCTTGATGAAATTCCACACCATTTTGTCCAGCACATCCATGCTGTATATTGTATATGTGCTTCCTTTAAGTTGAAAAGGTATAAGTTCTCGACTTAAAGAAAGAAAAAAATATCATATGCTGAGATTGCTAAGTTCTACAGTAAGAACCAATCTTCTATTCATAAAATTGCTTAACTTATAACTTAAACTTTATAGGTATATATGTATAAGAAAAAACATATTATATTTATACAGAGTTCAGTATTATCTGCAGTTTCAGGAATCCACTGGTTTTTTTGTTTGTTTGTTTGTTTGTTTTTAATATATTCCCCCTGATAAGGAGGGACTACTGTACACTGACAAGACATTAGAGATACTTAGTTGCATTGATGCCAGACACATGAGAGATGTAAAGGAGACCTTAATAGGTATGAACATGCTTCTATTGTTTTGGGGGGTTCAAAAATATAATTTTAATGGTTTATTTTATTAATAATTATGAAATAATCCTAATCATAATAATTATGGAAAAATTCTATCTTTAACACTTTCATTTTAAAACAGAAAACTAATACCACCCCACATATAAATAATTCTAAATTGACAACATAAAAAATAGTCTCATATAAATCAATAGGACTGATTTTCAGACCAACACTCAGAGGCTACATATTATTGCAAATTTACAGATAAAGAAACTAAGGTTTAGATAAATTAATTTGTGTAATGTGTTATTGATTAATACTTAAATAATTTATTCTACATTATCAAGAGCCAATTATGTACTAAATACAATAGGCAGCATGTAGGAAAGCTGTGACAGGAATTTAGAACTTTTAATTCCAAACGTAAGTTTCTTACTCAACTAATTTGCTTCTGATAATATTTTTTAAGTAGGAGGTTGACATCTTATCAAAAATCGTGCTCTTCTTATTCTGAATTAGCACCATGCAGACAGATCTCAAACACTTTTACCCATTATAGAGAATAGAAAATAATCAATTTTCTCAATTGTCTGAGAACTATCTTCCCAATTCCAGGAACTAGCAATGTACTTTATAATGAATGGAATGTCCTCAAAGAAAGAATAAGAAGGGGCAGAAATAAACTCGCCTTTCTCTCATTTCTCTCATTTTCTCACCTACAAAGTAGCACAAGATTCATGAGAATTTATAAAAATATTTTAGAATAACTACCTGTAGATACTAATTTAGAGAGATATAAGAACTTTTAGTTGCTATTTTTTCCATTGGTCTGAGTCATGGCTTTCAGGATAGTTGTTTAAGGGAGTTTTTGCAGTGGGTTCATGAGGTAATATAGTCATTTCTTTTTGATTCATTTGCAGTTAAATGATGGTTTGAATTCATAATAGTTTGAAACTTTTATTTGTTTGTTTATCTGTTTTTACCCTTACACAGTGTTTTTTTTAAAATAAAAAAAAAAACTTTAAATATAATTTTGCTTAGTTCCCCTCCATCTAAATCCCTTTTAATTTGGAATGCCTGAAGCATTATAGCAAGTATGTCAAAAGATAAATAGCAATTTGCATTTGTCTTTTAATATGTATTTCTTTTGCTTAAAAGACAGGATATTAGATATACAGATATAAATATAGATAGAATGATATAAGACTTAACACAGATTTATAATATGTATCTCTCAAAATTCATTTATATGAACAGTGTTTTCTCATAAGTTCCTATATCTTCAAATAGAGTAGCTTGATAGAGCCTATGTTTAAAAGCTTTTCATGTCTGTACTAACTTTTTATTTATTAAACTTCCGATTGTCTTCTATGAGAGAAAATACACTCTTTCAGATAGAAAACTGATACTAAAATCCCATATAGACCAAAACAGCAAAAGAAGTAAACAAACTCAATAGTGTTTTCAAAGTAGCATGCTGCATACAAATTTGATCAAAAGGATGTGTTAGAGATTAAAGTAGTTGAAATAGTAATTGGCACTTTAGCTTATCACTTCAATGGCTCTTAATTTCTAGATATTTTTCAGAAATGTAAAAATTAGCTTTTCATATATTTTTCATTTTGCATCCCTCTCTCTGCATTTTCTATTTTGTGAAGATTTCAACACATATTTCCAAGAGAGTAGATGTCTAACATGTATTCTGTATTCACAAAAGTAAACTGATAGCCACATCGAGGTTACTGGATTCAGACAAGATAAAATTTCTAAATGTGGAAGACAGTTAATGCATTAATGTAAAAATATTGCATTCTCACTTAATACAGCTTAATTCAGCTAGGCTATTAAAAATTGTGGAATTTTCTTTCTACCCAGGATTTGGATTACACAAACATTTTCGGGACACACTTACATTAGCTAGATGATTTGAAAAACGATTTCTTCACAATGGCTTCTAATCCTCAATCAAGAAGCATTAAGTTCCTCCATTAAAGAGAGCATTCTCTGAAGTCTATTACTGACTCACGTCACTATCCATTCTCTCCTTCCTATGACTGCTGAACTTTTTGAAAGGTAGTCTATACATGCTGTTTCCAATTGCAGATAACACAGTATTCAGTGAGATTAACTCCGGCTCCATAGCAAACTTATGAAAAATTTCTTAGCCATTTTTTTCTGTGAAAATTTATTTTCTTCTATTCTCTATATTCACTTCTTCTGAGAATTCACATAAATAGATATTGGAACATCTTGCCTATCCTCATTTTCCTTAAACTCTCATATTTTCTATTTCCTTGTCTATTTCTACTGTATCTTAGATAATTTCTTCAGATCTTCAATCCACTATTTTACACTTAGTTGAGTCTAATCTGGTGTTTAACTCATAAATCAAGCTTTTACTTTCAAAGATTATATTAACTTTTAACAATTCTATTTTGTACTTTAAAAATATTTTGGGCAGTCAGAAAAAAAATGGCATATGATAGAGGCTCTGTTCATCCCTCTGGCAAACAAATCAAAGTTGTGACAGAAACAAGGAGCAAAGAGCAAGGAAAATAGCCTGGGATCTAGGTGAACAAGCCTTACAACTAGGGAGAAATCTAAGAAATCACCGTGCAATGGCAGAGGGTAGGGCAGGGCAAGGACACGAGGCTGCCTGGTCCTGAGCAGCTGATGGGAACAGAGGCTGTGGCAGCTGCAGACACCTCTTAATGGGGCTGTGTCCATGAGCAGACGTTCACAGTGACCAACCTGCTCACTCTGAGCACCAGTGCCAGTTTGGCTGCACAGGAGGTACCAGATACTTAGAGGGGGACACTGAGTTGTCGGAATGAGGGCTGAGAGGAAACTCACTCTGTAAAGAAGTGCCAGCGATATCAATTGTTCCTCTGTTGAGCCCTCCCCACTCCCAGTGCAGGGACTCAGCTCTGATATAGATGAGACTTCATCATACTGGATAACAGATCTCTCCACCCAGAGGATTCCCTGAAACTCTGCCTCCCCCAACTCGCATCCCCATCCAAGCCACATCCAGGTGTATCCTTCATTAGTCAGGTGCTCCTTGCTGAGCAGCACCTAGAATTATACTGGTGGCAGTTGGCCTTGGTATTTGGTGAGACCTTTTGAGGCAACTATAAGCACAACATCTGTGGACTGCTTGATGAATCTTAACAGGTGGACCCAGAGAGACACAGGCTGGGGCTAACTTGGCCTGCAGCCAAACCCCTCTTAGGACTGTGCCACTGGACACCTACCATACAAAGCCTCACTAATAAGATCAGGAAACTTAAGAGCTTTGTTTGGTCATAGAAATAGACACAGAAGGCAGCCAAAAAGGGAAGACAAAGAAGTAGAAACTGTAAGAGAACAGAACAGAGATCCAGGAATAATGGAGTTAAGCAATCCAACCGATACGGAGTTCAAAACACTGGTTATAAAGATGCTCAATGAACTTATGGGAAGGGTAGATGAATTCAGTGAGAATTTTAACAGAGAGATAAAAAAACATAAAAATGGAGATGAAAATTACAACAGGAAACCAGTCAGAAATGAAGAACATATTATCAGAAATGAGAAGTATATTAAATTGAATAAACAGAGTGAATAAAGAAGAGGATCAAATGACCTATATAGAGAGGATGGGAAAGCCAAGGACACTCAATCAGAACAGCAAGAAGAAAAGTCAAGACTATAATAATAATTTAAGGAGCCCAGGGGACACTATTAAATGTAAAATATCTGTGTCATAGGGATACCTGAAAGAAAACAAAATCTTGAAAAGCTATTTGAAAAAATAGTTATGGAAAACTTTCCTAACCTGGTGAAGGAAATAGACATAAAACCTAAGGAAGCTCAGAGAGTCCCAAGAAATAGGAACCCAAAGAGGCCCACACCAGGACACATCATAATTAAAATGCCTAAGTTTAAATACAAAGAGAGAATATTAAAAGCAGCAAGAGAAAAGCAGTGAGTTACCTACAAGTGAGCACCTATAAGACTGGCAGCTGATTTCTCAAACTGTGCAGGACAGAAGGGCTTGGCACAAAATGTTTGACATGATAAAAATCCAGGATCTACAACCAAAGATACTTTATTTAGGAAAGCTATCTTTTAGAATTGAAGGACAGATAAAGAGCTTCCCAGACAAAAAGAAGCTAAAGGAATTTATCAAAACCAAGTCACTAATACAGGAAATATTGGAGGGACTTCTTTAAGAAGAAAAAAACATGTATCAAAAAACAGGAATAAAGAATGGTAATAACTACATGTCTATTAATAAGTACCTCAAATGGAAAATAATGAAGTGCTCCAACCAATTGATAGAGTGGCTGAGTGGATAAGAAAGCAAGACCTCTACATGTGCTGCCTAGAAGACACTTACTTCAGCTTAAAAAACACACCCAGACTAAAAGAAATGAGATGGAAAAAGATATAGCCTAGTGGTGTCTGAATGAAATGGGGTGGATAAAGAAAGACAAATATCACATGATTTAACATACATGTGGAATCTAAAGAAGAAAATCAACAACGATGACAAAAGCAGAAATAAACTCATAGATATAGAGAAAATTTAGAAGGATACTAGATGGGACAGAGGTTGGAGAAACAAAAAAAAGGCAAAGGGATTAAGAGATACAAATGGATAGTTACGGAATAGAAATGGAGATGTAGAGTGTAGCATGGGGAAGATGGTTAATATTGTTGTAATAAATATGTAAGGGTGAAGAGGGGTACTAGATTTAGTGGGGTAATTGCTTTGTGAGTTATGTGGATTTCAGATCACTATGCTATACAACTGAAACTGGTATATTATTGTATGCAATCTATAATTGAAAAAAAAACCTCATTGAATTGTACAATGTAAATATAAGCAACTAATTGTCTATTACATTTCAAAAAAGAAGGAAAAAAATATGTTGGACAATTTTGGATAATTTCCATTCTTGTACTTATTAATTTAATCTCATTTTTAAAGTTCTTTAGTAGTTCCTATAACGTATAAAATAACTACATATCTGAAGTCTTTAGGGATTGAAATCTATGTTTTGTTGTTTCTGTGACTCTCTTATGAAGGTTTAATTCCTTGGGTGTGGAATACTGCTTTTTTCTTGTGAGCTCATGTTTGGTTAGATTTAATTGTGAGAATCCCAAGTACCTAATATGGGGATACTTTTCTTCAGAGAAAAACTGTGTTTGTCTATGCTAGGAGCCAAGAGATGTTACTGATATGAGGATCCTGGCTTAAAGCAGGAATCTCAAGTTCAGAATCCTCACCTTGCTGTGGGCTCAAGGCTTTGTCTATTGATCCAACTACCGCATGGATATTTATCTCTATGGCAACCCAGCTTTCCCATTAATCTATTTCTTATATTTACAGCAACTTTCTTGAACTCTTGGTTTTCAAGAAGTCCACGCATATTTTCTTTTTTTCTCTTCTTCATTCTTTCTTTCCTTTCTCCCTCTTAACTTTCCTTCCACCAACCCCTGCTTTCTCTCTCTCTCTCTCTCTCTCTCTCTCTCTCTCTCTCTCTCATTCACAGGAATTTAGCAGTTTTGAGTCCAAAAAGTCATTCAAAAATATGTTCCTTGAACAAAGATCTAATTATATTGTAGCAGGAGAGCCCTTCAGCATATCTGATTTGACACATTGTTAAATGCAGATTTCTTTACATATGTTTACAATAAATGAAAAATGTGTTCGAGCTTACTATATATTATAACACATTTATGCAAAATATTACTTTATAAGACACATAGCAAAATGCTTGGTAAACAGTTTTAAATATTCTAAAAATAAGCACTATTAAATATATCTACTAGAAATATTAATGTAAATGCACAGACTCTTATTCTAAATACTAAACTCATAGAAAATGGTCTCTGTTTAAAAAACACATCTCTTGATTTATTTCAATAGAATTACAATATTATTTGTGAGCTTCTTGAGGACAGGAACAATATCCTTCATTGTCATATTCCCAGTACCTGAAATAATGTGAACCATAGAAAATATTACTTATAAAAATAATTAATTGAAATAATAAGAACCAAAATTGTGACTCTGAGAAAACTGTGCATGCATATAATTTTTGTTATCCTCTCACTGTCATATCATATCAACATAAATGCAATTTAGACTTTTATAACATTCACTATTATAGTACTTTAACAGGATCAGCTGTGATCTATTGTCACCATTGAAATCATCAAGATTTCTCTGTTTATGGAACTCTACACAGTAAATAAATGTGTCTAGCTATAATTTAATTCATGAGAAAGAATTTTTAAATATGATTTTTTTAGTTTTATCTGGGGACTTGTATAATACAAGTCCAAACAAATACATCCAGAATAAATAAATATTATTAATAATGTATTATCCAAACAAATACATCCAGAATAAAAAAATAAAATCTTTAAAAATATTTGTTATTAGAAAATTAAACCTATAAATTGAAGATTTGAGTTTTAAAAATATACACAAGTATTCTACAATTACAGTAATTAATATGTGATGCTTTTATCTCAAAGAATAAATTTGAAAGAACCAGGATATAAATTAGAATAAATAGAAAAACATTAATATGACAATTTGATTTGTCACCAGACTTATAAATAAATTGTTTTGGATAAGAATGTATCAATTTTCTAAATACTAACTACAGATTTTATTCTTGCATAACAAATATTGCTAGGTTAATGGAAGTTTTGGAAAAAAATAAAATAAACTATATATGTGTTAAGTTTTATAATAAAGAAGAATCAGGTAAATGGATTTTTTTAAATATTTGTGTTCGTTTTCAATTTGCTTAAACCTGAATATAAACCATATAATCTACAAATACTACTCTTATAATATCATAGAATTTTTCTTAAACTACAGCTTTATGAATATGATGAGGAGACTATTATAGACTTAGTTGTAACAAGTAAGTTTATCTCACTTGAGCTCTCAAGTAAGCTTACTTGAGCTCTTCACCTCAATACAATTTCAAATATTATTTTTAGAACTTAGCTCCCTTAAAAAGGTGTGTGTGCATGCATACACACATATGGTTCATTCACTATTTAAGAAAACCTCTCGGTTAAAAAGAACAGAAATACACTATAGTTATGTCTAGTTGGTGGTATGTATTACTACTCTTTTTTAAGCTGATTGTTTATATAAGGATGTTTGAAAACTATAACAAATATCTACATAAGATGCAAATAATTTTTCAAAAGTGAAATCCTAATATATTGATCAAAACAGGTCAGATAGTGTCAAAACTATTGCAGCTGATCCTGACAGATTTTGACAAAGGAAAAAAAAAGAACCAAAAAAAAGGGTTTCTAAAAGATATAAACTACTAGCTTGATCTGTCTGGTGTGAATTGTCAAATTATTCCCAGAAGTGGTAACTACTCCTTATAAATAACATCAGACTATGTTCTAACATGAAATTCAGGAATGGGTAATAGAAATCGAGATAAAATTGTTTCAAAACTTCTAATTTTAGTCTGCAATAATAAATTATTTATATTAAAGGCTTTATTTTGCCATGATCTTACAAAATTGGAAAATGGATCTTTAATCTGGAGATATAATTATAATGTAAATAGATATAAAGATACATATTTACCAGTAAAAACATCATTGAGGACAAATATAAAATCATACCTTGAACTATTTCCCTGGAAAATGGCCTGAGAAGTCTAGCTTGCTGATTAAATTGATCCAAAATAACAACAGGCCACACTTTTCCAGGTGTTTTAAAATAACACTGCATTTTAAACTCTTTATATTTAATGTGTACCTTGGTTTCTTAGCTCATTCCTTGTGGCTTGTTCACCCCATCTGAATGCTTTCAGTTTAATTGTTAGAAAACTTCTGGAAAATTAATATCCACATCAATTTACCTATTGCTGTTTCGAGTGTCATGCACCTGTTTCATTTATCTTTCTTTCATCACTATAAAAAATTATCTTTTATCAAAAGGATATCTCAAATTGTACAATATGTTTTTCCACTAATGGAATCTATTAGATTAAAATGAAGGTAGAGAACACATTCTAACTAATTTCATAAGGCCAGTTTTCCAACTCATCCTATAAGGTAGTAATTCCCTGATATCCAAATCAGACAAAAATATTACAAGAAAAGGATAAAAAAAAAACAATATGAAACAACATCAGGTATAAATATATAGAGAGAAAAAATATGTTTAACAAAATATGAGCAACTAAAACTCAGCCATACATAAAAATGATTATACACCATGACCAAGAGGGTTTTATCTAAAAAACAAAAGATTAATTCAACATACAAAATAACAATAACGTTTCTTTTTTTTTCATATGACATCATCTATTACATAGAATACCGTAAAAACTCCACCAAAAAAAACATGTTAGAACTAGAAATCCATTAAAGGATTTAATGGATACAAAATTAGCATACAAAAATAAGTTGTGTTTCTATAAACTAATAAAGAACTATCAAAAAATTCAAAATTCAATCTTAATTACAAGTGCATTGAAAAGAATAAAATATCTAGAAATAAATTTAACCAAGAAGGTGAAAGACCTGTATACTGAAAACTACAGAATACTGATGAAAGAAATTAAAGAAGACACGAATAAATGGAAAGGCAGCTCATGTTCACAAACTGGAAGATTTGACTTTGCTAAAATGTCCATACTTCCCAAAAGCAATCTACAAATACATTGCAATCCCCATCAAAAGCTCAATGACATTTTTTACAGAACTATAAAAAAAAATTCTAAAATTCGTATGGAAACAAAAAAGACCCCGAAGAGTTAAAGCAGTCTTAAGAAAGAACAAACCTAGAGTCATAATACTTCCTAACTCAAAATTATATTACAAAGGTATAGTAATCAATACAGTATGGTACTGGCATAAAAGCAAACATGTAGACCAATGGAACAGAAAAAAGAGCCTAGAAAGAAAGTCACACATATCTAGTCAACTGATCTTTGACAAAGGTGCCAAGAATACATAATGGGCAAAGGATATTCTCTTCAACAAATGTTGCTGGGAAAGCTGGATATCCACATGAGAAATAATAACATTAGATCCTTAGTTTACAATATAAACAAAAATCGATTCATAAAGGATTAAAGACTTAAACATAAGTTCTGAGATTGCAAAACTCCAAGATGAAACCATAGAAGAAAAACTTCATGACATTAATCTAGGTGATGATTTTCTGAACTTGCCATCAAAAACACAAAGCAACAAATGCATAAAAGACAAATGGGAATACATTAAACTAAAAAGCTTCTTTGCAACAAAAGAAAAAAATCAACATATGGAAAAGGCAACCTATGAAATTAGAAAAAATATTTACTAACTTTACATCTGATAAAAATTAATATTCAAAACACATAAGGAACTCCTACAACTCAATAGAAAAAAGAAAGACAAATAACCTGATTTTTAAAAGTACGAAGGTAACTTGAATAGACATTTCTCCAAAGGAGATATACAAATGGTCAACAGGTATATGAATATATGGTCAACATCACTAATATTAGGAAAATTCAAATCAAAACTACAATGAGATATAACCTTAGCCCTTTAAGACAGTTATTTTAAAAATATAGCGAATGTTTGCAAGGATATAAAGACATTGAAACCCTTGCATACTATTGGTGGGAACATAAAATGGTGCAGTCACTATAAGATACCACATGGAGTTTTCTAAAAAAATTAAAATCTAATTACTAAATTATCCATCAAATGGAACTTCCACATATATATCCAAAATAACTGAAATCAGGCACTTGAAGAGATGTCTACACTCCCAAATTCATTGCAGCAACATTAACAATAACCAAGATATGGAAACAACATAAATCCCCATCAATGGATGAATGGATAAAGAAAATGTAGTATGTATACAGAATGGAATATTAGTCAGCCCTGAAAATAAGAAAATCCTGCCATATGCAACAACATGGATAAAACTGGAGGACATTATTCTAAGTGAAATAAGCCAGTCACAGAAAGACAAATACTGCATGATTCCACAATATGAAGTTTCTAAAATAGCCAAAGTTATAGAAACGGAGAGGGGAATGGTGGTTTCCAGGAGCTGGAGGAAGGGGAATGAGAAATTGCTGTCCAATGGATACAAAGTTTCAGTTATACATCATGAATAAGTTCTAAAGATATGCTTTATGACATTGTTCCTATAGCGAAAAATAACATATTGTGCACTTAAATTTTTTGTTAAGAGGATGTATCTCATTAAATATCCTTAGCATAATAAAATAATTATAGCAATAATAATTATTATTAAAAATAAAATGTTCTTTAAAAATTAAAGTCAATGTAATACACTATATTAAAAAAATAACAGACAAAAACCACATGATCATCTCAATAGAATCAGAAAAGTACTGTGACAAAATCTACAACTTTTTCATGGTAAAAATATGTAACAACCTAGACCTAGAGGGAAACATCCTCAACCTGATAAAAGTCATCTATGGAAAACCCACTAATAACTTCATACTTATTAATGAAAGACTGAACGCTTTCTCCTTAAGATCAGGAATGGGACAAGGATTTATACTCATCACTTTATTCAACACTGTACTGCAGCTTCTATTCAGGGGAATTATGTAAGAAAATTAAAGGTATATATATTGGAAAAGAACAAATAAAATTATCTCTATTTTCAAGTGTCATCATTTTATATAAAGAAAATATTAAAGAATCTACAGGAAAATCATCTGAAGTAATAACCAAGTTTAACAAGTTTGAAGAATACAACATCAATATAGAAAAATCAACTGTATTTCTATGCACTACCAGTGAATAATTCAAAATCAAAATTAGAAAAACAATGCAATTTTCGATTGAATTTAAAAACGTTAAAAAATAAAATACTTAAGAATAATCTTAACAAAAGGCATGCAAAATGTATACTCTGAAAATTGCAAAATATAGTTGGAAGAAGTTAAAGAGAACCTAAATAAATAGAAAGACATCCCATGTTCAGGCATCAAAATACTTAATACTGTTAAGAAGACAACACTCTTCAAATTGATCTTCAGATTTAGCATAATCCTTTTCATAATTCCAATTAGTTTTTTAGCAGAAATTGATTCTGAAGTTCTTATGGAAATGTAAGGAATCCAGAATTTCCTAAATAATCTTGAAAAAAATAAAGTTGGATGACTCATATTTCTAATTTTCAAAAAAAACTCCACTATAAAGTTATAGTAATCAAGACATTGTGATACTAGCATAAAGATAGACCTATAGATCATTAAATAAAATTGAGAATCCAGAAATAAACCCTACATTTATGCTCAAGTGATTTTTGACAAGTGCCAACTCAATTCAATGGGGACAATAATAGTAATTTCAATAATGGTGCTGGGATAATTGGATATCCACATGCAAAACAATGAAATTGGTTTCCTACCAAAAACCAAACACAAAAATTTACTCAAAAAAAAAAAAGATTACAGATTTAAGTGTAAGAGCTAAAATTATAATACTCTTAGATCAAAGAATAGGAGTATATTTTCGGGGGTATTGCTTGATCTTCAAGGAACAATAAACAGAAGGGTATCTTCAAGGAGTATCCTCTGGTTTTCGCAAAGGACTCTTGGATATGACAACAAATGCATATGTGGCAAAATAAAAAAAAAAAAACAGATAAATTGAACTTTACTAAAATTAAAAATACTTGTTCATTAATGAATACTGTGGAGAAAGTGAAAAGACAATCCACAGAATGAGATAAAATATTTGCAAATCATGTCTGATAAGGGTGTGTATCCAGAAGATATGAACTCTTAAAACTTGAAAATAAAAAGACAAATATTTACATTAAAAAATAGAAAAAGGACTCAAATAGATATTTCTCTAAAGAAGATATGGAAATGGACAATAAGCACATGAAAATATGCCCAACATCATTATTCATCAATGCAAATCAAACCACAAGATAACACTTCATATACACTAGAACAGCTATAATTTAAAAAAAAAAATGCAGATGATAGTAAGTGTTGGAAAGGATGGGGTGAAATTGGAACCCTTGTACTTTGCTGGTGGAAATGTAAAATTCTGTAGCCACTTTGGAAAACAGGGTGGTGGTTCTTCACAAGTGTTAAATGTAGAGTTACCATATGACCCAGTAATTCCATCCTAGGTATACAAACAAGAGAAATGAAAATGTAATTGAACACAAAAATTGTATATAAATGTTCTCAAAAGCATTATTTATAATAGCTGAAATGTGAAAACATACCAACTGATGAATGAATAAACAAAATGTGGTGTATCCATAAAATAGAATAATATTTAGACATAAAAAGGAAATGAAAGATTGATTCATTCCACATCATGGATGAACCTCGAAATCATTATGCTAAGTGAAAGAAGCTGTACACAAAAGGCCACATATTGTATGATTCCACTCATTTTAAACATTCAGATTAGGCAAATTCACAGAGCTAGAAATCAGATTAGTAGTTTCTAGTGGCTGCCAGATAGGTAAAAGTAACCTAATGGGTACAAGGTTACTTTTGAGGTTTATCAAAATGTTATGAAGTTAGATAATAGTGATGTTTGCACAACCTTGAGAATATAATAAAAACACTGAACTGCACTCTTTGGGTGATACACACAAACCCACACACACATACATACATACATATGGGGGAAGAAAGAGAGAGAGAGAGAATAAAAAAAAAATGAAGGAGAGATTTCAGAGAGACTTCTGACTCCAAAAGGTAGACTAGATATAATTTTCCCTATTCTTCCCTTTAAGTACAGCTAAAAATGTGGGCATTTAATATAAAACAAATGTAAGGATACTCTGAAAGTATAGAGAGAAAGGAAGCCCAGTTAGAGACATTGGAATTTGAGGAATAACACGGAAGTTAATTCCCGAGCTTTCTTTTTGTGGCACATATCCCTGACTGAATACTTGAAAAGCTGGGAATCTAGATACAACGGTAGGCACAGATAAAAAGAAAAAAAAAATCTCCCAGAAAAAATGTGCTCTCTCTAGCCAAAGGACCAGGAACATGTAGCTTAGTAATACTGAAAGTTTTTAGACAATAGCTGCTCTATTTCAGACAAAAAGCCCAGAAAAATCTGCAGTCCCACTCCCACTCTACCAGCAAAGGCCAAATGGGAAATCTAACCTTCACTTTTGCCAGGCTATAATAAAGTGTGTCAATTCCCTTTACCACCACCACCACCCCCACATCCCACTGCAAGAGTAGTGTCAAAGAAGGCTTATTGGAAAATTCAGGACTTTAATCAGTATTTAGTAGCAATGAAGCCAGCCTCCTCACACATGATGTCAGTAGAGACTACAAGGTATTAAATACAAAGCCATTACAAAAACCAGACTGCAGGCCAGTCCCTCCTGAACATAGACACACACAATTCTTAACAAAATATTAGCAAACTAGATCTAACAATATTTAAAAAGAATGATATACTAAGACTAAGTGTGATTTATTTCAGGCATGTAAGTCTCATTTAACAGTGGAATATTACTCAGTATGTATTTCACCATATCAACAAGCTAAAAATGGAAAATTAGAGGCAGAAAATGCATTTGATAATATCAAACACCGATTTATGAAAAAGAAAAACGTTCAGCAAGTTAATAATAAATTGCCTCAACCTGATAAAGAGTACCTACAAAGTAATTGACAGACAACATCATACATAAGATGGACAGACTGAATACTTTTCCTGCTAAAAAGAAGTCAAGGGTATCCACTTTCACCATTATTATTTAATGTAATACTGAAAGCCACAGCCATCACAATAAGGCAAGAAAAGAAAATAAATGTCATATAAATCAAAAAAGCATAAAAAACTCTTTATCTGCAGATGATATGGTCTGATTGTCTATGTAGAAAATCCTAAAGATTAAAACTAACCAAAAACTTTTAGAGCTAATAAGAGAGTTTAAGTAAGATAGAAGAATAGAAGATCAACATATGAAAATCAACAGTATTTCTATATACTAAGAAAGAGGGTGTGAAAATAAATTTGAAAATATTAAATATTGTTAGATCTAGTTTGCTAATATTTTGTTAAGAATTCATTTAAACAATGAAATTCTGAGGTGTATATCTAACATATCTTTTATAGGACTTGTATGTGAAAAGTTAAATTTTCTGATGAAAGAATAAAAAATTGAAATTAATAGCAAGACATACTAGTTTCATGGATTGGAAAAATCAAAATAGTAAAGATATAAATATTCTCTAAATTAATCTATAGGTTTAATGCAATTTCTATCAAAATCCCAGCAAGGATTTTTATGGACATAGACTACATTTTATGAAATATGTGGAAAGGCACAGGCTCTAGAATATCTGTGACAATTTTGGAAAAAGAATAAAGCAAGAGGAATAATTCTAACTGATATTAGAACTTACTATGGAGCTTTAACAAACAATACCATGGTACTGACAAGATACATACATAATAAAATAAACTAAAGAACCCCAAAATAGCAAGAAACAAGATTGCAGACTTGACAAAAGTGCAAAAGCAATTCAAGAGGAAGAATAGCCTTTTCAACAAATAGTGCTGGAGCAGAACAACAACAAAATCCTTGACCTGTGATCATGATCATAAATATAAAAACTAGAAGGAAATAAATATAAATATAGGAGGAAAACATAAGAGATAATTTTCAGACCTAGGGCTAGACAAAGAGATTTCAGACTTGAAACCAAAAGTACCACAAAAGAAAAAAAAAATGATAGACTTCATCGAAATTCTTAAAAATTGCTTGTTCTTCATAAGACTGTTCCAAGAGGATATAAAAACAAGCTACAGAGTGGTAAACATTTTGCAAACCACATATTTAACAGAGCACTTGTGCCTAGATAATATAAAAACAAGCAAACTAATTAGGAAATGGGGAAGGGACATGAAGAGACAATTCACCATAGAGGATATAAGACAAGGGGTTCAATATCACTAGCCAGTAGAGAAATGCAAATTAAAACCATAATGATATTATCAGTATACATACCCATGAGAACAGTTTTTTTTTTTTTTATAAAGACCGCACTATACCACCATGAGAACAAAATACATTTTTTTTTTTTAAAAGGACAATGCAAAATACTGGCAAAGATGCGGAGAACCTGAACTACTCATATATTGCTGGTAGGAATATAGAAATGGTCCGATCACTCTGGGAAATAGTTTGGCAGTTTGTTATAAAACTATACATACACTTACCATATGACCCAGCAATTGCATTCTTGGACATTTGTCCAATAGAAAAGTTTTATCCACATAAACCTGTATATCAATTTTCATCGAAGCTTTATTAGTAATAAAGACTGGAGATGAGATTCCTACAATGGATGAATAATTACACAAACTGTGGTATATATATACAATGGAGTACGAATTAGTAATAAAATATAAAAAAAATTGACATAGGCAATAATTTGGATAAATATCAAAGTAATTATGTTCTGTAATATTGGCGAAATTTGAAAAAGGTTTGTGGATGTACCATTGTAAATTTTCCGATTCTCCTATCAAATATTTATATAAAATATTGCCATTGGAGAAACTGGTTGAAGGGTACATGAGATCTCTCTTTATTCTTTTTGCAACTTATCATGAATCTACAATTGTCTCCAAAAAACATTTTTAGAAAAGAAGGTAATTCTAAGAAAATTTCCAGTAAGATATGTTCCTCATTTTCCTCATTTCTGTTGAGAGTCACTGAATAGCAAAAAATGAACAAAATTACATATTTTATTTTCCATTATGTATTTTAATTTCATCATAAAGTATATTTCTAATATTTGTATTTTACTAGGCCGAGTACGTAAGTCTCTGTTATTCAAAAAATACAATATTTAGAAGATATATTTCTCAATTTAACTAAAGTCGATAATTATTCCCAATCACCTGAATAATGCCACAAGGAATTAAAGATTTAGTATAGCACTTAGATTTCCTCAGGAATATATTAATACAGAATATTTACATTATTAGGGTGTCAATATATAGCCTAAACCCTTCTCCAAACTGAAATTAACATATCTACATAAAAATAAATATAAACTATTGTTCTAGATGAGATATACTTTAGATTTTTATGTTCAAAGGATGTCAAAACTATCAAGCTTTTCATCTGTGGCCTATGGACTAATTTAAAATGTGATGGTTCAGTGGACTTAAGTCTTGGGCTCAATGATAAATTTATTGTTCCACTGTTTCTATAGCATTTAAGATTTTATATTCAATGCTTATTGCACATATAAAGTTTTCAATAAATTAATTCTGTACAGAATGTAAAATATCAAAATCCCCTATTCTAGCTAGTGGTTTGGGAGACCAGTGGCAGACAAGGACAGAGGGTCTTCTTTTGTTTCTTTGCTTCCACATGAGTAAACTAAAGAGAATGGTGCCAACTGCCCTTATTCTAAATACCAGAGCTGACTATTTAAAACCATGTACAACAGTAAAAACATGGCAGAGTGAGAAATGTCTCCAGATCTCTCCCCTTGAAACAGCAATAAGCTGAACATCTAAAACTCAACAAAAAACAATGAGCAGGCACTCAAGCAGGTCCAAGCATGGATCTGTGCATAAGAGCTACCACAGGTCAGAATACCAGGAGCCCAGTGGTAGAGTGAGAGAAACAAAGAAGCTGCCAGATTCAGATGGAGCTCCCTGCAGGGTAAGAGGGAGGGGAGAACGTACTGTGAGTTCCCTGAATAGTACTGCCTGGGAGAGCTGAGCTCCACACAGTGGCAGTGCACAGGGATAAGGGCAGAAAACAGAGAAGTAGGAATGACAGAGAAGTGGAAGTTGCTTATTACTAGTGACAGTTACAAACGGAATTCTGAGCCACAGGCCCTATACTCCAACCCAGAGGACTCTTCCACAAATATCTTCCAAGGTCAAACACCACAGAGCCCCAGAGAATCTGAGCAAATGCTACCAAAACTATTGCTAACATAGACAGGGACTGAGACTGAGAGTAGTGAGCATGATTAAACATCTATGAGGGAAAAAAAAAAGGTATTGTTAAGATTTTATATAAAGCAGGGAACCAAGAGGCATAGACACCACCTATTGGAAACCAAATAAGAAGTGTCTTATTTGCAGCAGGCTAAAAAGAGACCTTTATATAATATATCTTCTTTCTGGAGAAAAAAAAAAGAAGAAGAATACAATTCCATCAACACCCAGGCAGAGAAATAGTATGTTAAACATCATGAAAAACAAAGGTGATAAGGCATCTCAGAAAGAAAGAAAATAATCTCCAGAAAATAAGCTTATAGATATAGAAATATGCAACTTAAATGACAGAGAATTCAGGATGGTATTTCTGAAAAAGCTCAATGAGTTCTGAAATGATTCATATCAACAATTTCAGGAATTGAAAAAATAGCTAGATGAGCAGAATGAGTTATTTAGCAAGGATATTGAAACCCTAAAAAAGAACCGAATAGACCTTCTGGAGACAAAGAACACACTGAAAGAGATGAAAAATGAAATAGAAACCATGGGACATAAAGTCAACCAAATGGAGGAAAGGATCAGTGATATCGAAGACAGAAATCTATGAGTATTTCAGAAGGAAGAAGAGAGAAAATAGAAAATGAAAAATAATGAAAGAGAAATACAACTAGCTGATACCATCAGGAGAGGAAATATAAAAATAATGGGCATTCTCAAAGGGGAAGAAAAATAGCAGAGATTAGAATGCATTTTCAGGCAAATAGTTGACGAGCATTTCCCAAATCTAAGGAATTAGCTGGAGCTTGGAATCCAAGAAGTTAACATAATATCCAATTATCTCAACCCAAAAAGGCCTTCACCAAACACATTGTACTAAAATTATCAAAAATCAACAACAAAAAAAGAACTCTCAGTGCACCCAAGGAAAGGAAGTCGGTAACCTATAAAGGAAAATCAATTAGATCATTATCAGACTTAATGGCACAAACCTTATAAGCCAAAAAGGAATGGAATCAACTATTCAAACTATTAAATGAAAGGAACTCCAAGCCAAATATAATGTATCCAGCAAAGCTCTCCTTTAGATATGAAGAAGAAATAAAGAACTTTTGAGACATATAAAAATTGAGAGAATTCTCCACTATGAGGCCTACACTACAGGACATACTGAAAGGGGTCAGTTCACATAAAACAAAATGACAAAAAAAAAACCTTAACTATCAGTAAGGTGACCAGCAGACCAATAGAAGCAGACGAATGCAACCCTTACTAAGAACAGGACATTATAAGGTAAAACAATAAAAAGAGATTTACTATAGCAAGATAGTAATGAACATTCAGCATACATAAGGAGAAACTGAGACAACAATGACTGAAAATGGTAGGATTCAAAGATTCAAATTTGTAAAGGGGAATGAAGATAAGGCACATCCAGAAAAATTATATATATATATATATATATATGAATGATATATATTTGTGTGTGTGTATATATATATGATATATGAGATATATGATATATATATGACATATATATATCATATATCCATATGTATATATATATACATATATATACGCAAATATTTAAAAGATAGTGATATATATATACATACATATATATATTTCAACCCCCTATATATATCACTAAAGATAGTGATATATATATATATATATATATGTATGTGTATATATATATATATGTATGTGTGTATATATATATATATATATATATATATATATATATATATATCACTATCTTTTAAATATTTGTAATGGTAAACACATGCCAAAGATAAGGAAATTCAGTACATAACATAAAACAGGAAGGACTAGATAAAAAATCTTCAACACCAAACCAAAATAATAATTAAAAAAACAAAAACACAAGGAAAAAGAAACAATGTAAACACCGAGCTACCAGAATGAAAAAAATAAAATGGCTATAGGAAAAAACCCATATTTCAATAATCACCCTAAATGTAAATAAACTGAACTCACCAATAAAAAGGCAGAGAGTTGCAGATTCAATGAAAAATCATAATCCAACCATATGCTGCCTCCAGAAGACTCATCTCAGTTCCAAAAACAAATATAGACTCAAAGTGAAAGGGTGGAAAACAATACTTCAAACAAATGGCATTCAGAGAAAAGCATAGGTAGCGATACTAATATTAGACGAAATAGACTTCAAAATCAAAAAAGTAAAGAAAGATAGTGATGGACACTTCATTATGATAGAGAGAATCATACACCAAGAAGACATAACACTTCTTAATATCCATGCTCCCAATTAGAGAGCCATCAAATATATAAAGCTATTACTAACAGAACTAAAGATAGAAACAGATGAAAACGCTATCGTAGTAGGTGACCTAAATATCCCCACTGTCAGATATGGACAGTTCATCCAAACAGAAAATCAATAAAGAAATAACATCCTGAAATGACACATTACACAGAATGGACATAATTGACATTCACAAAATCTTTCATCCCAAAATAAGGGTTTATACATTCTTCTCAGGTGCACATAAAACATTCTCTAAGACTGACAAGATACTGAGACAAAAAGATTGCCTCAATAAATTTTAGGGAGTTGAAATCATACCTACCATATTCTCTGATCATAATGCTTTGAAGCTGGAGATCTACTGTAAAAAGAAAGGAGGAAGAAGCAAAAATACATAGAGATTCAATAACATGTTACTGTAGAATGACTGGCTCCAAGAAAAAATACAAAGAGAGATCAAGAGATATACAGAAATGAATAATAATGATAGTACAACATGTCAAATCTTCCAGGACATAGTAATAGTGGTTATAAGAGGAAAGTTCATATCATTACATACCTATCTCAAAAAACAAGAATGAGCCCAAATATAAAATCTAAAGCTTCATCTTTAAAAAAACTAGAAAAGGAAGAACAAATGAAGCCTAAAGTCAACAAAAGGAAAGAAATAATCAAAATTAGAGCAGAAATAAATGAAATTGAAAACAAAACAATAAAAAATAAAAGTAAATAAATGCAACAAGGTAAAAATTCTTTGAAAAGGTTAAAAAATGACAAACTTCTGGCTAGACTCACTAAAAATAAAAGAGACAGGACACAAATAAACAAAATTAGGGATGAAAGAGGAGAAATTATGACTGACATCACAGAAGTACAAAGGATCATACAAGAATACTATGAAAAAGTATATAACAGCAAATTTAATAACTTAGAAGAAATGGACCAGTACTTAGAAAAATACAGCCTTCCTAGACTTATACAAGAAGAACTGGAAAATCTAAATAGACTGATTGGCATATAGTAATCGAAACAATCATCGAAAACTTACCAAAAAGTAAAAGTCCAGGACCAGATGGCTTCACCAGTGAATTCTACCAAACATTCAAAGAAGATTTAATACCTGTTCTCCTCAAATTCTTCCAAAAAATCAAAGAGGAGGCAATATTTCTCAACACATTTTATGAGGGGCCAGTAGTACCCTAATACCTTAAACTGGGTAAAGATCACACACACACACACACACAACACACACACACACACACACACACACAATAATAATGAAAACTACAGACCAATATCTCTCATGAACACAAATGAAAAAATCCTAAGTAAAATATTAACGAACCAAAGACAGCAACATATTAAAAAGATTATACCCCATGATCAAGTGGGCTTCATCCCAGGGCTACATGGAAGGTTCAACATACGCAAATCGATTAATGTGATACACCACATAAACAAATGAAAAAATAAGAATCATATAATCATATCAATAGATGCAGAAAAAGAATTCAACAAGATACAGCACTCATTTATGATCAAAATACTTAACAAAATCAATATAGAAGGAAAATACCTTAACATAATAAAGGCCATATATGAAAAACCCTCAGCCAACATCATATTTAATGGGGAAAAACTAAAAGCCTTCCCTCTAAGATCAGGAATGGGGCAAGGCTGTCCCCTATCACTACTGTTATTCAATATAACATTGGAGGTCCTAGCAAGTGCAATCAGACAAGAGAAAGATATAAAAGGCATCCAAATAAGAAATGAAGAAGTCAGACTGTCACTATTTGCAGATGACATGATTCTCTATATAGAAAACCCTAGAGACTCCACAAAAACACTACTAGAAACAATAAGAAAATACAGTAAAATTTCTGGGTACAAAATAATTAGTTAAAAATCCATAGTATTCCTTTATTCTAATAATGAAGAATCAGAAAAAAAGTGGAAAAATAATTCCTTTTGCAATTGCAACAAAAAGAATAAAATACCTAGGAATAAATCTAATGAAACATGTGAAGGGCCTATGCAATACAAACTACAAGACCATATTAAAAGAAATCGAAGAAGATACAAAGAAATGGAAAGATATTCCGTGTGCTTAGATTGGAAGAATCAACATAGTTAAAATGACCATATTACCTAAAGAATTATACAGATTTAATGCAATCGTCATCAAAATCCCATCTGCGTTTTTAAAAGAAATAAAAGAAAATATCATCAGATTGATATGGAAGTACAAAAGACCCTGAATTGCCAAAGCCATCCTGAGAAAATGAATGAGGCTTGAGACATCACTCTGCCTGATTTCAAATTATACTACAAAGTGACAGTCATCAAAATGGCATGGTATGGCCAGCAAGACAGACTCACAGACCAGTGGAACAGAATCAAGAGTCTAGAAGTAAACCTATATTTATGTGGACAAATAATTTACAACACAAAGGCAGTAACATACATTGGAAAATTGAAAGCCTCTTCAATAAATGGTGCTGGAAAAACTGGAATGCCACCTGTAAAAGAATTTAACTAGACTGTTGTCTATCATCACACACCAAAATTAACTCAAAAATTGATTAAGGACCTGAATATAAGAACAGAAACAATAAAATGCATAGAAGAAAACAGAAACTAAACTCAAGGACCTTGTACTTAAAGAGGATTTTATGAATTTGACCTCAAAAGCAAGGGAAGGAAAAGCTAAAATAAATGAAGGAGACTACATCAAACTAAAATGCTTCTGTTCGCAAAAGAAATTGTCAACAAGGTAAAGAGACAACCATCCGAATGGGAAAATATGTTTGTAAGCAATGCCTCCAATAAGTGCTTAATATCCAAAATATACAAAGAAATCTTACAACTCAATAACACCAAAAAAAAACAAAAAAACAAAAACTGTTCCAATTAAAAAATGGACAGAGGACCTGAACGGAAACTTCTCCCTGGAGGACATACAAATGGGTAATAAATATTTGAAAAGATGCGCAACATCGCTAGCTATTTGGGAAACACAAATCCGAATCCACAATGAGATACCATCTCACACGTGTTAGAATAGTTGTTATCAACAGGACAAATAATAACAAATGTTGGAGAGGATGCAGAAAAAAAGGAACCCTCATACACTGCTATTGGGACTGCAAATTGGCATGGCCACTATGGAAAAGAGTATGGAGGTCCTCACAATACTAATAATTGATCTACCATATGATCCATTAATCCCACTACTGGGTATTTACCCCAAAGACTTGAAAACCTATATCTGAAAGGATATTTCCACACCAATGTCCATAGCAGCATTATTTACAGTGGCCAGGACACAGAAGCAACCAAAGTGTCCTATGATAGATGATTGGATAAGGAAGTATTGGTGTATATGTGTGTGTGTGTGTATGTGTGTGTGTGTGCATATAGAGAATATACCATTGTATGTGTATACATATTCCATTGTATGTATATGTATAAACATACAATGGAATATTACTAAGCCATAAGAAGAGAAGAAATACTGCCATTTGCAACAACCTGGATGGACCTTGAGATAATCATGCTAAGCAAAATAAGCAAGACAGAAAATGTTGAAAATCACATGATATCACTTATATGTGGTATATAAACCTAAAATCAACAAATGAACAACACAAACAAACAGAGATTCATGAACGTGGATATTGGAGAAAACTAGTTGGGTTACCAGAGGGTAGGGGGGTGTGGGGAAGATTAGGAGGTAGATAAATAAAAGGGGTCTATAATATGGTAGGGGGAGGGCGAAGTGAGTAAAGGGGATCATATATATGGTAGCTGAAAGAAAATGGACTTTGTGTGGTAAACACACAATAGAATATACAAATGTCAAATTATAATGTATACTTGAAAGTTATATAATTGTATTAACCAATGTTACCTCAAAAAACTTAAATAAAAAATAAAGAAAAAATAAAAAAAAATAAAAATCATATGATCATTTTGATAGGTGTAGAAAAAGCCTTTGACAAGATACAGTATCCATTTATGATCAAAACACTTAACAAAATCAATATAGAAGGAAAGTATTTTAATATAATAAATGCTATATACAGCCAAACTTGAACCAATGTTAATCTTAATGGTGAAAATTAAAAACCTCTCCTTTAAGATTATGAATATACAAGGCTGTCCACTCTCACCACTGTTATTCAATATAATATTAAAGTTCCTAGCAAGTGCAATCAGGCAAGAGAAAGATATAAAAGGATTTCAAATAGATAATGAAGAAGTCAAACTGTCACTATTTGCAGATGACATGATTCTCTATATAGAAAACCCTAAAGAATACACAAGAAAACTACCAGAAACAATAAGCAAATACAGTAAAGTTTCTGGATACAAAATCAATGTTCAAAAATGCATTGTGTTATGATACTTTAATAATGAATTGTCAGAAAAAGAAGTGAAAAAAGCAATTCCTTTGGCAATTTCAACAAAAAGAATAAAATACCTAGGGAAAAAAAAAACTAGGAAAACATGTGTAGGATCTATATAATAAATACTATAAGACCCTGTTAAAAGAAATTGAAGAAGACACAAAGAAATGTGATGATATTTTATGTTCTTGGATTGGAAGAATCAACATAGTTAAAAAGGCCTTATTACATAAAAAATATATATATACAGATTTAATACAATCCCCATTAAAATCTCATTGTCACTTTTTAAAGAAATACAACAAAAAATCATCAGCTTTACATGGAAGAAAAAGGACCCCGAATCTCAAAAGCCATTCTGAGAAAAAAGAATGAGGCTGGAGGTATCACTCTACACAACCTCAAATTTCACTACAAAGCAACAATAATTAAAACAGCATGACATTGGCAGAAAAACAGATACACACAGACCAGTGGAACAGAATGGAGAGTCCAGAAGTAAACCCCTGTTTTCATGGACAAATAATTTTTGACAAAAGAGTCAAAAATATACAACAGAAAAAGGAAAGCCTCTTTAATAAATGGTGCTGGGAAAACTGGAAAGCCACCTGCAAAAAATGAAACTAGACTGTTGTCTATCGCCACACACCGAAATTAACTCAAAATGGATTAAGGACCTGAATATAAGACCTGAAACAATAAAATACATAGAAGAAAACATAGGAACTAAACTGAAGGACCTTGGACTTAAAGAGGATTTTATAAATTTTACCTCACAGGCAAGAGAAGTAAAGTAAAAATAAATGAATGGGACTACATTAAATTAAAAAGCTTCTGCACAGCAAAAAGAACTGTCATCAAGGTACAGAGAGAACCACCCACATGGGAAAATATATTTGCAACCAACACCTCCAATATTGGCCTAATATCCAAAATATACAAAGAACTCACAGAACTCAGTAACAAACAAACAAAAAAAAAAAAGAAAATAATCCAATTAAAAAATTGGCAGAGGACCTTAACAGACACTTCTCCCAAGAAGACATGCAAATAGCCAAACGTATGAAAAGATGCTCATCTTTGCTATTAGGGAAACACAAATCAAAACTACAATGAGATACCATCTCATTTTAGAATAGTCATAATTAACAGGACAAGTAAGAACAAATGTTGGAGAAGATGTGGAGAAAAAAGAACTCTCATACACTGCTGGTGGGACTGCATATTGGTACAGCCACTATGGAAAGCAGTATGGAAATTCCTCAAAAAACTAAGAATTGATCTACCATATTATCCAGCAATCCTTGTACTGGCTATTTACCCCCAAAGACTTGAAAACCCATATCCGAAAAGATATTTGTACATTGATGTTCATAAAAGCATTATTCATGGTGGTCAGGACATGGAAGCAACTGAAGTGTCCTACAATAGATGATTGGATAAAGAAGCGATGGTACATATGTACAATGAAATATTACTCAGCCATAGGAAGAGATGAAATACTGCCATTTGCAACAACCTGGATGGACCTCAAGATAATCATGCTAAGGTAAATAAGCCAGACAGAAAAAGTTGAAAATCATATGATATTCCTTATATATAAAAGCAGCAAATGAACAGGACAAGGAAACAGAGAGTCAAGAACATGGACAATAGACTAATTGTTACTAGAGGGTACGGATGAAGGAGGAGGAGGGAGGTAAATGGCATAAAGGAGGTCAAATATGTGGTGACAGAAAGAAATGTAACTATGGGAGGTGAGGGCAAAATTATGTATATACACCTTACTGTTAAATTGTACACCTGAAACTTACTGGATTTCATTAACTAATGCCACCATAAAAAAATAAATAATTATAAATAAGTAAGTAAGTAAGTAAGTAAGTAAGTAAATAAATAAATAAATGAATAAATGAATAAATGAATAAAAACTATGTAATGCAATATCATAGCAGACAATTGATTTGGTCAATTTGTTTGACAAAATCTGTGAAAAATAAAATCAGTCTTTAATTGACTGACCAGAGAATTTGGTCAAAATTTCGTACTTAAGTCAAAACAAAAATAGCAATTTTGCTAAGTCATTTTGGACACAGTGCAAATGGACATCACTGCCAGGAAAGCCTAGATTATACAGACTTTGAATAGTCTCCATATGAAAATTCAAGGCACGGTACAAGTTATCATTTGAGATGTATTGCTGTGTCACCCAATTTTATAAGGTGTAGCATGAGTTAGGCCACTTGAAGTATACTCTAATGGTATGTCTTCATTTTCTAAAAATTTTCATATAATAGCAAAGCTGGCATTTTATAAATTCCAGAGCTATAAATCATTTTTTAAATCATGATATTACTCAAAACAGATGTGAAAACATATGTTTGCCACAGTTGCATAAACTGCTTACTTGTCATATTTAATAAATGTTGAGACTCATACTTCAACTGTGTTCCCTTTTAATAATGAAAGTCTATTTTAGGAAAATACGCTTTGTCTTAATGTCACAAATAGAATTGTGGAACTTGACATAGACAATCTCATTAAAAAGAAAGCTTTCCATTATAAGCTGCGTGCAGTTTAATATGCCACTCCTTTCTATTAATGTCTTCATCAGAATGTGTGAACAACCTATTTGATTGAAATGACTAAAACTGTGCCATTCCACAGTAAGAAATTCAGAAGTATCTGTACATACCACTGTGTATTTTATGATAATTAGTTATTGTATATCTGTCCTAGTGTTCCAGCTGGTTTTTCATAAGACACAGCAGTGTACACTTGAGCACTGCAACATCCAGGCCAGTCCTAAAAGCCATTTTGACTTACAGGGTTTGCGGTTCCAATGAAATCATATGTATTAGGTACAGCTTGAGATTTTCCTAGAAAAGCTGCTTTATTATCAAGCTGTCCATTAAATAGTCATGACCTGGTGGAAAAGAGGTCTCAGGAACAAATGGTTGTAGGGTTATGAATAAAGTTTCATCTAACTAGAATTCCATTACCTGTGTAAGAGTTTGGGTAGTTTAATATACTCAACTTGAATTCTTCCATTCTGACAACTGTTCTGAAATCAATCATTTATATCTTGGAGCTCCAGAGGGTATATATATCGTTTCAGTGTTTGGATTAAAACAAAACAAAACAAAAAAAACATGTGGCTAAGAAACCAACCATGGATCAATGAAATTAAAATCATATATTATTTCAAATTCTAACTAAAATGCCCATCTAGATAATTAGAAAATCAATCTAGAGAAGAAACAAAATTTTCTCCATTAATTCTTCAGTTAATGAACTCTTTTATTCTATATAATATGAACATCTTTAATAGAGATAGAAAAATGTACCCTCTAGTGAAATACAAACAGACCATCTGATGATCTAATACATTACATGTTAGCTTATGTATTTTAGCTTAGAGCTACTGTATAACTCATGGTGACAGTCATAATGCATAGCTTATAACACGTGCTGATATATTTTGCTTTTTTTTTTTTACCTTTGCAGCCTTTTAAACAAAGTCATACTCAGCTTTTATATCAAGATAGCATAACTTTGAAATTCTTACTCTCCTTACCTTCTTTAAACAGATATCCTAAGAAAAACTGGATACTGTGCAGAGGCGATAGATGTTCCTAAGTGGATCAAAAGCCAGATTGGTGTCATACCTTTAAAATTCCAGGTAAATACCTTATTAGAGTAACTTGCTAAACTTTCATTTGAAATGTCCAACTTAGCATACATTTTTTTAAATCACTTTTGAGAGTTGAGAGGAATATTTCTTCTCCATGACAGAGACTCAGGTTTTCAAATGTAACAATCAAATGGTGAGTCATTTAAGCATAGTTAACTAAGTACATGTATAAAAAAAGAATAAGATGTCTCTGATTACACATAATAGAAGAGCTTAGGATGAAGTTTCCAACCACAGGCACAGACAAACTTCAGGCCGATAGGTGTTTTATGACATCAAATAAACAAGCTTTAGGTAAACATTATTTTTAACTACTAAAATAAGTTATCTAAAGCAATACAGATCTATTCTGACTTAGAGAAATGTAGATGCAAAATACAGTACTGAATACACTTAGTTAATTGAGTTAGTATCTGATCTTTATATGAACATCAAATATACAAAAATCATTTTACCTTTATTATCCCTTTGGAATTTTTTAATGGTTGGTCCATTATCTTGATCAACAATAAGTTCCTCTCTATTGTTGTGCATCATAACTGTAAATAAGAAATATAACTGAGTGATTTTTTTGTAAAACACCCAAAGGAAAGGCAAAAGGATTACATAAATAGCTGTTTTAAATAACAGCAAACATGTATTTTATATAGTTTCATCTTCTGAAACAATGGAAAGATATGTTTTAAGCTAATGATTATTATATTAAAAATCAATTAGGTGGTTAACCATGTGAATTTTTAGAGTCAAATTAATATATAGTATGTATAACTGCCAACATAATTCATTTGAATCATTGAAAATATTTCTTCTTTAAAAATTTATATGACAAAGGATCTTTGGAAACATGGTGAAGTGAGAGATGTCCCAGATCTTTCCCTTTGAAACAACAGTAATATCTAAAACTCAACAAAAATCACCCAAACTGCACACCAGCACGTCTGAGCATAAGATCAGCGCATAAGAGCTACCACAGCTCAGAACCATGGGTGTCAGGTGGTGGACTGAAAGAAATAAAGAAGCTGCCTCTCACAGCCACTGGAGCTCCCTGCAGAAGGAGGGGAAGGCGAGAAGATATAGCAAGTTCCCTGAACAGCCATGCCTGGGAAAGTTGTGAGTGCCCCATGGCCAGCTGGTGGCAGTACCCAGTCATCAGTGCAGAAAGCAGAGAAGTGGCCGGCATAACGGTTGATTTTTACCGACTGCTATTGCAAAACCAAAATTGAGCCACAGACCCCAACTCCCAATCCAGAGGGCCCCTCTTGCCAAACCCTCCAAGACTGAACACCGTGGAGCCCCAGGAGAATCTGAGCAAACGCTACCAAAACTGATGCTAACACTGACAGTGAATGAATGGAGGGTAGCGAGAATAATTAAATATCTATCATAAAATAAAAAGGCATTTTTAAAGCTTTATATAAAACAGGGATCCACGAGGCTTAGAAGTCAACTACTGGAAACCAAAAGAAAAATGCCTTCTTTGCAACAGGTTAAAGAGAGAACTTTATAAAATTCTTCGTTCTGGAAAAAGAGCAGACTACATTAACATTAATGCCCAGGCAGAAAAATAATCCATTAAACACCATGAACAACTAAGGTTACAAGGCATCACAGAAAGAAAGAGAAAAATCTCCAGAAAATAAGCTTACAGACATAGAAATATGCAACAAATGACAGAGATTTCAGGATGGTACTTATAAAAAAATCAGTGAGTTCCAAAATGGAAAAAAAAAAAAAAAAGATGAGCAGACCAAGGAGGCTGAAACTCTCAAGAAGAGCAAAATAGACCTTCAGGAGATAAAAACCACACTGCAAGAGTTGAAAAATGAAATAGCAATCTTGGGAAATAGAGTTGACCAAATGGAGGAAAAGATCAGTGATATCAAAGACAGAAATCTAGAAGTATTTCAGAAAGAAGAAGAGAGAAACTGAAGAATGAAAAATAATGAAAGAGAAAAACAAAAACTAGCTGATATCATCAGGAGAGGAAACATAAGAATAATGGGCATTATTGAAGGCGAGGAAAAGGAGCAGGAACTAGAAAGCATTTTCAGACATAGTTGACGAGAATTTCCCCAATCTAAAGAATGAGCTGGAGCTTGGAATTCAAGCAGTCAACAGAATATCCAATTATCTCAAATCAAAAAGGCATTCACTAAGACACATTGTATTAAAATTATAAAAATCAATGACAAAGACAGAATTCTCAGAAAGCCAGGGAGAAAGAAAACAGTAACTTACGAAGGTAAACCAATTAAATTATCCTCAGACATCTCAGCACAAACCTTACAAGCCAGAAAGGAATGGAATCAAATATTTAAACAATTAAGTATAAGAAAATACTGCCTAGAATAATGTGCCCAGCTAAGCTCTTCCTTAGATATGAAGGAGAAATTAAGACAATTTCAGACATACAAAAATTGAGGGAATTCTCCACTACGAGGCCTGCACTACAGGAAATACTGAAAGGAGTCAGTTTACCAAAAACAAAATGACAATAGAAAAAAGAAAAAAAAATAGAAGTAGAGGAGTGCAACCCTTTCTAAAAACAGAGCATTATAAGCTTAAATAATAAGAAGAGAATTGTTATAACAATGAATGTTCAGAATACATAGGGACAAACTGAGATAACAATGACTGAAAAGGGGAAGATTCAAAGATCCAAATTTGCAAAGGGGAATGGAGATAAGGCACTCGCAGAAGAAAATGGACAACTGTAAAAGGGTGTTCTATATATATATATATATATATATTTCACATATCTGTGATAGTAACAACATGTCAAAGATTAAGAATGGAAATATATAATGTAAAACAAGAAGGACCACAGGGAAAACCCACAAAAGCCAACCAAAATAAAGAAAACAGAAACACAAGGACAAGGAAGCAATGGAAACACTGAGCCACCAGAAAGCAAAAGAAAAAAATGGCTATAAGAAGACCTCATATTTCAATAAACACCCTAAATGTAAATGGATTGAACTCACAAATAAAAAGGCACAGTGTTGCAAAATAGATCAAAACACAAAACCCAACCATATGCTGCCACCAGGAGACACATCTCAGCTCCAAAGACAAAAATAGTCTCAAAGTGAAAGTGTGGAAAATGATATTGCAAGGAAATGGCATTCAGAGAAAAGCAAGAATAGCGATACTAATATCAGATAAAATAGACTTCAAGCTAAAAAAGATAAAGAAAGATACTGAGGGACACTTCATAATGATAAAGAAAAACATGCAACAAGAAGACATAACACTTTTTAACATCTATGCTCCCAATCAGGGAGCCCGGAAAATGTAAAGCAATTACTAACAGAACTAAAAGGAGAAACAGAGCAAAACACTATCGTAGTAGGGGACCTAAATAGCCCACTGTCGGATATGGACAGATAATTTAAACAGAAAATCAATAAGGAAATAACATCCTTAAATGACACATTAGACCAACTGAACATAATTGACATTTACAGAGCCTTCCATTCCTAAACAGCTACTTATACATTCTTCACTAGTGCACATGGAACATTCTCAAGAATCGACCACATACTGAGACACAGAGATAGCTTCAACATATATAAGAGGGGTGAAATCATTTCAACCATATTCTCTGATTATAATGCTTTGAAACTAGAGATCAGCTGCAGAAAGAATTCAAGAACCACAAATACATGGAGATTAAAGAACATGCTACTGAAGAAAAACTGGGTCAGAGAAGAAATAAAAAGCGCTATCATGAGATACATAGAAATGAATGATAATGATAGTGTAACATATTGAAACCTTTGGGACATGGCAAAAGTGAAAAGTTCATAGAATTACAGGCCTATCTCCAAAAACAAGAATGAGCCCAAATAAACAACCTAACGTTTCATCTTAAAAGACTAGAAAAGGAAGAACAAGTGAAGCCTAAAATCAACAGAAGGAAAGAAGTAAACAAAATTAGAGCAAAAAAAATAAATGAAATTGAAAAAAAAGAATTACAAAAAAAAATGCAACATAGTACTGGTTATTTGAGAAGGTTAATAAAATTGACAAATCCTGGCTAGACTCACTAAAGAAAAAAGAGAAAGGACTAAAATCAACAAAATCAGGGATGAAAGAGAGGAAATTATGACTGATATCGCAGAAATACAAAGAATCATACAAGAATACTATGAAAAAGTATATAACACAAAATTTAATAACCTAGAAGGAATGGACCAGTACTTAGAAAACTATAATCTTCCTAGACTGAATCAAGAAAACCTAGAAAATCTAAGTTGACTGATTAGCAGCATAGAAATGGAACAATCATCAAAATCTACCAAAAAGTAAAAGTCCAGGACCAGATGGCTTCACCAGTGAATTCTACCAAACATTTAAAGGAGATTTAATACCTATTCTCCTCAAACTCTTCCAAAAATTTGAAGAGGAGGCCATATTTCCCAATTCATTTTATGAGGCCAATATTACTCTGCTACCAAAACCTGGTAAAAATAACACAAAAAAAGAAAACTACAGACATTCAATATCTTTCATGAACACAGATGCAAAAATCTAAAATAAGATAGTAACGAACAGAATACAGCAACATATTTAAAAGTTTATATACCTCAATCAAGTGCACTTCATCCCAAAGGCACAGGGATATTTCAGCATATGAAAATTCATTAATGTGATACACCACATCAACAAATGAAAAAATAAGAATCATTTAATCATATCAATAGATGCAGAAAAAGCCTTTGACAAGATACAACATCCATTTATGATCAAAACACTTTAAAAAATTAGAATAGAAGGAAAGTACCCTAACATAGAAAAGGCTATCTATGACAAACTCTCAACCAACATTTTACTTAATGGTAAAAAACAAAAAACCTTCCTTCTAAGATCAGGAACAAGGCAAGGCTGTCCACTATCGTCACTGTTATTCAATATAATATTGGAGGTCCTAGCGAGTGCAATTAGACAAGAGAAATATGTAAAAGGCATCCAAATAGGAAATGAAGAAATCAAACTGTCACTATTTGCGGATGACATGATTCTCTATATAAAAAACACTAAAGACTCCGCAAGAACACTACTAGAAACAATAAGAAAATATAGTAAAGTTTCTGGATACAAAATCAACATTCAAAAATCCATAGCGTTCCTATACTCTAAAAATAAAATGTCACACACACACACACAAAAAAAAAGTGGAAAAAATAATTTCTTTTGCAATTGCAACAAAAAGAATAAAATACCTAGGAATAAATTTAATGAAACAAGTGAATGACCTATATAATGAAAACTGTGAGACTCTATTAAAAGTAATTGAATAAGATACAAAGAAATGGAAAAATATTCCATGTTCTGGAATTGGAAGAATTAACATAGTTAAAATGATCATATTACCTAAAGCATTACACAGATTTAATGCAACCTCCATCAAAATCTCACCAGCATTTTTTAAAGAAATAGAACAACAACAACAAAAAATGATCAGATTTGTATGGAAGCACAAAAGACCCCAAATTGTCAAAGCCATCCTGAGAAAATGAATGAGGCTTGAGACATCACTCTACCCGACTTCAGATTATCCCAGAAAGCGACAGTAATCAAAACAGCATGGCATTGACAAGACAGACACACAGAGCAGTGGAACAGAATTGAGAGTCTAGACGTAAACCTATATTTATATGGGCAAATAATTTTTGACAAAAAAAAAAAAAGCCAAAACATACAGTGGAGAAAGGAAAGTCTCTTCAATAAGTGGTGCTGGGAAAACTGGAAAGCCACTTGCAAAAGAATGAAACTATACAGTTGTCTGTTACCACAAACCAAAATTAACTCTCAATGTATTAAGGACCTAAATATAAGAACTGAAACAATAAAATTCATAGAAGAAAACATTGGAACTTAACTCGAGAACCTTGGACTTAAAGAAGATTTTATGAATTTAACTTCAAAGGCAAGAGAAGTAAAAGCTAAAATAAATAAATAGGACTACATCAAACTAAAAAGCTTTTGCTGAGCAAAAGAAATCATAAACAAGATAAAGAAACAACCATTCGAATGGGAAAATATATTTGCAAGCAACACCTCCAATAAGGACCTAATATCCAAAATATACAAAGAACTCATTTGTCTCAATAACAACAACAACAACAACAACAACAACAACAAATGATCCAATCAAAAAATGGGCAGAGGACCTGAACAGACACTTCTCCCTAGAAGACATACAAATGGCCAAGAAATATTTGAAAAGATGCTCAACATCACTAGCTATTAGGGAAATACAAATCAAAATCACAATGAGATACCATCTCACACCTATTAGAATAGCTATAATCAACAGGACTAGTAATAACAAATGTTGGAGAGGAAGCGGAGTAAAAGGAACCCTCATACAGTGCTGGGGACTGCAAATTGGTATGGCCACTATGGGAAACAGTATGGAGGTTCCTCAAAAAACTGAAATCGATGTACCATATGATCCAGCAATCCCTCTACTGGCTATTTACCCCAAAGACTTGAAAACCCATATCCGAAAAGATATTTGCACACCGATGTTCATAGCAGCAATATTCACAGTGGTCAGTTCATGGAAGCAACTGAAGCATCATACAATAGAAGATTGGCTAAAGAAGCTTTGGTACATATATACAATGGAATATTAGCCATAAAAAGAGATGAAATACTGCCATTTGTGACAACATGGATGAAATTCGAGATAATCATGCTAAGCGAAATAAGTCAGACAGAAAACGTTTTAAATCACATGATATCACTTATATGTGGAATATAAACCTAAAAACAACAAATGAGCAGGACAAACAAACAGAGACTCATGGACATGGACTATAGACTAGGGTTTACCAGAGGACTATAGGCTAGTGGTTACTAGCGGGTTCAGGAAGGAGAGGGGAGGTAGACGGGGTAAAGGGGGTCAAATATATGAGGATAAGGAGAGAGTGAAGTGATTAATGGGGATCAAATATATGGTAGCTGAAGAAAACTGGACTTTGGGTGGTAAACACACAATAGAATATACAGATATCAAATTATAATTTACACCTGAAAATTATTGTATTAACCAATGTTTCCCCAATAAACTTAGTTTTAGAAATTAAAGAAAAATAAAATTTATATGATAATCAGCTATTTACTTTCATAATTGATAAATTTCCCAAAATGTTTCAGAAAATAATTTACCATTTATGTTCATGAGTTTAATGTAATTATGTATTTAACTCACTTTATAGAGATTTTGCAAATACATATATAGTAAAATTAATAGATAAAATCTAACTTTCTGGTAATTATTATAAATGCTTTTACACAAAATATTTATATTAAAGGAGGGAAAACAAAACAGTCTTCATAGTTTATCATTTAATTATCTTTCATTATATTTTACTAAAATATTATATTTATGTATTTATTAGATTTATTTATAGTTCTATAAATAAAATATGGTAACTTTAAAAATTATCAAACCTTTTTATTCATTTATAGGTAATCTCACTCTTATGTTTGAACAATTATAGAATATGATCATGAGCTTAATTACCGACAGTGGAATTTGAAATGTTTTATGTTGCCAAGATTTTTTTTAAAACATCATATTGCTTCAGAAATATTTGATTTTACTTCTAAGTGTAAGATACCATTCTCTTACAATATATCTATCACAGAATATATTTCCTTATGTGCTCTGCTTTTAGCCAGAACTCAATAAATAATTCTCTCTCTCCTCTCTCTCCCCCAGCCCTCATCAATACAAAGAGTATCCAACAGAAGAATGTTTGTTTTGGTTTCTTGATTCACCAATGGTCACCCAGCTATATACGCTTGTCCTGGTCAGACTCCCTCTAATCAGTTGAATACAATGTTGTAACAACCAGATAGTCTGTGTCCAAAGAACAGAGTAAAGCTTAAAAGACCACTGTCACCTCTTCCAGGAATTAAACTTACTCCCATAGGGCCATTACACTGTTACCTCTTCCAGTAATGAAACTTATTCCCGTAGGGCCATTATCCTCAAATTCTAGTTCAGTATTTCTGAATTCTGCCTGCATATTAGAATCTCCTGAGGAGACACTGAAAAGCAAAACAAAACACTGATGCCAGGCTCTATTCCAGACCAGGTAAATCAGACTCTGAGCATGTGACCTGGGCATCCAGATTTGTAAGTGCTCCACAAGTGATTTTAATAGGGGGCCAGATTTGAGACCCACTGAGCTCACTATGAAGTGAAAGAGCCACAACAGTATGTAATATTGTCAGGCTAAGTGAGGCTTGGATGAATTTCCACAAAGGAGAAATCATCTTAATCCCTCTCCGGCAAAAATCCAGAACCTAACACCTTCCTTAATCCCTCGAATTCCATCCCTCATCCCCTAAAAAAATCCATGTTATTTTGGAGAAGCTTGAAAACACCACTATAGTGAAGTGTAAAAATTTAGAGTTCACATAAGGAAAGTCCCTGTAGTGAGAGTAAAAGAAGAGCAGAAATCATTTTCCCTAAAGGAAATTGATACTTAGGAAATTGGATTGTGTAAATACAGATTATCAAAGATTTTACCTAGCTCACATGGTTCATAATTATTGCATACTAAATAAGTATGCAAAAGTGTATAACTGAATATACTTTGTAATATCAGAATACTTGAATAGTCTCAGAAAGCAGGAGATCATAAGCAGTCAAAGTAAAGGACACAGAGAAAAATAATGTTTACTCTCACATTTCCTTAGCACTTTAAACTTCTGATTTTTTTTCTACATATTATTTCATTGAATGTCACAAAAAACCAGTGCATTAGTCAGGGCAGTAATTATTTTCATATATTAGGTGAAGAAACTCATGGTGGTTAAGTGACATACCCAAAATCTCATAGCTAGTTAGTGCCAGAATTATGGCTAAATTCAAGTCTTCAATATGCCACATCACTGATCCACTTTTTAATCACTCAATGATCAACTGCTTAAAGAAAATTTTATCTTCCGTTATTTGAAGAATGCTGGTATCTAACAAGTGTATTGCATCACACTGTTAAATACCAATATGTTGAACTAACATATATTCCAGAAAAATCCCATCATATTATTCCAATGAGATCCAGTGATATAGTAAATGAAGGTTCTTCCAGGGGGAAAACAAAAAACAAACAAACAAAAAACCAAACAAACAAACAAACAAAAAACTTCTAACATTTTATTTAATTTTGTTGTAAATATGAACATATTACTTCAGCAATAAGAAATGACCATTTCAAAAAGCCATATATATTAAGGAGGCATCAGCTCCCCTAGCTTCTTTCTCCCCTCTCTATTAGCTAATGAAGAATTTCTTGAAAGATTATCTTGAAAGTCCTTCTTTCAGGTGAGATACTCACCAATTCTGTCTGAATGGTGATCCATCTGAGAAGGAGAGCTAGACACGCTGCTGCTGGGGTGGGAAGAGGTCTGGCTCCCAGGGCGATGACCCTCTTCCAGAGAGGGAGCAGGTGAAGGACTCTCTGGGATCCGTTCCTGACACACAAAAGAAAATGTCATCTGTATATCAAGTTTTCATGTTTGAATCCATAACATTTAAAATGTTGACCTCTGACTTCTTCTGAAAGCGTGTTCATCCACAAAGCACATATTGTATGACAAAAAAAAAAACATATTTTTTGTTCTTGAAAAATCAATGGCATATTGTGAGGGTAAAATAAGAGAAAAACAATGAAAGGGCTTAGTGCCATGCTGGATACATGGTAGAGGCTCAAGAAAAAGTAGTTTCCATTTCCTCTCCTAGAAAATTCATGAAGAATTATAAACATAGGTTCGTGGTGAAGGTTATTGTTATTCTAAGCACCTAGATTTATATAAATTTCAGGCCAAGACTTGGAGAGTAATCCTACTCTCTAAGTAAGAAAGAAATCTTCCAGGACTGGGTAAAATGGCGTAGATGATAGAAGCTTTGTACATTCCTTCTTGCGATTACAGCAAAGTTGTGACGGAAACATGGAGGAAATAGCAAGCAGAGTCACCTGGGGATCTAGAAGAACAGAAGCCCTACAGCTAGGGACAAAAATAAGAAATCACCCTGCAATTGTTGGAGGTAGGAGAGGGCAAAGGGGGCGAAGACACAAGGATGCCTTGTCTTGAGTGGCTGAGTGGGACAGAGGCTACAGCAGCAGTATCTGGTCCTCTTAAAGGGGCCATGTCCATAACCAGACTTTTGCCATGATGGACCTCCTTGCTCTGAGCACCAGCACCAGGTCAGCTGCTCAAGGGCACCAGGGACTTACAGGGGGATACCGAGTTGTCAGAGTGAGGGCTGAGGTGAGACTCGCTCTATAAATAAGTGCTAGCAGTATCCATTGTTCCTCTGTTGAGCCTTTCCCGCTCACAGCGCACAGACTCAGAGCTACTATAGATGAGATTTCATCAAACTGGATAACAGAGATTGTTCTGCCAAAGGATTCCCTGAAACTGTCTCCTCCAACTCACAGCCCCACCCAAGCCATATCCAGGTTTCCTCCATTAGTCAGGTGTCCTTTGCTGAGGAGCACCTAGACCCACACTGGTGGCAGCTGGCATTGGTTTCTGGTGTGGCCATATGAGGCAACTATAAGCACAGAATTTGGGAGTTGCATGTTGAATCTTAACAGGTGGCCCTGGAGGGGCACACGCTGGGACTAAATTTGGCCTGCAGCTAAACCCCTCTCAGAACTGTGCCACTGGACATCTACCACACAAAGCCATACTAATAAGACTGGAAGACTTAAGAACTTTGCTTAGTACATAGAAATAGACACACAAAGGCATCCAAAAAGGGAAGACAAAGAAGCAGAAACTGTAAGAGAACAGAACAGAGATGCAGAAATAATGGAGTCAAGCAATCTAACGGATGCAGAGTTCAAAACACTGGTTATAAAGATGCTCAGTGAACTTATGGGAAGTGTAGATGAATTCAGTGAGAACTTTAACAGAGAGATAAAAAAAATCGAGATGGAAATTATAAAAGGGAACCAGTCAGAAATGAAGAACACATTATCAGAGGTGAAAAGTATATTAAATGGAATAAACAGAGTGAATAAAGAAGAGGATCAAATGACCTATATAGAGAATGAGAAAGCCACGGACACTCAATCAGAACAGCAAGAAAAAAGAAGTCAAGACTATAATAATCATTTAAGGAGCCTAGGGGACACTATTAAATGTAAAATATCCATGTCATAGGGGTACCTGAAGGAAAACAAGATGTTGAAAAACTATTTGAAGAAATAATGATGGAAAACTTCACTAACCTGGTGAATGAAATAGACATAAAAACCAAGGAAGCTCAGATAGCCCCAAAATCCAGAAACCCAAAGAGGCCCACACCAAGACACATCATAATTAAAATAGCTAAGTTTAAATACAAAGAGAGAATCTTAATAGCGGAAAGAGAAAAGCAATGAGTTACCTACAAGGGAGCACCCATAAGACTGGCAGATGATTTCTCAAAAGAAACTATGCAGGACAGAAGGGCTTGGCACAAAATATGTGATGAAAACCCAGGATTTATAACCAAGAATACTTTTT
>NW_024344370.1:18268594-18287556 GCF_902729225.1 Pteropus medius
ATATAGTGGACAATTTGGTGACGGACAGAAGGGAGGGGTTGTGGGGCTGAGAGAATGGGGTGAAGGGTTAAATAAGTACAAATTAGTGGTTGATAGATGGTCACAGAGATGGGGAGCACGGCAGAGAGAATGTGGTTAGCATTAATATATTGGCTAGGTGAAAAACCAGAGGAGAGAAGGAGCAATTGGGGGATCATTTTATAAACTATATTGATGTCTAATCAATGTACTGCATACTTGAAACTAATTAAAATAAATCAATTAATTCAAAAAAAATTTAAAGCTCCCTCCCCCCCAAAAAGGAGAAAGCAATCTCTCAAAGGTAAACAGCTGAGAAACTTGGAATAAAACTCACAAATAGTGGTGCATGGTAAATGTTTAGTCTTTCTTCACAGACAAAAATTATGGAAATTATAAAACTGCAATCTATCAGACCTTAAGAATTTATGTCGAATTCTGCCAAGAAAATGTTCTGGACACAACGTTGGGTTTTCCAGACTAACACTAAAGCCTATTAATCAATTCATAAGTATAATTTAAATTTGTTTAGTTTTAAATAATGAATTTGAATAAAAAAATATTTATTTTACATGCTTCTCCATTAACTTATGTTATTGGAGATTTCTGTAATTATGAGTATTGCTGTAAAACTCTGAAGTTATTCACTGTGTTTATGCACCACGAACTGATGAATAAATCTGACAACCATTCAGTTAATTTGATCAATAAAAATAAATTATGATGTTTATGTATATATGCAATAAATATAGGCAATAGATATGCTGGAACAGAGAATGATTTTCTTTTTCTTTTAAACATTTAATTCACCCATAATAAATTTCTTAAATTAAACATTATGTCTAATTATTTCTAATTATAACATCAGTATTCTAATCATCATAACATTCAAAATTAGTTTGTCAAATCTGTGCTTGTACATTTTCACATTGATTTTGCATAAGAGATCCAAAATTTATAAATTCCCTAAAGAAAAAATGTTTGTTTACTGCAAAATAGCATGAGAATTAAAGGTTGTTATTTCATTACTAGAAGTTAACATTTTGCAATGTCTGTCATTGTAGCAGGCAGAATAATAGCCCCACAAAGATGTCCAGAACACATCCTGATAGCTAGAACCTGTGAGTGTTATCTTACATGGCAAAATTAACTTTTCAGATATGATTGAAAATCTTGAGATAGAGAAATTACACTGCATTATCTTGGAGACAGAAAGGGAAGGTCAGAGGGAAATATGATTATGGAAGAATGATCAGAGAGATGCAACTTTACTGACTTTGAAGATGGAGGAAGGGAACCATGAACCGAGAAATGTGGGGGACTCTACAAGATGGAAAAGTCAAGGAAACAGATTCTTTCCTGGAAGCTACAGAAAGAAACGTAGCCCTGCCAAGAGCTTGATTTTATCTCAGTGGTACCAGTGTCAGACATCTAATCTACAGAACTGTAAGATAATAAATGTGCATTGTTTTAAGCCATTAAATTTACTGTTATTCTTGGTTTCACTTTCTGAGATTTCATTTACCCACAGTCAACCATGGTCCAAAAACAGTAAATTGAAAATTCCAGAAATAAATAATTCATAAGCTTTAAAATGTGTACCATTCTGAATAGCATGCTGAAATCTTACACTGTCCCACTTTGTTCTGCCTGGGACATGAATCATCCCTTTGTCTAGTATATTCACACTGTATGTGCTAGCTGCCCATTAGTCACTTAGTAGCCGTCTCAGTTATCATATCAAATGTCCTGATATCACAGTGCTTATGTTCAAGTAACTCATATTTTACTTAATAATGCCACATTCACATAACAATTATTATAGAATATTATTATATTCTCTTTCATTATTAATCATTGTTGTTAATCTCTTACCGTTCCTAATTTATAAATTAGACTGTATCATAGATATGTATGTATAGGAAAAGACATAGTATATATAGGGTACAGTACTATCTGCCGTTTCAGGCATCCATTGGGAGTCTTCGAACTTATGCCCATGGATAAGAGGGGACTACTGTAACTGTAAATGTATATTATACTTCAAAGTTTCTATAATTATTGTCATACCTTGAAAACATTTTTTAAGACTGAGAAATGTACATTTCATTTATATTTAGTATACAGATAAATATCTAGTTGTAACACTATATATACAGGGCAAAATCAAAAGAAACATATAAGTAAAGCATAAGAAAAGAATCAAGCTCTTTTTTTCAAATAATTATACTTTCATTTTGGAGGCATGGTGTGAGGATGAACAGAAAGATATATATATATATAAAACAGACTCACAAATATAGTGGACAATTTGGTGACAGATAGAGGGGAGGGGCTTTGGGGGCTGAGAGAATGGGGCGAAGGTTTAAATAAGTACAAATTAGTGGTTGATAGATGGTCACAGAGATGGGGAGCACAGCAGAGGGAATGCAGTTAGCATTAATATATTAGCTAGGCGAAAAACCAGAGGAGAGAAGGAGCAATTAGGAGGATCTTTTTATAAACTATATTGATGTCTAATCAATGTACTGCATACTTGAAACTAATTAAAATACATCAATTAATTCAAAAAAATGTTAAAGCTCCCTCCCCCGCAAAAAGGAGAAAGCAATCTCTCAAAGGTAAACAGCTGAGAAACCTGGAATAAAACTCACAAATAGTGGTGCATGGTAAATGTTTAGTCTTTCTTCACAGACAAAAATTATGGAAATTATAAAACTGCAATCTATCAGATATATATATATATATATATATGTATATATGTATATATATATGTATGTATATATGTATATGTGTGTGTGTGTATATATATATATATATATATATATATATATATATCCGTTATACCACATCCTTTTACTTTTTGAAAAGACTAGTTCATCAGTTGTGAAATTCAACCTAAAGTGACATGATTAAAAACATATTCTCAAAAAATTATGGGTATACACACATACACATACACAAACACCAATGCAAGTAATTTCATATATGAAGTCAAATTATTTTTTTGCCTTCACTATTGTATAGTCTGTTATTCTATGCCAAAATATATGCATAAAGTGTAGAACATTCGGTATTTGTCCTGAATTCTAACTTTGGAAATTTGCTTATGGTTATATAATTCAATGAACTACGTTTATCTCTAATGGACCTCTGAATGAATGCACAGGAATAAAGTACAGCAGTTACTGAGCAAAAATAGAACTGAACAAATAAAATCTCTGCACAATAGGAATTATATACATAGCAATATATGTTGCCATAATAAAAAAGAAAAACAATTTGAGTGATTTATAAAAGTTGATGGTTTGGAAAAGCAAGAGAATCCAACTGACAGTGATACTTGCTCTTGCTCCCTATAACAAATAAAAAATAAAAGCTCATTCTAAATTTTTTTTAAAAATTGAGGACATCTAAATAAATAGAAAATGCTATGAATGAGAAAAATACAATGCTATAAAGAAATATCCCCAAAATATTTAAAATTAGCATATGATAAAATAATATGAACTCATAATTTTCTTAAACTCCTTTGACATTTTTAACAACATGTTAGGTGAAACAATAAACTAACTTTGAGAATATGATTTAGAGGGGCAGTACCATTTTGCATGAAGTAATTAATATTTTTGCTTTAAGATTTTATAGCCTGCACTTTCCAAATTCAATCAGGTTTTAGTTCATTATTATTGCTTTCCTAAGGCATTGCAAAAATCAGACTTTTTTTTTTTTTTACCATGTAAACTATATTAGATGAGTCCAGATTTCAGTACCTTCTATTGATTAACAACTAGGTGGGTTTAAAAAATATTCCGTGTGGAATCGGGAATGTGTAATTTCTTCAAAAATAATAAATATTTCTATGAACAATTTATTTTTTGCAAGTAAACAGATCCATGTTTCAGCCCTGTAGTCAGTATATACCTATTTAACTACTTAACTGCAATGTGCTTTGGTTCATTAGGTGGCTACTGCTGTGTCTCAGCCTAGTTAAAATTTCACAGCAAGTTAATCTGTTTTATTACAATGAGAACACAAGTGATAACATCCTCACCATTTACCAAATACAGGGTTAACAATATTTGTAATAAATCAGTAAGAGTGTTTAAAAAGGAAAATTGCAAATCTAAAACTCCAATCATTTTTGCTCATTGATGACTTCATTTTACTTGGCATTTATGACATTTACGGCCCTGTTACTCTTCATGTATTTTATCTATGCCTCATAAAAAATAGCTGTAGCTCTTCGGAAACATAGCAGCAGTCTTCTCCAGAATCGAACAGAGGAGGAACCTCTCCAAAATTGATATAGTTAATCAAATCTCTATTTCCCCCTGAAATTAGTAAAAATATCTCAGATTCTAGAATACATTTATATAGCTCAAGGCTTATGCCTAAAAAGAAAAAGCTATTATAGAAATTGTTATTAATTAGTACATATTATCCTATCTTCTACCATACAATTGCCTTTCATGGGGGATATATCACAAATGGTAAAAAAAGACCTTCATCATATTAAATAATTTGAAAGTACATTTGAACCCTAATAAACAGCAGGGTCAATGCTTAGAAAATTGAGTTTTATACAAAGTTTAACTCAGCCAATTTGGTTTAAGATTTAGTTTACTAGCACTAAAGTATCAATTCTGCCCATTTTTATGAAGATCTTTTAATTCATCTCAGTACATTCTTTTACATCCTTGAAAATATGGTAGTAAACACAGAACTTATTAACAGACACATATTAAACATGTATTTATATGTATGTCTACATGTGTAGTTGACTTTTTTGTAGTTGTCTTTTAATAGCTACCATCTCAATGATAAATTGTGACCTCTGATGTTTTATTATGTTGATTTTTTCAAGCATTCGGTAACATTATATAATATAGAATTTTTTTTAATTTAATTGGAATTCAACTCTCATTGTAATTACTCTTACAAATGTTAATTTATTAATGAGCTCCTAAAGGACTTAATGGCATTTCACTGCTGAGGACTGGCTTTTGTGTTCCTTCTGTACTGTCACCAGAGTTCTTCAGAAGCAGAACAGATTGTAACTTGACAGACTTTAATAATAAAATCTGGGACAGAAAAATTTAAAAAAAAATTTGTTCACTGTTGCTGCTAATTTAATTTACCACTAATTCTGAGGAAGAATTTGATACCCAAATTTGGTATCTCTGAATACTATTAGAAGCATGACACTTCATAGATCTTCGTGAATCAGTTTAAGAATTAGTCTGTGTTCCACAATCACCGATTTGCAATTATATTTAAGTTCACATAGTTGGATATGATAGGGGCTTTCCTGAATTAAAAATAAATAAATAAATAAACAAACAAACACAAAGAAAGAAAGAAAGAAAGAAAGAAAGAAAGAAAGAAAGAAAGAAAGAAAGAAAGAAAGAAAGAAAGAAAGAAAGAAAGAAAAAAGGGCCAATTGAGAATGCAGCTGGAACCTGTAACCATGAAAGAGTTAAAAAACCACAGGCATATCCTGTTTGTGATCTATGTATTTGGACAAACGACCCTCACTTCTTTAATGTGATCAACTTGTTCTGGAAGAGACTGACAGCTTAAGGAAATCAGGCATAATATCTGTTCATAGCATGTAAATGGGAGAATAAATAGTTCTGTGGGAAAATGCATGACTATGAAATTATGTCTTGGACTTGGACCTCTACCACCCAGCCAAATAAACACATGCACACACACACACACACACACACACACACACAGCAGCCTTGTATGCAACACGACCCCTCAATTCTCACTCAATACATCTTTATCTCATGTTCTAAAAGATAATAATCACTTTGTCTTTCCATTGAACATTTAGAATAAGACTCAGCTAGTAATTTTTCAGTGAATTTGAATTATCATAAAATATCCTCTCTTTGTTAACTAATTTTAGTACCAGATGTTCACATGCTAATGCCACTGCCTTGTGACCATTTCCTATCAATTCATTAATTGCCAGCTGCTCAGGCAAACAAAATACACAGCTAATCAGATGGTATTGGTAAACAGAAGTAACAGCTTCCTACTTAAATTTCTTAAATTTGTTATCAGAGAAAACTATGGCACACTGATATTATAAAGTTCCACAAATACAGAACAAATGCATTATAAGATTTCTAAATGTCAAATAGTAAATAGATTTTCATACCAGTCAGGTATTTTAACAATTTTTCCCTCAGTATTTTTTCATGTTCAGTGATATAACTGAAGGATGGATAGCCTTGCAAGCCTAATGATCATAATGCAATTTCCATCTTATGGTATAGCTATGTTAGTTATTAGCTACACATACTAATGACTGAGCCAACACTAGAAGGATCTGAGTCAGAACTAAAAACTACGTGCCTGATGTAACAATATTCTCAAACTAGTTTCTGGCATATAAAACAAATAAACAAATAACAGCAACAAAACAATAGCATTTGTTTGCAACTTGTAATGCCTTTTCTCATTTTAAAATTAAAATCTGTATCACTAATGATCATCTATATTGAAAACCTCCTCAAAGCTTAATATCCAATGAATCATTAGTTTTCATTCATTTGTCCAACAAACAATTGTTGAGTGCCTAATGTACCTGTTGGAGACAGAAGGAAAGCTTATGGGTGTTTTCATATGGCCTATAGACGCTAATAGTTCAAACTAAAGATGAAATAATCCACATGTAAACATTCAAAGATAATTTAAATAAAATTCAAGTTGAATCAATTTCTTTCCCCCCCTCTTTAATTCCTACCTTCACCCCACTTCCAACCTTGACCTATGGATGTTGCTGTCTCCTTTTTTTTAAGAACTGGATCTCTGAAGGTGGGGCGTCTCCTCCCACACACTTGCAGGGCACACGGTGCACCTGGGGCCTGGCGCACCCAGGGCCTGGTCCATGCCTCTACCTGGGGAACGGACCCAGAATCTTCTATGTGTAAAGCAGATGTGCTAACCACTACACTATAGAGACACCCCCTCAATTTCAATATTAGACTGGGCACCCACCCCTCTCCAGTCCCCAACAGATCCCTAACACATTTTTTTAGTGGCATCAAGATCAAAGCAGTCATTACAGGTAAATAAATGTTCTCTAGAGGGAGGGCCCAGTACCTGTATATGCATTTAATGGTGGGAGAACTCTTGGTCCCAGTACAGTTAAGAGGCTGCACAGAGGAATGTATATAGGAGAAGGTACTTCGTCCTCAGGCTAGCTCTTGGCTATGATATTGGTTTGTACTTATTACTATTTCTATATGGATTCTTGAGCATAAAAATAAATAAAATAATATTATCTAATAAACACTGAGTACTTACTAGATGCTAAACAATGCTTTGTGTTAATAAGCTTTATAACATTGAGTCTCACATTAACACTACGAGGTAGGTACGATTATTATCCCCATTTCATTGGGAAATAGGCAAACTGAGATACAGGTAGGTTACTTTGGTAAAGTAACATACCAGAGAATGGTGAAACCAGGATTCAAATACAGACAGCTAGTCTGGAATCAGGGCTCATGTTCTTACCTATTATGCCATACTGCCTCTAATGAAATATGCTTCTTAATATCTCTTACTTAGCTAACAAACAATGATAGCTCTAGCCAAAACAAGTATGTAATTCTATAAATCCTTTTGGGGTTAATAATAATCCTTATTAAGTTTATAAATATTTGTTTCATTGTTGTGTTTTGATAAGATAATATAACACAGTCCTTTATACATATTAAACCTTTCCTAAATCAGTGAATTCTGTGTTCTTGGTCTTTGTTTTCTAACAGAAAATGATTAAAATTATAATAAAGTAAGCCAATATTCAGGAATAACTATCAATTCTGGCCAACTGTAAAGCTAATTGAAATATACTTGCTATTTTAAAAAAAAATCTGTGTTATTCTTTTTTCTGCCAAGATTACTGGTGATGCTGGACTTTTCATCCATCCTATTTAATATGCTCTAGAACACTTTTTCTCAATAAAATTTTCTGCAATAACAGAAATAATCTATACTTGTGTTGCTTAATATAGTAGCCACCAGTAACATGTGACTATTGAGCACTTGAAATGCAGCTAGTTCCAACTAAGGGACGGAAGTATTCATTTTATTTAATTAATTTAAATAGAAATAGCTCCATGTGGCTAGTCGCTATTATATTAAACAGTGTTGCTGTAATAGATATTGTTCTATGCATCTAAGATTCATTGTTAATTGTTTACATTCATGGAGCTGGGGAAGTTTATTAAACTATAAGAAGATATATAATTTCTTTAGAAATCTAAGCCCCTAAAGATCACATCACTTCTCAGAGTTCTCAAAAGCTATGGTTTTCTGTCCTACCTGTGAAAAGAAAATAAAAAAAGACAACAGCAGTGGTGAATGATCAGCCAGGTCTATTTGCTCGTGTGTAAGCAGTTTTCACTGCTTAAGGGCATTTGCAAAAATCAGCACATCTAATCACCAAAATTGTCACACTGAGGAGGAATATTTGCACACTGGTAGAAGAAAAAGGTCCAAATGCAATTATGTCCCTTTCAATTTGACATCATTCTAGTTAAGGTAGTATAATTTCACTTAGAACACAAACTGCTTATTCATTCATTTTTATAGAGATTTCTTAAAAATTTACTTAACATGTTATGTTTTTCTGAAGAAATAGAAATTAGTAGGTTTTGTTTAATGAATATGGGGGAGATTAGCATGGAGAGTTTGATTTGATAAACATATTTCAAGTAATACTTTAAAAAGAGTGTAGTCTTGGAGCCTGTTCAAAGTAGAGCCAATTGTTAAATATTCGGTAATTTTGTGAGCCAGGTATTAAACTGTAGTTTGTAATCAGCCTTAGTGGAAATACATACACCATAGAAATTGGCAAATGTTATTAATAAGAGTTTTTTATTTCTTTTTCTTTTGTTTTGTTTTGTTTTTGGAGAGCTGGTTTACAGGCATGCCATTGGATGCCAGCTCAAATATAAAATCTCAAATACTAAACAATGATGTTCGTTATTAGAATTCGAGATTTTTATTTCATTCTAGTATTCAACTTTACCTGAGTAGGCAAATATTAAGTTTATGAGTAAGTATACTAAGTGCTGTGTTTGAGTGTATGAACATTCGAACAAACACGAGTAGGCTGTCATTATAAAAATACATATTATGTGAATATACACTCAATCACAGTTGTCTGCATCCAACATCATAAAGAACCTGAAAAATCAGAGACAAATATAGCACACTAACAAATTATATACTAGAAAAATTTTAAGATCAGAGAATGTAGAAAAGTTTAAATCATTATGTGTAGTTGCCATTCTTATGACTCAGGAACTCTGGTCTCATAGAGTATAAAACAAAATCTGCAAAAGCATGTTTTCAAAATAGTATATATAAGTTCAGTTTGTCTATTCAAATTTTAATAAAAAAATTTACAATGATTAATTCTGTTTGTCTCCCCCTATTAGATTGGAAGCCTTAAAAACCACCTGATAATTAGTAGGGACTCAATCAATGAAAAAAATATATATGGACCCACAAACTTTTTAAACCAGGTATGGGTGTCTGTCTTCTCCTGATTCAATTAATTGTTAAAAAAGTTTGCTTGCTAACAAATGACAAATCAGCTTACCTGAATTACAATGAGACGTTAACATGGCTTATAGATTAGCTTGACCAGTTTTCTGATGTAGACTCAATTAAAAGAAAAGCAAACATAGAAACAAAGTAGAAAAAAGTGAGGTCTATTCGGCAGAAAGGAAAATTGAAGCACAGAAATATTAAAATAGCTGCTCCCAGCCTCTTTGATCAGAAATATTTAATGTTAGAAATTAATTATATACCCAGTCATTCACTAACTTGATAGCCTCTATTTATCATATAGTCCTAATATTCACAGCACATATTGCAAGACCTGCTTTCAAAGATAATTGTGATCACAGTATCATGATCATCAGTGACAAGGCACAAGCATCAGTTTAACACAAATCATGCTAAAGAAGAGCAGTAGGTGTTCAAAAGGATTCTGAAACCTTGTTTCAACTTCACAGCATGTTTTTAATTTTATTTCCTTGGACATTTTAAAATGATATAAAAAGAGAGAAAGTTTTACTTGAAAGTAAATCTGTGCGCGCGCGTTTTGTGTACTGCAGCGTGTGTGTGTGTGTGTGTGTGTATTATTATTGTGTGTGTGTGTAAACAATAAAAATTTAAACATATATAAAATGTTTGATAGCTCTACTGGTGAATTCTCATAAATTTTAATAAAACTAAACACACTTTTTTGGATTTTGTTTGGTAATGTGTCCTAATTTCTTACTGTGCATATCAAGTTTCTGATATAGATTTGTTTTTCTTCAGCTGTGTTTTAAATTGTAGAAAACAGAGATATAGCGGAAATACTAACAGATCTTTAACTATAGAGATGCTACTCTAGGCGACACCATAATCACATTAGATTATATATACTATAGAATGAATACTTGTCTTCTTAAAATTCCTATATTGAAACTCTGATACTTAATGTGATGGTATTTGAAGATGAGGCTTTTGGGAAGTAATTAATTGATCATGAGCAGGGAGCCCTCATGTTGTATTATTGCCTTTTTAAGAAGAGGCAAGAAAGTGCTTGCTTCCTCTCTTTCTCTTTGCCATGTGAAGACACAGAAGAAGTTGGACATCTATCTGCAAACCAAGGAGAGAGCTCTCACCGGGAACAAAATCAGCAGGCACCTTGATCTTGGACTTCCCAGCCTCTATAACTGGGTGAAATAAATTTCTCTTATTTAAACTATCTAGTTTATGGTGTTTTGTTACAGCAGTCTGCCTGAACTAAAATAATATAATACACAGCAAAGAGGATTTTGTGGTCAGGCTGCTGTGACTTTCCCTAAGTCATAGTAGATTTGTCAGAAATCAATTAAATTTCATAGTTAGGATATTACTTTCTAAATATGAAATGTTAAATTTCCTGATCATTCATATTTTGGAAGGACAGTTTATTTCTAAATGGTAAATATAAAAGATCAAGTGACTTCAAATATTTTTATAAAACAATGAGTAATACTAATCAAAATATCTGTTTTTTATGCCAAGCCACTAGGATTAAAAAAAAAATTGTAAATGTAAGTAGAAGGAATGTGGTTTTGTTTAAATTTAGTTCCCGTAGACCCCAAGTAGTAATATATGATGAAGTCTCAATAAATAGGTTTGCCTACTGCCTGTAGGATTCAAATAGATCGAACTTTGAAAATGCAATTCACCAAGAAGCACATTAAAAACAAATTTATTTTGCAGTACGGATCAACAGAGGTGTGAAATTTCTGTCCTTTATAGTTTGTTATTATACAGATAGTATCATATTGATAATTGTTCTTGAAAGGAGGGGTGAAACTTTTAACATATGAACACCCATTTGTCAATTAATTAGAAGATTTTTATTATGGTATTTCCTGTGAATTATTATTTTAAATCTAATAATGTCACCATCATACAATAACACCTTTGTAAATTACAAACAAAACTTGGCAACTATGTTAAAAGCCTCTCACTAATCACTGAAATAACTTTAAAAAATATTTTTTCTTAATTTTCCTATCATCCTCTGATGAAAATATTATACTTCTATAGATTTGTAGAGAATCTTTTTCAAAAAGGATACAAAATAAATATATTTTCATCTAACCAGTCAAAATAACTTTATGAAAGTAGATTCAATTTTCTTCAGCATAAAATGGTTTCTATGTATTTAGTGGGACAAGTGTGTGATTGAATATGAATTTATAAAAAATGATTGAATTTTTAAAAGCAGCATCTAATTTTATGTTTGTGAAGGTTTTGTCTTTTTAGAAAAGCTTGCATATAAAATAGACAAATCAGCAAGAAACAAAAATATTGTTTTATTGCTTTAATATGCTAAAATATTTGGATTATTTAAGAAGATAATTATCTTTTCCATTTCCATCATCATCACCACCAATAACCAAACTCTAGTCATGAACCACTTCCCCAAATGTCTCTTTGCTTTAAATTCTACACAAAGCTACCAAAACTCCCATTCAACCAAAAGGTAGCTGATTCAGTTTGAGTTAATAGTAATTAAGAAAACTAAATGAATGACTTTTGAAGAGCCATAAGCATGCTTCTTTTGAAAGTATATTGTTATAATTTCAAACCATGGATGACAATTCCATTAATTTAAACCACGCTTTGTTTCTTAATAGATTCCAAGTTTTGTGTGGAGTCATATATACTTAGTAGCCACTCAGTGTCAAAATCATAGGAAACTTATTCCATCTTTTAAATAATGTTTATGGGTGTTTTTTTTCCTCTCAAAAAGAATTCTGATTCCCAGTTTATACATTGATCAAATATTCAAATAACAGAGCTCTGATTAGCTAGGGTGGACTAATCCACTGAGAGCCACAGTCTTTATAGGAAACATACTCATACTTAGCCATGGAAATAGAGAAAACTTAATTAAAAATTACCAATTTTTATTTTCCTTTCCTACACAGTTTGTTATAATTTTTTTTCATTGTTTTAAAAGTTTCCAATACTGGAAACTAATTTAAAATAAAACAAAAATGTCCACAATCTCACATTTCTTCTGCCTTCACTTCTCTCACCCTGATGTGCATCTATTACAATCATATCAATATTGCAAGACCCAGCTTAAATCCATCGACTATAATGCCTTTGTGATCCCTGCTCCCTCTCTTCTCCAAGTGAGGTATGACCTCTCCCTCTTCTAAGTTTTTGTATACTTGGTGATCCTCTATGCTATCCATCACAGTATGTCTTGTTAATGCAACTTATTTGTTGTTTATCTCACATTTAGTTTGTGGGTCCTGGAAGTGAGATATGTATATCTCAAGCATATAATATTTGTTGAATAAAGTAATAAAGAAACAAATCAATGGGTTGCTCTGATTAACTATACTCTTTTGACCCTATATGCCCTTATATTACCTCCTCACCAAAAGAAAAAGTATATTAAACAGACTAGTTTGTGTGATACTTGAAGAGAGGGTTGAGAGGCCATATGACAAACTAATAGGGGACATAGGGAGGGCTTATAAAATATTATTTGTGTTTCATTACCCAATGGTCATGAAATTTTGAAAAACAGCATTCTCATCATGATAATGGTAATGATCTAAATTATTAAAAATATTTGCTAAATGTTTCACAGTGTTTAATCTATATTTTATTAACCTTATCTCTAGACAGCCAGTGAAATAAGTAGGATAGATTATTACTATGACCTTTATTTTGCTGTTGAAGAAACAAGTTCACACAGGTTAAATGTCATATCCAAGGTCATTCAGCTCTTAAGTGGCAAAATCAGAACCAGAACTCAGGTCTTTCTATCTATAAGACCTGTATGGTATATATTATCCTACAACTGCCTTTCAAACACCAAAAGGATGTACAGTGTTTACTTTGTTTCACTCTAGGAATGGGAGTGATTTTTGTATACTTTTCTCTGTCATTACTCTGGCCACCCCTCCCACACACGGTGCTCATGAGTGCAAGACAGGAAGCTAGAATTAAAAGTTACATCTGTGGTCATGGAATGAAAACAAACAGCAACAACAAAACAAAAACAAACAAACAAAAATACCTCAGTACGCCTAGTCAGAAATGAAATTCATTAATACTATATGGGAAGCAATTGAGTCAATGAGCTATGTTTATTCTGAAGACATAGTGGTATTGCTAGTATTTTATCAAAATTTACATGTAATTAATGATGTTATCCTTTTCTAAATCATGACTCTTACCTTTATAACAGAGGCCCCAGCTCTGGAGAGTGGACTGTGAATCTGAGCTGCAGCAGCCATGTTGGCAATAGTATTTAGATGGTTCATCTGATTCATTGCCATGGCAACTGATGCAGGAGGTAAGCTGACGGGAAGTAAGGGATGAGGCATCATCATAAATGGCAGATCCAGCCCTAAAAGAGACAGTGCATGTTAAATTATTACATTTGTTATGTTATTTGGACAAGGGAAAATCACACTAAAGTTGATGCTATGAAATAGTAGAAAAAAGTAAATTTGTTCTTGTTGGATTTTTTTTCAATCAAATTTTATCATATTCTACTATATCTTTGGGCAGTTAATATTACCCGTGGGATTTAATATTGTTTATAATTTTTTAAATGTTCATATATCCACAAACTTATTTATCAATATCCCTTGTTCTTTCTCTTATTCTCAAAATATTTATAAGGTGCAATCTTTTTACCCATAAAAAAATTTTAAAACAAACATCATTTTGTTAAACAGAAAGAAGTAACTAGATTTTTAATCATTATAATATGCTGATGTGTCAATAGTTTCTCTCTTAACACTTTACTTAGGAGAAAAGTGGTGCTAGTAAAGACAGGATATAGATTCTCTACATTCAAAATTACTGAAGAAAGTAAGACTTGGAATGTGTTCTACCTTTTAGTTATAAATCTGTAAAATTTATAAATGCTTATAGCTCCAATTTGAAGCTTTCGACAATAAGGAATAACCCCCCTATCAAATATCAATGTGTTTTCCAGTTTAATAGCAAATTGTAACATTTTTGAATTATATCTGGAATTATTTGTTTTCTAATGTAAGGTGAAATCATTTTCACACATTTTAAATTACTTAAAGGATTATCTCTCAAGTACTATCCATATTTACACTTGTGGTGGCTACAGATCTGTCATCATGAAAAAAGTAACAAATTAAAATGGTTGTCTACTTATCACTTATAAGATTGGAATTTGTGAGGAAACACCTTTGAGCAGAGGCTAGGGAAAGTTAGTCTAACATTATGGATGTTAATATGGGTATGATGAGTAAACCACAGGACTTTACAATATATTTTAAACTATTGCCTCAACAGTAATCTTGCGCTCTTTTGGACAGAAGCCCAGAAACCAGTAATCTTTAACAGATGTTCTAAAACATTCTTGCCTATAATTTTCCTAAATTGTTACAGATTATAGAAATTCTACGACGGGCAATGTTTATGTTGGTTTTACACACAATTATCAACTATTAATAACATCCGTTTTCCTCTTTGCCATCCTCTCATTTTTTCATGCTTCCCATATCATAACAGCAAGTGAACAATGATGAATATACTGGACATATACTCAGAAGCCCCCTAAATCTCATTCCTCAATCAACACTAACAGTAATACAGACAAACACTGAAAACACATATTTTTAAGACAAAAAAAAAAGGAGGCTAAAAGGAAGAAATACTATTAATTGATTTGAGATACACCTCCTGGGTTCAGCAATAATGGTTGAATTAAAGCCATTAACAAAAATAATTCAAAGGCAATGCAATGCAAACAAACAAACAAAAAAACACACTTTCAGATATGGCAGGTCTCATACAACACTAAAGTGATCACCTCAATTAAAGGTACTCCTAAATGAAAATAATTACCAATATTCTGATCGAGACAGCCACAAAATGTATTGTTATCAGAATTACAAAAGGATTTTTAAAAAGCTGAAATTTAAATTCTGTGTGGAATCTAAGAAGGGGAACATACTCTGTACTCCCTATGACCCCAAATCTCCAAAGAATATTAAGTATTTAAAAAATTTCCCCTATTACTTCACTTATGGCTCACTCTCTCTAAATCCCTTTTAGGGGCAATCTACAAAACCAAACTTTTCAGTTATGAAACATTTTTTACTCTGATTATTAATTATCAGAGAAGCCTCAAAAGAGTGCAGACACTGAATTCAAAATGGCCTCTGTACCCCCTTTTAAACTAGAACTGTATTTGCAGTTGGCCTTCTAAAATTATTTAGTTACATATAAATTTTTATACTTTACTCATCATACAGCTTTGCTATAATGATGGAATATTCTATAAAATGTATTAAATTAATCACCATTTATCTTTCCCCTAACACCTTCACTTTATGCATAATAGCAATCATCAATGACCTAAATAGGCTTCTATATATAGTGCATTGTATATTCCCTCTCTTTTATCACAAACCCAATGACAGACTTCAATTCTTTGTGTACTCAGTGTTTTAGTAGCAAATTGATCAAACTGTAAATGAAAAGTAACCATCAGTGCCTCCTTTTATTGCTCAAAATGCTTAAATAAGCCTTTCTTCAATTTACACTTCCCTTAATGGTATAATAATCTTTCCTCATTCTCTAAGATTTTCAGCCTCAATTAGACACCATCTGGCCATATCATATCAACTCATATGCCTTCTTACAGTCCAATTGACATGCAAACTACATGCAAAGTACAAACAGAAGTTAACTGTCCATGGACAGTTTTAAAATATAATTTATCAAACATTTCGAATGACCACGAAGGACTTAAAAGTTACTCTTTCAGATCATGACCTGCAATAACTGTCAATTGACTATAACACTCTATACTCTAAGCTAATATTTACATTACAGGACAGTTTAACAGTGACTCCACATGAGTTGTACATGCAAAGCATATGCAAATATTGAACTATGTAAGTAAACCTTTTCCTAAAGCTGAAAACATTAAATTGAGAGCCATTGACAGTCCACGAAACTCCAGCAATCTGGCTCATTTAGTGACATGCCAGAAACGTACAGATACTTTCAATTAGTATGGTAATGAAGATAATTTTTTTCAAAGTCATCAAAAAAATGGGTTATCTCTTTCCTGTCAACCTCAAGGACATGATGCAAGCTACTATAAGCATTATTCCTAACACATCTTAGTGTTCTGCCAACTACAAAACTTTTATGTAAGTTCATGGCACCACCTCTTCCTAGCCATAAAAACCAAACATCAGTAACACTCTAATTCTCCCTCTAAAATCCCACATTCATTCAATTTCCAAGTCATGCTGACCTCCATAATATCTGCCACTTCTCCAGTCAGGCATCAATTCCATGGTACTTGGTTGGTATCCTGTCTTCCCGGTAGTTTTTCCTATGCCATTTCATTTGCTTTTCCAGTTCAGTCTTAAGACTTTAGTGGCTACTTACTGTCTCCAGAATAAACTATAAATTCTTTGGTTTCATATGAAATTACTCTCCTAGCTTTGATATTTCATTATATTCCTCTATGTATGCTGTACTCCAGATCCACTGGACTATTTGAAGCTCGCTACAGTTTAATTCACCTTAGCCTTCAGTCTTGTTCATGCCCCTCTCTGGAATCTACTTCTCTAATCGTATTTTGGGGGAATAGTAAAGGTTCTCCACCTTTTATAAAAAAATCAACAGACTGTTTTTAGAGCAGTTTTAGGTTTACAAAAAAATGAGGAGAAATTAGAGACTTGCCATATACTTTCTCTCCACCAGCAGTTTCCCATCTTGTTAACATCTTATATTAGTGTGGTACATTTACTATGATTGATAACTCAATATAGATACATTATTACTAAATACAGTCCATAGTTTGCATATGGTTCATTCTTTTATAAATTTTATTTTATTATTTTCAAGCATACAGTACTTTGGTTAGACATTTATATAGTTTATAAAATGATCCTCCTAATTGCTCTTTCTCTCCTCTGGCTCTCCACCTAGCCATTACATTAATGCTAACTACATTCCATATGCTGTGCTCCCTGTCCCTGTGACCATCTATCAATTAATTTGTACTTCTTTAATCCTTCACCATCTTTGTGTTACACATTCTATGGCATTTCGCAAATATACAATATAATGTATCAACCATTCCAGTATCATACAGAATAATTTCACTGTCTTAGAATCCCATGTGTTCTACCTACTCATTCTTCCTCTCTTACATTTGACTTTTGCTGTCTCTGGATTTACTTTTTCCTGAATGTCGTACAGGTGGATTCATGCACTATTTAGTCTTTCCAGACTGGTTTTGTTTCACTTAGCAATATGCACTTAAGATTCATCCAAGAATTCATAGCTCATTTGATTTTATTTCTAACTACTATCCCATGGTATGAATGTACCATAGTTTGGTTACTCATTCACCTATTGAAAGGCATCTTCCTTGCTTGAAACTTTTAGCAATTACAATACAGTCACCATGGACATTGGTATGTAGAATTGTGTTTGGACGTAAGTTTTCAATTCATTTGGACAAATAGAAAAGGCTATATTTAGCTGTTTGAGAAATGGCCAAAATATTTTTTAATGCACCTGTACCATTTTGCATTTCCATCAGCAATAAATGAGAGCTCCTGTTGCTACATATCCTTACCAGCAATTGATGTTGGCGGAGTTTTGAATTTTAGCTGTTCCAATAGGGGTATCTCATTTTAATTTGAAATTAACTAATGACATATGATGTTGGACATGTTTCTATATGCTTATTTACCATCTTTATATCTCATTTGATGAGATGTCAGGACTTTTGCTCATATTTAATTGTTATTTATTTATTATCATTGAATTTTAAGAGTTCTTTGATAATTTTCTCAGTCCTCTATCAAGTATATGTTTCATAAAGATTTTCATCCACTCTGTAGCTTGTCTTTTCATTTTCTTATCAGTGTGTTTTATAGAGCAGCTTAAAAATTTTAATGTTTAAGTCCAATTTATCTTTTTTTTTCTTTAAAGGAACATGCATTTGATATTATATCTAAAAACTCACTGTCAAACCCAAGATCACCTAGATTTGTCTGATGTTATCTTCTTATAATTTTAGAATTTTGAAATTTACATTTATGACCACTTTTGCTGTGTCCCAAATGTTTTGACATTTTATACTATCATTATCATTCATTTCTATGTATCTCGTGATAGCTCTTTTTATTTCTTCTCTGACTCAGTTATTCTTCAGTAGCATGTTGTTTAATCTCCATGTATCCGTGGTTCTTCTTGATTTGTTTTTGCAGTTCATTTCTACTTTCAAAGCATTTTGATCAGAGAATATGGTTGGTATGATTTCAACCCTCTTATATTTCTTGAGGCTATATCTATATGCCAGTATGTGGTCGATT
>NW_024344370.1:18289959-18325987 GCF_902729225.1 Pteropus medius
CCTCCTCCTGCAAAGAGCTCCAGCAGCTGTGAGAGGCAGCTTCTTTATTTCTCCGAGTCCACCGCCTGACACCTGGGGTTCTGACCTGTGGTAGCTCTTATGCACAGATGTTATGCTCTGATGTGATGGTGTACAGTTTGGGTGTTTTGTTGAGTTTTAGATGTTCAGTTTATTGTTTCAAGGGGAGAGATCTGGAAATGTCTCTCACTCTGCCATGTTTCCTGCTTCTTTCTCATTCATTGTATTTTTGTAGGATTTTTTTCTAAAGATCTTATAAATATTTTGTCAGGCTTATACCTAAGTATTTTATTTTTTTATTGCTACTGTAAGTGGAATTTCATTTTAAATCTGAAATAGCAATTTTTTTTTTATTGCTGGTATATAGGAAAGCAATCAACTTTTGTATACCACCATGCTATAATCCCTTATTAGTTACAGGAGATTTTTAGTCAGATCTTTGGGATAATTTTACATAGAGAATCATGTCATCTTTGAACAAAAACAATTCCTTCTGTCCCAATATATGCATCATCCTTTCCTTGTCATATTGTATTAGCTAGGCCTTTCAGTAAAATGATGAATAGGTGTCATGAGAGAAGGCAACCTTGTTCTTCCTAATCTTAGGAGAGAAGTATAATTTCTCATCATTAAATATGAAGTTAGCAATAGATTTCTTTGTAGATGTTTTAACAAGTTGAGTAAGTTCCCCTCTATGCCTGTTTTTTCTGAGAGTTTTTATTATGTGTGGTTATTGTATTTTGCCATATCTTTTTCTGCATCTATTTTTTGATCATATGATTTTTCTTCTTTAGTCTGGTAATGTGACGGATTACATTAATTAATTTTTGAATGTTGAATCAGCCTTGCATACCTAGAATTAACCTTACTTCATTATGATGTATAATTATTTTATACATGGCTGTATTTGATTTGCTAATATTATGTTGAGGATTTTTGCATGTATACTCAAGAGAGATATTGGTCTATAGTTTCTTTTTCTTGTAATGTTTGTCTTGCTTTGGTAATTAGGTAATGCTGACATAATAGAATGAGTTTGGAGGTATTGCTGTTGCTTCCACATCATGGAAAAGACTAGAAAGTTGTTATATTTTCTTCCTTAAATGTTTGGTCAAATTTACCAGTGATGCCATCTGAAGCTGGTGCTTTCTATTTTATTGATTCAATTTCTTTAATATATGTGGGCCTAAGCAGATTACCAAATTATTATTGTATGAGTATTGATAGATTATCTTTAAATAAATTTGTCAATTTCATCCAGATTATCAAATTTGTGAGCACAAAGTTGTAATATTCTTTTATTATCCTTTAAATGTCCATGGTGTCAGCAGTAATAGCCCTCTTTCATTTCTGATACTAGTAGTTTGTATTTTCTCTCTTTTTCTTGGTGAGTCTGGATAGAGCTTTATCAACTTTACTAGTCATTTCAAATAACCAGGTTTTGGGTTCATTGATTTTCTCTATTAATTTTTAATTTTTAACTTCATTAATTTCTGCATCAATTTTTATTCATTTTTTCTTCTGCTTTAGGTTTAATTTTCTTGTCTTTTTCTACTTGCTAAAATGAAAACTTAGATTACTAATTTTATACCTTTCTTATGTTTAACATATTCATTCAATGCTATAAATTTCTCTCTAAGTATTGCTTTTGCTGCATCACACAAATTTTAATGACATTTTTATTTTCATTTAAAATATTCTTGAAATTTATTCATTGACACATGTGTTACTTAGAAGTGTGCTGTTTAATCTCTAAGCATTTTTGGATATCCCAGCTGTTTTTTCTGTTATTAATTTTTATTTTAATTCCATTATGACTGGGAGCATATTTTGTATGATGTCTATTCTTTTAAATTTTTTAGGTATATTTCATGGCCCAGAATGTGGTCTATCTTGGTGAATGTTCTATGTGAATTTAAGAAGAATGTGTATTGTTGTTGGATGAAATATTCTATAAAAGTCCACTAGATCCTGTCAATTGACAGTTCTAATCAGTTCAACTATTCCTGACTTTCTGCCTACTGTATATGTTCATTTTCAATAGATGGGTATTGAATTCTCCAAATATAATAGTGGATTCATCCATTTCTCCTGGAAGTTCTATCAGTTTTTACTTCATATATTTTGACACTGTTATTGGGAGAAAATACATTAAGTCTTGTTGACGTCTTCTTAAGGAACTGACCTCTTTTATCATTATTCGATGCCCCTCTTATCCCTAAGAATCTTCCTTGCTCTGAAACCTTCTTTGTCTGAAGTTACTGTAACCAATTCTTCTTTTGTTTGATTAGTGTTAACATAGCATATATTTCTCCAATCCTTTACTTTTAATCAATGTGTCTTTATATTTAAAGGGAGTTTCATATAGACAACATATAGTTCAGTCTAGTTTTTGTTATGCACTCTGAGAATCTCTATTTTTATTGTTGTTGTTTTGCACTGTTTTGTTTGTTTGCTCTATACATGATTATATAAGAAGTATATTGCATATAAGTAAGGGCAAAGACATCAACATCCCAGGTCACTACAGCACATGGGGCAGTCTATGCTTTTAATTGGTATATTTAGACCAATCATATTTAAAGTGATCACTGATAGTTGGATAAGTAGCTATTATATATGTTACTGTTTTCTATTCATCATCCTTGTTTTTTTTTTTCTTTTTAAAAATCTTGTCTTGCATGCTTTTGTTGCCTTCTCAAGTGTAAACTGAGTTTTTTATTATTAATTTTTCTTTTCTCTCTTAGCATATTCATTATACTTATTTAAAAATGTTTAAGTGGTTGCCCTGTAGTTTTCAGTATACATTTAAAACTTGTCTAAGCCAATTTTTAAATACACTATACCACTTCATGTGTACTATAAGTGCCTTAGAGTAGTGTATTTCCAATTCCTCCCTCCTGTGCCTTATAAGATTTCTGTCATATCACTTATCAATAAGGTGCAATCACTCAACACGTTGTTGTTATCATTTTGAACAGAATATTATTTTTAGATGAAGTAAGAATAAGAAAAAATATATATTATTTACCTTAATTAAAAAGATTTAAATCTTTTCCCCCAGTTTTACTGAGAAATAATTGACACATATCACTGTATAAATTGGTCATACGGCATAGTGGTTTGATTTACATATATTGTAAAATGATTACTACAATTGGTTCAACTAACATCTATCTACTCATATAAATACATTAAGAGAAAAGAAAGAAAAAAGGGAAGACTATTCTCCTTACGATGAGAACTTTTAGGATTTACTCTCATAACAACTTTTTTATATATCATATAGCACTCTTAGCTATAGTCATCATGTTATACATTACATCCCTAGTACTTATTTATCTTATACTGGAAGTTTGTGTGGTTTGACCATCTTTCTCTAATTCTCTGTCCCCTACCTTCTACCTCTGGTAAATACAAAAATCTGATCTCTTATTCTATAAGTTTATTTTTTTGATTCCACATATAGGTGAAATCATACAGTATTTGTCTTTCTCTGACGTCGTGAGTATTCCGTGTGACGGAAGTATAATGCCTTTGAGTTCCATCTTATGCTATCAGCAAAAAATGAACAGTAGGATTTCCCCATTTCTTTTTTATGGGTGAATAATATTCTATCAGCATATATATGTATATACATATATATATGTGCGTGTGTGAGAATATATATATATATATATATATATATATATATATATATATATATATATATATATATAATCACAACTTCTTTATCCATTCATCCATCGCCATTCATCCATCAATGGACACTTAGGTTGTTTCCGTGTCTTGGCTATTGTAAATAATGCTATGTCTTGGCTATTGTAAATAATGCTATGAACATCAAGGTGCACATATATTTTCAAGTTAATGTTTTCATTCCCTTTGGATATATTCCCAGAAGTGGAATTGTTGGGTCATATGGTAGTTCTATTTTAACTTGTTGAGGATCCTTCACACTGTTTTCCATAACAGCTATACCAATTTACAATCACATCAATAGCGCACAAGGGTTCTCTTTCTCCAAATCCATGCCAGAATTTGTTGTCACATGTCTTTTTTGATGATGGACATTCATTCTAACAAGTAGAGGGGATATCTCATCGTGGTTTCAATTTGCATTTTCTAATGGCCATTGATGTTGAGTATCATTTTATGTATCTCTTGTTCTTTCATATATCTTTTTTTTGGAGAAATATCTATTCAGGTCCTTTGCCCATTTTAAAATTAGGTTATTTTGGGTTACACACACACACACACACACACACACACACACAAACACACGTGTGTGTGTGTTTGAGAGTGTGTGTGTATGTATATATTGCTATTGAGTTGTATGAATTCTTAATACATTTAGGATATTAAGCCATTATCAAATAGATGGCTTGCAAATATTTTTCCCATTTTGTAGATTGTCTTTTCACTTTGTTGGTTTCCATTGTTGTGCATAAGCTTTTTAGTTTAATATATTTCCACTTCTTAATTTTTTTTTAATTTTTATTTTGTTACTTGTACTTTAGGTATAATTTCCAAAATATCATTACCAAGATCCATGCCAAGGAGATTTCTCCTCCTGTATTTTCTTCCAGGAGTTTCATGATTTCAGTTCTTACATTTATTTTTAATCCATTTCAAGATAATTTTGGGGAGTGTTCTAAGATTGGGGTCAAGTTTCATTCTTTTACATGTGAATATTCAATTTTACCAGCACTATTTATTGAAGACATTGTTTTTTTTGTTTGTTTGTTTGTTTGTTTGTTTTTTCCTCCATTGAGTATTCTTAGCTCCCTTGTCAGATATTGGTTGACCATATAGGCTTGTATTTATTTCCAGGTTCTCAATTCAGTTCTATTTGTCTATTTTTCTGTTTTTATCATTTTGATGATATCATATCATTTTGATGACTATAGATTTAGAATATGGCTTGAAATAAGACAGTGTGATGCCTCCTGCTTTGTTCTTTCTTAGGATATCTTTTGCTATTAGGGGTCTTTGTGGTGCCATATTCATTTCAAGAGTGGCCTTTTTTTACTACTGTAATAAATGCCATTGGAATCTTTTTTTTTTAACAGTTAAACTTTTATATTTACAATATTCTCTTCACTTTTGCCAGGTTTAAAATGTGTACAGAGCCTCGAAGGGTGAGAATTGTCAAGGGGAAAGAGGCTGGCTGAATCATGGGGTCCCTCATCCCCTCTCCCATGTCCCGGTTTGGGGAACTGCTGTCTATAGGATTCAGGGCCCAGGTCCCTGGCATTTAGAGAGTATGGCTATTTGGAGAGAAACCCAATTAAGCAGAAGGGGTGGGAAAAGAATGAAGTTTCCATGGGTAAAGGTGAGAGAAGAGACAGTCAAGTTCTGGGGAGCCAAGACCAGGGATTCTGGATCTGGCTATCAATGGAATACAGCATCCCAACCCCTACTCAACTTTGGCACTAACAACCTACAAAATTATGGCAAATGAGGATTCTTTCCTTTTCTACTAGTGTCCCTTAAACACATGTTTGTTTGTTTGTTTTCCTATAGACTCAAATCCTATCTCGAGTGCCCTCTGGGAAGTCACCTTACATACGTTCTTTCAAATTCTTCCTGCTGGTGTTTACTCAAGCCCATCCCCACTGCCCCCTCCATTTGTTTCTCAGCACAGCTGATTTCAGTCTCTCCCTAACCTGTCCCCTGAAGCCTTTATTCCCTGTTTTCCTCCCCTCCACCACTCTATTTTTTAAGCCTTGACAGCTGAGGAAAGAGGGGGCAGGTCACAGGGAGTTGGCAGCTAAGGGTAAAAGCTGGTTTGACACTGAGACTTAGGATGGCTTCAAAGAGGGAGACAAATGGGGGAAAGGAAAACTGAGGCAGAGAGGGAGGAATGAGACATGGAGAAGATAGACACAGGTGGGCCCCCTTTAGGTGCTACCTCCACTTCCCTCATATCCATGTTTACCTGCTCTGGCCCAGGACTGGGAAATCCTTGGCACGTTTTGGGTTGTCTTTCACCCCAAAACTCAGCTACCCAGTTTGGCACGAATGAGCAATGTGAGGACTGAGGTAAAGGTTGTGCTCAGACCGCAATGAGGGCTTTGGCAGATCCCATGCCCCTGACCCCTAACTCAGAATCTCTGGGAAGGGAGGTGCAGAGCTTTCCCTTCTGGATTTGTACATTCCCGTCAGCTTCTGTCAATTTAAAGTCTGTTCCCACCTGTTGTATCAGGAAGCATTAGGTGCTGGGCCTGAGGCCTGAGTATACAGAGAAATGCTGGAGAGAAAGGGACCATCTCCATGGGAAAACACACATTCACATGCAAAAACATGTTTCTGCTCAGAGAAAAGTGCCTCGGACCCATGGGAAAACAAGTTCCCAGACAGCACAGGGATGCATGGATCTCCTGTCTCCCTGGCAGGGATTCTGTGTCTGTCGTCTATGGAAGGTGAGGCTCTACCCAGCAGAATGTGCTTCACCTGACTTGTGCCATGTGGGGATATACATGCTTCACTGGAGTAGATGGGAGGGCTGGCTGTGATTTTCCCAGTTACCACACTGGGTTAAGTGGTGACCAAGGGTCACTACATGTGAATACGCCACTTCCAGGGTCTCCATGGGGTAGGGGAAAGAGAGGAGATGGGAGAAGACAAAAGGAAACATGATTCTGTGGTATAAATCCCCATAGAAATTCTTTGAGGGGGCCAATATGTGTCCAGGACGGAGAAAAAAAAAACTCACCCTGTACACGGGAAAACACACCTCATTGTGAGAAAGCACACCTCCACGTGGGAAAATTCTTCCATGCTTCCACACACCAAAGACTGGTGTCTCAGTGGAGGAGACAAATGCCCCCCAGTTGTTCAAAGGCCCGGTTCCAGAGAAAAGAATTGGCCTCTCTGCATGGGAAAAAGACACATCCCTGTGAAGAAACTCATTTCTATCTAATGCTTCTCAATGTGTGACAACTCCACACAAGAAAAGCCTGCCACCAAGTTCTCCTCCTTGCCTTCCAAGTGTCACTTCCTGAGGGGGAAGGGCTGGGGAGTAGGACCCCCAAGCTGCCCCCTATACCACTGTAATGGAGTGGAGGTGAGATAGTATGTGGTTGTGGCTGGCAGCAGTGGGAGGAGGGTGAGGGAAGGGCCCAAATGGATGGAGGCAGTGGGGTGTCACCGGGAGGTGGGCAAGGCAGCCAATACGTGGCATAAGGAGGCAGGCGTGGTGGTAGTGAAGAGCTCTGTGTCCAAGTTGTGCAGGTGGGGCACAAGCTCCAGCTAGAAAGCCACCTTGTTGGCGTAGTAGTTGTCACCCACACATGGCTTCAAATCCAATGTGCAGGTACTGCTTCTCCTTGCTTTCTCAAAGAGGTTTGGCTTGGTGTGGATGAACTTGGTGTCCTGTGGCATTGGCTGGTTAGGGTCGCCAGTCTTGGCGAAGTTGGTCCAGTAGGTCATGACCATGGCATTGAGCATTACATCATTCTTAGAGAGGTTGCAAAGGAAGAAGTCAGTGGCACCCACCATGGGCACACCAAAGACATATGAATGTTCATCCCCATGTGCTGCGTCTGCCCACTTGGGCTGACCCTCAGCATGGCAGTGATGATAGAAGGTGTAAAAATAGACAGGGTACTGGTAGCATGAAGCTTGGTGGTGGCACGGTTAGTGCCACCCACTGGAGGTTAGTAAAAAGTGCCAGTAGGGTCTTGCCCTGCATCTTGCCATTGTCCCGGTGGGCCCAGTCTGTGTACATAAACTCGGTGGTCTCCTGCAGCACATCCTTGCCCTCTGGGTAGCCATACAGGTTATCCACAAAGTTGGAGACTACAAAGTCAAAGGCGCTGGCGAATACACCGTCCTGACTCTCTGCTGAGTCTTCCATGAACTTGAGGCCCTCTCCTTGGTTGACACCGATAAGCATGTTGTAGCTGAAGAATTCTCACCGATAAGCATGTTGCAAGAGGATCTCAGGGTCATCAAGGATGATGTCACTGTCTACCATAGCCCGAAGGTGATGGGGTAGCAGGCAGGCTGCATGTCCTGATCCATCAGCTCCCAGGAAGACTTCTGGCACAGAAACTCCAAACCTTCAGCACTGTCACAGCCCACCTTAGCTGCAAGCAGTTGCTTGTACCTGAACAGCTGGTAGTTGACAGACCAGCTGGAAATGGCAGTGCCACTCTGGGCAATGACCTTCTGGAATAGCCCTTCCGAATGGTAGGAGAGGATCAGAAGGTTGACACAGGAGGTTCCTGCCCCAGACCCAAAGATGGTGATGTGCTTGTGGTCACCCCCAAAGTGGGAAATGTTTTTACTGAGCCAACAGAGGGCCTAGATCTGGTCCAGGAGTCCATAGTTGCCTTTTGCAGCCTGGTCTCCAGTGCAGAAAAAAAACAGCATCTCAAGCTGGTAGTTGAGCGTGGTTACCATGACGTTGCCATAGGTGGCCAAGACAGAGCAATCAAACATGTTCCCCGTGCCCTCCATGTAGGAGCTGCCATACAGAAACAGCATCACTGGTTTCTTAGAGTTCCGGAAAACTGTCTGGAAGATTGAGCATCACTTTGACATGCTTTTTTTTTTTGAGCAGACCATCTTCAGTGGGCTCATAGAGATTGAGGTACAGGCAGTCCTCACTCTGGTTCTGCACATAGGTAGCGGCTGCCTCCAAGTTGTTGGCGAACCACACGAGAAGCACGATGGTGGGCAGCACCTAGTGTAGGTTCTGCAGGCAGGCAGGCAGCAGAGTGGTGGTGTTGCACAAGCTGGGCCACGAGGCGGAGGCCTCAGATGGCAGGGAGCAGTGAGTACCCAGAGGTGGCCGGGCATAGGGCATGCCCAAGAACTGTAGTCGTGGCCCAGGATCTCGTTGTTGAGCTTGGGATGTACACCGTGTACTAATCCGTAGACAGTGGTCACCGCTGGAATGCGCTCTTCCCCGAGGCTGCGGAGGCCCAGGCCCTGGCTGCCTGGAGCACCACTTTGAGCCCTCGCTAGCCACACCAGATACAGCACCAGCAGACACATTTGGATAGGTGGAAGTCCTTCCATCCTGAAAGAGGAATGGAGACTCCCTTACCACAGAAGGGAGGAGAATGTGGGGAAAACACCATTGAATCTTGATAGGAATTGCATTAAATCTATAAATGGCTTTAGGTAGTATTGACATTTTAATAATATTGATTCTTCCAGTAAATGAATACAGGATAACTTTCCGTTTATTTGTCTTCTTCATTTTCTTTAATCAATGCTTTGTAGTTTTCAGAGTTGAGATTTTTCACTTCCTTAGTTAAATTTATTCCTAAGTATTTTATTGTTTTTGATGCTATTCAGAAAATTTGTTGTTAGTGTATAGCAGCTACTAATCTTTATATGTTAATTTTGTATTCTGAAACTTTACTGAATTTGTTGATTAGATCTAACAGTTCTTTGGTTAGCCACTGGGATTAAGATTTTTTATATAGGAAATGTCATCTGCATACAGAGACAATTTTACATCTTTTTCAATTCTGATACTTCTCTTTTTTTCACCTGATTGCTCTAGTTAGGACTTCATGTACAATGTTGAATAACAGTGGTGAGAGTGAGCGCCCTTGTCTTGTTCCTGATCTTAGAGGAAAAGCTTTCAACCTTTCACCATTATGATATTAGCTGTGGATTTGTCATACATGGCTTTCATTATGTTGAAAAGTGTTCTTTATATGCCTCATTTGTTAAGAGTTTTTATTATGAATATATGTTGAATTTTGTCAAATGCTTTTTCTGAGTCTATTTAAATGATAAAATGATTATTTTCTTTCATTTTGTTAATGTAATGTATCACATTGATTGATTTGTGTATGTTGAACCATCCTTGCATCCCTCGAATAAATCACACTTTATCTTGGTCAATGATCTTTTTAATGTGCTGCTGAATTTGTTTTACTGGTATTTATTGAGAATTTTAAATCTATATTTACCAGGGACATTGGCTTGTAGTTTTCTTTTTTAGTAGTGTCCTTTTCTGGTTTTGGTATCAGGATAATGCTGGTCTCATAAAATGAATTTGGGAAGTTCCCTCTTCTTTGATTTTTTGGAAGAGAATGAGAAGGACTGGTATTAATTCTTTAAATATTGGGTAAAATTCACCTGAGAAGCCTTCTGGTCCTGGGCTTTTCTTCATTGGGAGCCTTTTGATAACTGATTCAATGTCTTTACCAGTAATTAGTTTATTTGGAATTTCTATTTCTTCCTGATTCAGACTTTTTAAGTTGTAGATTTGCCTTAATTTATTCTTTCTCTAACATTCTTCCTCTTTTTATGTTGATACAAGATTCTGACCTATATCATTTCCTACTCTCTGAAGACCTTCTTTTAATATTTCTTACAGGGCAGGTCTGCTGGTATGGTAACAAATTTCCTCAACTTTTGTATGTCTGAGAAAATATTTCTTCTTCACTTTTAAAAAGAAATTTCACTGGATACAGAATTCTAGGTTGATGAGTATTTTTTTTTTCTTTTGATACTACTTCACACCACTCTATTCTTGCTTGCTTGGTTTCTGAAGATGAGTCTAGTGTAATTTGTATCTTTGTCCCTGAATGGGTAAGGAGGTTCCCCCTACCTCACTGTGGTTTAGTGTCTCATTAATTTTGGAAAATTTTTGGTCATTGTTACTTCAAATATTTATTTTATTACTTTCCCTCATTCTTATTCTTCTGGTATCCCCATTTCATGTTGAATGCTACATATTTTGTAATTGCCACACAGATTTTGGATATTCTGTTCTTTTTTTCCCATTCTTTTCTCCCTTTTTTTTTATTTGAGGAGTTTCTATTGATATATCTTCAAGCTTATTAATCATTTTCTCAACTATGTCCAGTATACTGATGAGCCCATCAAACACATTCTTTATTTTGTTGGAGTATTTTTGATTTCTAGCGTTTCCTTTAGATTCCTGGAGTTTCCATCTCTCTGTTTAAATTCCCCATATGCTCTTGTATGTTTTCTATTTATTTTTCCATTCTCTTAGTATAGTAATCATAGTTATTTTAAATTTTAAGTTTGATAATTCTAAAATATCTGCTATATCTAATTCTGGTTTTGATGCTTGCTTTATCTCTTCAGACTTTTTTGCCTTTTTCATAACTTGTAAATTTTTTCATTTAAGTGAGAAATAGAGTATTAAGTATAGGGAACTGAGGTAAACAGGCCTTTAATGGGAAGTTTTATGTTTATGTAACTTGGAGTTAGGCTTTTTCTACTGTTTGTTGTAGCTGTGTATTAGTAGCTTTAATCCACCCCACCACCACCATTGTCTTTCATTTTCCCTACAGAATCCATTTTAAATTGATCCTGAGGCTTTCAGTTCTTTCAGTTTTGTATTCATTATTATACAGTCCTATTGTGGTGGAGTTTAAAGATGCAGGGAAGATAAGCATTCTATAACTTTAAGATCAGGCCTCATTTTCTTAGAGAGCCTATGTCTTTGGGCTATAACATTCACAAGTGCTATTCAGCTTTTTATTTTCTCTCTTAGGTGATAAAGGAAGGGTAGAAGAGCCTAGAATTGAATAATTAGCTTTTATCCACAGTGGGCCTCTAAAGAGGCTGTAGCTGTGTATCTCTCTTCCTTCACATCAATGGTTACAGGATGCTAGAGTTTAGCATATCCCTTCTCCCGGGTCAGTTAGGCTCCGGTAAGACTAAGTAGTTTAGGTTCTGATAAAATAGTTTTCTTTGAGAGCAGGACTTTATTAAGGAGAAGAGAACACTCTGAGAATATTTTGAAATGGTTAATTTTCCTCTCCCCCTGACAGAAGCATGAGGCAATTTTCTCAAGTTTCAAACAGAACCTGATAAGCTTCCTGGAGATAAAACTCATAAGTGTGGGGACTCCCTAAGTATTCCTCAAGCTAGTTCCACATTTAGTCTCCAGCAATTACTCAAATACCCTTTAAATGCTTTCACCAAACTCCACCTGTGGCTCTTGCTCCCTATAGGCTGCATCTACCTCTCTCTCCAGTTTAGGGTATAGCTGTGCCCTCAAGCCGTGAACTCAATCTTGAATGGATTTAAGAGTTGCTAACTATCAGATTGTTCCACTTTTTTTTCTTGGTGTGAGGACAGGAATGACAACTTCTAAGCTCTTTAGATGTTAGACCAGAAATCAGAAGTCCTCTAAGTTTTTCTCTTTTATAACATATCTAACTTAATCAGTCATTTTTTGACTTCTCATAATGTTTATAACTATTCTGGCATTCATTTTATTTGCCTTTGCTTAACATTCCATTTATATGGGAAATTTCTTCCTTGATATTATAACCTCTGTAGGACATCATAACACATTCTGTATGCTTAATAACTGATGAATTTCATTAAAATTTAGGACATCATATGCTCTGTTGTCTTAATCCTATGGAAATAAATAATAGACACGTTCTTTCAGATTTCCTGTTTTTAAGAAAAATAGGATTTTAGTCAAGCAATATATATTAGACTTGCTATCCTACAGAAAGATTTCTGAATCTTTGAAATTCCTAAAAACACCATCTAAATCTGAATTTGTACACATTAACAGTGATTTTATTGCTGAATAATGATAATAGTTACAATTATACAGTACTTACTATATGCAAGTCATCGCTACCAGATTTTTTAAATTATTTTTAGTCCTTATAATAACCTTAATAAGTGAGTATCCTTTTATTCCTACTTTGTAGTTGTGGACAGTGAAACTTGGAAAAGTTAGAAGCTTTCTACAAAATCAAACAGTGATATGGAATTCAAAAGACATAGAACCCAAACCCAAGTTTATGTGATTATAGTCAACATTCTTAATTACTCTCCTACATGATCTCTCATGTATGTCTACTCTGCTACATGGACTCCCAATCTATCTCAACTCTATAAATCTTACCTTTTCAAATAAATCTTTCTTTATCTACCCTTTTGGCTTCAAACTGTTAAACCTTATTAAAGAAAAATAGACTAGCCCAAGGTGTCCAAGGTGTCTTGCATGGTACTTTTCCCAATACACCAAGTTTTGAGAGGACATTATACATACTGTTGGTCAGCAGATGGTTCTGCTGCAGTGGATTGAGGGTAGGAGCACCTCCAAGGCCTGGCCGGCCAGCCAAAGCTGCATGAGTAATTCCATGTTGGGGTCCAGAAGCAGCAAGAGGAGACTGCATCTTATCCTTATCCCAGGAAGATTCACTTCCACCTGAAAAACATTTAAATGAACAGATTGTAACTTGACAACTTTTCATGAGAAAGCTTTTTAAAAATTCCTTTTCTAGGGTTGTAATTATTAATATTACGTCTTAGAAAATTATTATTAAATGTAAGTAAGTCATTTTAGTATGGTTTTAAAAACTTTCAATAACCTTGGATTTAAGCTGCCTCTGGGAAGATTACACAATTCTCAGTAATATAGGCCCACTAGCCTTACAGGTAGTCTAAACAAATCCAGAATCATAATGAGTAGCTTTTGAAAAGCATTTATATGTTGAACATTATTAACTGACCACTACTGCTTCCAATTCCAACCCTCTAACATACGTATGCTATATTTTGATGAAGAGCAGATGCCATTCGCTCAAAAAGAACAAACTCATTTATAAGAACATAATAACATATAAAAATATATGTTAAGAAGTAAAATGACCAGTCATTTTGTTCTCAGATCCAGTCCTCAAAAAGTTAATCTCTTCATACACAGTGAATTTTTGTATAGAATAAGATAGATAAAATATAAAACCATGGCCCCCAGTTTGAAATTGTACTTTACTTTGATCATTTATGCTAGAGAGTAAAGTAAAATGTGTATGAATGAGACTACTATATTATTGCAATGATCTACGATGGTATAGCTGTTTCATCTGGCACTTAGCATAATATAGGGACAGAAACATTACTTAAAACTATATAAGAAACAACCACGGAATTATTTCCAGTGCATAATTTTAAGGAAAATACTATAAACAGAGGGGTAAGGGGTTGATTTCCAGTCACTTCAGTTGCAGACAGTCTGGCTTTAGAAAAAAAGTCGTCCTGTGGGCGGCTCCATCTATATGCTTGATGTGGTTCATTCATTCAGGGGTCAGTAGTTTGGCTCTCATTCCCATGATGGGTTTGTGACATTAGCATCTCTACCTGGTTAATTATCCCATATGTTGCCTAAAACATTGATCCTGTTTGGTGGAGGGGTTTAGGCCTAGGAAAATTGGACATTCTGTAAAATATGTGCATTTACTGTTTTTTTGGATTTTTTTGTTTTTTTGTTTTGTTTTGTTTTTTTAAGGTATAAGGAAATCAACATGCTCATATTCCTAACATTTAACATTGTAATAGTTTTCACTTCTTTGAGTTCCCTCTCAGGCTTTGTACATATGGATACTCATTTTTACATTACAAATGCTCTGCCATGTTGCTTCGGGTATCAGTTACAAAGTGTTATGGCTACATAGTAGCCTACTGAATTAATGTACTATAATTTATTAAACATTGGCCTTTGAGCCTGTTTCAAATTCATCACTATTATAAATTACACCATAACAACAACATTTATTTGAATTATTTCTTTAGAATCAACTAATTCCCTGGAGTGGGAATTCTGACTCAGAAATGAACATTTTTATACTTTTGCTTCCAAGTGCCACATTTGCAAAAGCAGTTTTTAGAGTTGAAGACTTTTTAAGGAAATGTTTTCAAAGCCAGTTTGTATTCTCTCTGAAAATTTAAATTTTATTTAAGAAAACTATCTGCTAAAATCTCTGAGAGGCTTTTATTTTTAACCTTTCTACTCATTCATCTACACTTGCCCCAGCTCTATAAATCCACCACTTCATCAAGACTCTTTCAAACCTCCTTTTGGCCAAAGTCAGTCTTTAATCCGAAAGTGGGGTTCTTGGCCAGTGTCCAACTAGATGAGTTCCAGATAAGGAAACACCAGATTCTCCAGCAGCATATGTAAAGGCTGAGGGGTACGTGGCCCTGCCCACATGGACATAGATTTTCCAATCAAATGGGGAAGAAATAAGTAGCTAATTGTTTAGTTACTGCTGTAAGTCATTCGGATGCCATGCATGGAAGCTTAGAAGGCAGATTTTTTTTTTTTTTTGAATTTGTTAGACCAACTTAATGGACCAGAAATCTTTCCCTTGATCATGTTGAGGTTTGGTGTGTTCACTGAAAACATACAACTGTCCTATGACTACGCAAAATTATACTCTCTTTTCATCCAGATTTTTTCTGTTGTGTAGTAATTGCCTAAGAGCAGGGAGGTAATCTATGGTTAGTGCATTGACATAAGATAGCATTCACAAATTTGAAATTCCAATTAAAATCGATAAGATATTTTTATGCTGCAATGAACAGGAATGGTGGAGGGAGAGAAATATTTTAATAAACAATGAAATTAACTACATTGCAACACAGAGAATTCTTTATAGTAACATTCGGCTAATAAACATTAATATCAGAAAATGCAAAAATTAGAAAGATCAATTGTTAAGCAAAAATGGAACTACTCCATTATTTTAGCACTAAGTCTAAGATATAAATTACCTCACCATTACAGAATTGTGATTTGTGAAATGATGAGAAAAACACTGACAAAGAAAGATACATTTAGAAGACATTAAATTATATCACTGATATTAATATGGGATTGCGTAATCATAGCAGCAACAGCATACAGCAATATTAAGGCTAAGATCATGTCAAAATTTATTTTATACCACGCAACAACTCTTACCCTGTGGGCGCAGCTAATTCCCACATTTAGTCAGCCTGAGTATTAATCCCATCCACTGACCTACTAACAGCAATAAAGGCTTGGTGACAACAAAAGATCACATACAACCCGCACAAAGATCATGTCCAGAGCTCCCGGCATAAGGCATCAAGGAGAGTGCGCCACTGGGCTACACAGGACACATTCCACATTAGATCATCTGGCTAAGGCTGAGAGATGAAACAAATATTTCTGATACATAGAAATGAACACAGAGAGGTTAATAAAATGAGAAAACAAAGAAACATGCCATGAATGAAACAATAGGAGAAAACTCCAGAAAATAAGCTAAATGAAATGGAGACGAGCAACCTAAAAGAGACAGAGTTCAAAATAATGGTTATAAGGATGCTCAATGAAATTAGGGGGAGAATGGATGAAAACAATGAGAATCTCAATAGCACATAAAAGGACATAGAAACCATAAAAAAGAACCAGACAAAAATGAGGAATACAATAATTGAAATGAAGAATACACTTGAAGGATTCAACAGTAGATTGGATGAAGCAGAAGATCAAATCAGCAAATTGGAAGACAAGGTAGCAGAATACACCTGATCAGAAAAACAAAAAGAAAAAAAGAATTTTAAAAAAATTATGAGAGTTTAAGAGACCCCTGGGACAACATGAAGCATAAAAAGATCTGGGTAATAGAAGTACCTGAAGATGAAGAGAGAGAGAAAGGGAATGAGAATCTCTTTGAAGAAATAATGAATGAAAACTTCCCTAACCTGACAAAAGATTTAGACATACAAGTTCAGGAAGCACAGAGTCCCAAACAAGAGGAATTCAAACAGACCTACACCAAGACACATCATCATTAAAATGCCAAAGGTCAAAGACAAAGTGAGAATCTTAAAAGCAGCAAGAGAAAGGCAGCTAGTTATGTACCCCCATTGGAATGTCTGCTGACTTTTCAATGGAAACTTCGGAAGCCAGAAAGGAATGCTAAGAAATATTCAAAGTTATGAAAAACAAGAATCTACAAACACAGATACTTTACCCAGCAAGGCTTTCAATTAAAATGGAGTGTGAGATAAAGAGCTTCCCAGACAGGAAAAGGCTTAAGGAATTCATCGCCAACAAGCCAGCATAACAAGAAATGTTAAAAGGTCTTCTGTAAAAAGAGAAGGGGTTAAAAAGAAAATAAAAATAACAAATATGAATAATAAAGTGACAGTAACAATGTACCTATCAGTAATCACTTTAAATGTAAACGGATTAAATGCTCCAATCAAAAGTCCTAGGGTAGCCAAATGGATAAGAAAACAAGACCCATGCATATACTGTCTGCAAGAGACCCACTTCAGATCAAATGACACTAACAGACTAAAAGTAAAGGGATGGAAAAAGATATTTCATAGAAATGAAAATGAAAAAAAAAAGAGAGGGTAGCAATACTTATATCAGATAAAATAGTCTTTAAAACAAAGGCTATAACAGGAGACAAAAAAAAGGGCATTACATAACGATAAAGTGATAGATAAATCAAGAGGACATAACCCTAGTAAACATATACACACCCAACATAGGAGCACCTACATACATAAAGCAATTATCAACTGACATAAAAAGAGAGATCAACAGTAATATACCCATAGTAGGAGACTTTAAGATTCCATTGACACCAATAGACATCTTCCTGACAAAGAATCAGCAAGGAAATAATAGACCTAAAAGACATACCAGACCAGATGAATTTAATAGATATTTTCAGAGCATTTTACCACAAAGCAGCAAAATCGACTTTCTTCTCAAGTGCACATGGAACATTTTCCAGGATAGACCACATGGTAGGACACAAAACAAGTTTCAATAAATTTAAGAAGACTGAAATCATATCAACCATCTTCTCTGATCACAATGGTATGAAACTAGAAATCAAGTACAAGAAAAAAATGGAAAATACACAAACACATGGAGGTTAAATAACATGCTACTAAACAATGAATGGTTTGTTAATGAGATCAAGGAAGAAATCAAAAAATACCTAGGGACAAATGAAAATAAAAACACAGCAACTCAATATTTATAGGACATAGAAAATTCAGTCCTAAGAGGGAAATTCATAGTAATATAGGACTATCTCCAAAACAAGAAAAACTCAAATTAATAATTTAATCTTACAATTAAAAGAATTAGAAAAAGAACAGCAAACAAAGCCCAAAGTGAATAGAAGGAAGGAAATAATAAATATCAGAGTGGAAATAAATGAAATAGAGTCTAGAAAAACAATACAAAAGATTAATAAAATCAAGAATTGGTTATTTGAAGGATAAACAAAACTGACAGACCCTTAGCTAGCCTCATAAAGGAAAAAAATAGAGAGGATTCAAATAAATAAAATCAGAAATGAAAGAGGAGAAGTAACCATGGACTCAACAGAAATATAATGGATCATAAGAAAATATGACAAGCAATTATATGCCAACAAATTGGACAATTTAGAAGAAATGGACACATTCCTAGAAACACAAAATCTCCCAAGACTGAGTCAAGAAGAAACATAAAATCTGAACCTACTGATTACCACCAATGAAATCGAATCGGTAGTCAAAAACCTCCCAAAAAACATAAGTCCTGGACCAGATGGCTTCATAGGCGAATTTTACCAAAAATTCAAAGAAGAATTATCCCCTACTTTTCTCAAACTATTCCAAAAAATTCAAGAGGAGGGAAGACTCCCTAACTGCTTTTATGAGGCCACCATTACCTTGATTCTAAAACCAGGCAAAGACATTACGCAAACAAGAAAACTATAAGCCAATATTTCTTATGAACATTAATGCAAAAATTCACAACAAAGTTTTAGGAAACCAAATTCAGTAATACATTAAAAATATCATACAACATGCTTAAGTTAGATTTATTCCTGGGATGCAAGGTTGGTACAATAACCACAAATCAATTAATGTGATACACCACATTAACAAATCTAAAGATAAAAATCATATGATCATATCAATAGATGCAGAAAAAGCATTCAACAAAATCCAGCATCAATTTATGATAAAAATTCTCGGCAAAGTGGGAATAGAGGGAACATGCCTCAAGATAATAAAGGCCACATGTGACAAACCTACAGCTCACATCACACTCAATGGGGAAAGGCTAAAAGCATTTTCCTTAAGATCAGAAACAAAAAAAGGATGCCCACTTTCACCACTCCTCTTCAATATTGTATTGGAAGTCTTAGCCACAGCAATAAGACAAGAAAGAGAAATAAAATGCATTCAAATTAGAAAGGAAGAAGTAAAACTCTCGTTATTTGCTGATGACATGATACTTATATAGAGAACCCTAAAGATTCCACCAAAAAAACTACTAGAACTGATCAATGAATTCAGTAAAGTAGCAGGTTACAAAATAAATATTCAGAAGTCAGTGGCATTTTTATACACCAATGATGAACTTTCAGAAAGAGAAATTAAGAAAACAATCCCATTTACAGTTGCGTTGAAAACTATAAATTACTTGAGAATCAAATTAACCAAGAAGGTAGAAGGCCTGTTTTCAAAAAATTATAAGCCATTGAAAAAAGAAATTGAAGAACATACAAATAAATGGAAGCATATACCATGTTCATGAGTAGGAATAATCGACATTGTTAAAATGGCCATACTACCCAAAGCAATCTATAGATTTAATGCAATCCCTATCAAAATATCAATGGCATTTTTCAGAAAGATAGAATAAATAATCTTGTAATTTATATAGAGCCATAAAAAAAAACCCAAATAGCCACGGCAATCTTGAGAAAGAAAAACAAAGTTGGGGGTATCACACTACCTGATATCAAACTATTCCACAAGGCTACAGTAATCAAAACAGCATGGTACTGCCATAAACACAGATACATTGACCAATGGAACAGAATAGAGAGCCCAGAAATAAATCCACGCCTATATTCTCACTTAATATAGGACAAACGAGGTAAGAATATACAATAGGGAAATAAATGGTATTGGGGAAATTGGACAGATACATGCAAGAGAAAGTAGCTGGACCACCATCTTTCACTATATACAAGAATAGACTCAAAATAGATTAAAGACTTAAATGTAAGACCCAAATCCTTAAAATTTCTACAAGAAAACATAGGCAGTAAACTCTCTGATATTACTAACAGGAATTTCTTTTCAGATATATCTCCTTGGGCAAGAGAAACAAAAGAAAAAATAAACAAATAGGACTATGTCAAACTAAAACGTTTTTGTGCAGCAAAGGAAACCATCAACAAAACAAAAAGACAATCAACTGTTTGGGAAAAGATATCCGCTAATGATACATCTGATAAGGGGTTAATATCCAAAATATATAAAGAGCTTATACAACTGAACGACAACAACAGCAAAAAATAAACCATCCAATTAAAAAAGTGCAGAAGACCAAAACAGATACTTCTTCAAAGAGGAAATACAGATGGCCAATAGATATATGAAAAGATGTTCAAGGTCACTAATCATCAGAGAAATGCAAATTAAAATCACAATGAGATATCATCTCACACTTGTCAGAATGGCTATCATTGATAAATCAATAAAACAAGTATTGGCAAGGATGTAGAGAAAAGCGAACCGTCATACACTGTTAGTGGGATTGCAACTTGGTATAGCCACTATGGAAAACAGTATGGAGGTTTCTCAAAAAATTAAAAATGGACATATGTTTTGACCCGGCAACTGCACTTCTGGGTATTTATCCAAAGAAAACCAAAACAATAATTCATAAAGATCTATGCACTCCAATATTCATGGCAGCACAATTTACAATAGCCAAGATATGGAAGCAACCTAAATGCCCATCAACAGACGATTGGATAAAGAAATTATGGTTCATATATACAATGGAATATTAGTCAGTAAGAAAACAAAATTCTACCATTTGCAACAACGTGGATGGACCTAGAGGTTATTATGCTGAGTGAAATAAAGCAGAGAAAGATAAATACCATATGATTTCACTTATGCAGAATCTAAGGAAAAAAAGAACAAACTAATAAAAAGCAGTCTCACAAATATAGTGGACAATTTGGTAACAGATAGAAGGGAGAGGGTGAGGGGGCTTGGAGAATGGGGTGAAGGGTTAAATAAGTACAAATTAGCAGTTGATAGTTGGTCATGGGGATGCGGAGCACAGCAGAGGGAATGCAGTTAGCATTAATTGATGGCTAAATGGAGGACCATGGGAGGGAGGGAGCAATTGGGGGATCATTTTATGAACTATATAGATGTCTAACCAATGTACTGTAAACTCGAAACTAATTTAAATAAATGAATTAACAATATATGTTTATTTCATAAATTGATAATCTTTTAGTCCGCATTCAATATTAAAGACTACCTTAGACATTAGTCTCATGTTTTATACATAATATATTCCAAATGAGCTGGAATAAAAATGTTTTTAAAATTTCATTAATGGAATCCAAGGTGGATTTTTGTGCACTTTGATAAGAGCTTTAGATAAACTATTCCCAATGACTCTCATCTTTTTGACTACTGTGTTTTCAATGATAGAAGGAGGGTTGTTACTGGTTATTCACATCTTCACTGAGCATGGATATAAGAAATTATCCTACACTCTGAAGGAAACTGAATTAAGTACATGAATTAAGTGACTGAAAAATCTGGGACACCTTTGATATTTGCATTAGAAGGCATTAAAGTTCTGGACATGTTTTTGTCTTTTGACCTAAAATCTTTACCATTTTTAAGTTTATGCAAATTGACTTATGACTCAGTTTGGAAGCTCTTGTAGCCCCAAATTTTGCATAACCCTATGCCCCTTTTCCAATCCGTAGTCATATTTACTTCCCTTAATGCTAATGAAATATTTTTACCTATCTACTCTAGTGCAAATATTTTTTTTTTAATTTTTACCACAATGTGGAGGGCTTGGGTATCTACTTTCTTTTTCCTACTTATGTATCTATGTATATATCTATCTGTCATAACAAAACACCAAACACTATAGACAAAATGTTTGTGTCCCCCAAAAATTCATATGTTAAATCTTCATCCCTAATGTGATAGTATTTGGAGGTGGGGCCTTTCGGAGATGATAACGTCATAAATGGTAAATGGTATAATGCCTTTACAAAAGAGGCACAAAGAGCTCCTGAGCCCCTTTTTGCCATATGAAGACATGGCAAGAATATGGCTGTCTATGAACCAGGAAGAGGGCCCTAATCAGACACTGAATCTGCCAGCACCTCGATCATGGGTTTCCAGCTTCCAGAACTGTAATAAATTAATTAATGTTTTTTTTATAAACTACCCAGTCTATGGTATTTTTGTTATAGCAGCCTCAAAGAACTAATACATCACAGAATCGACAGCTTAAATGATAAAAGTTTAATTTCTCACAGTTCTAGAGGCTAGAAGTCGAAGATCAAGGTATCAGTATGTTTGATTTCTACTGAGGCCTCTCTTCTTGGCTTGCAGATAGCCACTTTCTCCCTGTGTCCTTACATGGTCTTTCATTTGTATGTGCACATTCCTGGTGTCCCTTTGCATGTCCAAATTTCATCTTCTTATAAGGATCCCGGTCAGTTTGGATTAGGGCCTCATTTTATCTTCATCATTTCTTTAAAGATGCAGTCTTCCAATATGGTCACATCCTGAGAGGGTTAGGGCTTAAACATATGAATTTGGGGGGAAAACAATTCAGTCCATACCACTAGAGTATGCACTCTTAATGAACCAGATCATACTAGTTTATTAGGGATTCTTTCTAGTAAAGAGTAGAGAAACTGGATAGTGGGTTGGGGAAAATAGAGAAGCTTCATCAGTGTCTTCATCTTTCCTTCATGAAACTTCTTATTAGCTATAAACCTAATCTGATACAGTTCTAAGTAGAGAAGGATAATGTAGAAAGTGCAGCAAATTCTCAAGGATTGAATAAATGATTTCAGCTTTTCTATATCAACTATTTATCACTATTTTAGCTAAACGTTTAGTAAAACTAAAGCAATGAAATAAACAATATAGAGACTGTTACTACATTAAAGATATATTTAATTAATTTAATCTCAACTTTTCCAATGAGAAAGCAAGAGAGAACTACTTCTTTTTATAAGCCCCCATGTAGTAGAAATATATATTCCTAATTAGAATCATTGTAAAAATAATGAAGTGAGAAACTATGGGAAAATATTAATTTGGCAATGCATTTGACATTTTGTTGCCTTAGTTAAAACTTTTTAAAATAGTTTTCAGCAGAATTTTATTTTTTTTATTCTTTTATAATTAAGTTTATTGAGGTGACATTGGTTAATAAAATTATATAAGTTTCAAGTGTACAATTCAATAATACATCATATGTATATATATATTGCATTATGTGTTCTCTACCCAAGGTCAAATTTCCTTACGTCACCATATATTTGACCCTCTTTACCCTTATCTATTTCTCCCCCTCTACCCTTTTCCTCTAGTAACCACGAAACTGTTGTCTGTAGCTATGAGTTTTTGTTTGTTACTGTTGTCCATTTGTTACTTTCAGTTTCATATCCCATATATGAGCAAAATCATTAAGGTTCTCAACTTTTTCTCTCTGACTTATTTTGCTTTGCATGATTGTCTCAAGATCCACCCATGTTGTGGTACATATATACAGTGAATATTAGCCATAAGAAAAGGTGAAATACTACCATTGGTGACAACATGGATCAATCTTAGTTAGAAACTCTTGAATTTGAAATTTAAATTTTTTCTTGAAAACCTATTGTAAAATGTTAGGGCTCTCAGAGGACTGCTTATTTTTGTTGCTCTTTCTTTGCGAGGGAAGTGGTCAGAGGGCAGAGACTTCTGAATCATGGGAACTTTATAATAGACACATAGAATTTCAGAGAGAAAGGACCTTTATATCCATTTATTGAAATTAATGTAATAATTTCAAAAAGTAGCAGAATCGACATAAAATGAGTAGGATCCACAGAAGTATTTTAATTTACAGAAATTCTGCCTAAGTAGTACTCTTCCAACCCCCATTCTTCTGACACATCTAATAACAGAATGCTGACTATGGTAAGGTTTGTGAAAAGTATGGAAAATATTATATGTTTCAAAAAATTATCATAGGCCTACTAGCCAAAATCCCAAAGTATTTAAAATAGATATAAAATAAATACAGCAATAAGATTCTAAATATGAATACCAAATATTATTCTTAAACTTAACACTTTTACTTTATCAGACTACTGGTCCTCACTTTCTTAATGTGCTTTGCTGTTAAGAATGAGTAAAGGGAGCTGATAAAACATTGATATCACAGTGAAACATATCAGGATAATTTATTAATCAGTTTTAATCACCCTCTCCTTAGAGATTAATAATACTCTATAAATGCATAGGCTACTATTTCTATGGGCTGGAGTTTCTAAGACTACTAGGTTTAAATGAATCACATATAAGAGTTTCATATTTTAAAAAGGATCTCTGTCCTGTGACTCCAGTTGGGTGTGTATTTTGAAGTTTAAGAGGATCGATATTATAAAAGTTGTTATTATAAATTGGAAAGCACAAATGTAGAGGTTACTTATTATGAGAAAATATAAGTTAATTATTAAATCCAAAAGTATAGGCTTGGATGTGAAAAATGTAAACTCTTATAATAAGCCATCCTTACTTTCAGCCTTTTGTAGCTACAACAAAACACAACCTAAGGTTATTTGAAAAAAATGGACTTAAATTTATCATATCTCCAGTGATCTTGTATATATAAGGCACAGAGAAGGCAGCCAAATGGGAAGCACTCAAAGTCTATGTAACATATGGCCTAGGTCAAGCTTATTTTCTTATTCATAGAATATTTTGTATAACTGAAGTCCTAGCTAAATGTACATTTTTTGATAAATCTGAATAACATGTAGCCTCTTGTAGTAAAAAATATTGTCATAATTAAAGCAGTAAAGTCTTCATTGTTTAAATAATAATATGATGTGTGTGTGTGTGTGTGTATGTGTGTGTGTGTGTGTGTGTGTATTGTGAAAAGACAGATAAGAGACGAAGGCACTAACTACAGTTTTAGAACATTCTAAAATATCAATATATGAATTGAAAATTAGGAATATGTATGTACAGGTGTTACAATCTACAAACCTTGTCCTATTATACTTTTATTTGGTTCTCATATACATTCACAAAACAGAACATTCCGCAATTTTCTAGATTAATAATAAAAAATGCTCTGTATCTGTAATTTCAACTGATATATATATATATATATACATATACATATATGTATATATATGTATATATATATATATATAATAGATAACAAGTATTTATGTAGAAATGTTGAAAATGACTTTTTAAAATTGGTTTTAAGTCTCTTTTTTTTTTCTTTGAAATAGAAATAGCTATATCCTAAGGCTATGTAGGCTAGGAGTTTCAAGTTTCCTTGGAGGTACAATAGTGGCTCATTGATGGGTCCCTAGAGCTATACTCTCCAGTATAGTAGCCACTTTTCAAATGTGGCTATTTAAATTTAACTTTGGGTACTGAATAGACAATGCAACATACATGACATATTATTGAATCATACACTTGAAATCTATTTGATTTTATTAACCAATGTCACTCCAATAATTTTAACAAAAATAAATAAATTTAATTGTTCATATATTAAAATGAGATAAAATAAAAATTTCAGCCCTCAGTTCTACTAGTCACATTTCAAGTGCTCAAAACTCACATATGGCTATTGACTACCATATTGGGAAGTGCAGAGATCAATCATTTCCTTCATTGCATAAAGCTATATTAGACGATGCTATTGTAGAATATAACAAGTCACTGGTTAGTTTGTGTAAACCAGTTTAATACCAGAGGTATCCACAGCATCTTCAGTTCAAAGTATCCAATACTAAATTGACCATTATTCAAAGAAAGAGATCTTGTTCTTTTATTCTCTATATCTGGTAGTTGTAGAATTCAATTATTTAAACTGGAAAATTTTGAGTTCCTAATATGTGTCAGGTGCTACCTTCAGGTATTCAGAATACAAAGATAACAGATTCCTTGCCCTCAAAGATGACAAAGATATTATCTTTGCTCCCTGCTAAAGTAGCCAAGCTACTGAAATTGACTCTGCATTGGTTTGATTTCTATTGCCACTGCCACTTCCTTCTTTTGTACCCTTATTTCTTTCAGTTATACTCTCTCAAGTGCCTCTTAACTGACTTTCCTACTGCTATGCTCTTCTCCTCCAAGTGACCCCTGTCACTGCTGTCAAAATAATCTATCAGAAACAAAAATAAAAAAGGTAAATTATCACAAATAAAAATTTAATAAGTAGAGGGAAAACTGAGCAGAGTGATATCCAGAAAGCAAGAAAAGAAAATCCTGCTTCCATGATCACAAAGTTTACATGAAATAAACACTAGTAAAGGAAAATGAGTATGGACCAGCACGACAGGATTGAGGAAACTCTTACAAACAATTCATTTTGCATAATTTGAAAAAGACTCTGATCAAAAGGAGTTTTGCTACAGACATTGGAAGAAAATTGGTTTTTGTCTGCTAATAATATATTTGCAATTCCAAATTATAAACTCATCTTAATCACTCTTCTATGAACCCCACATATTTTTAAATTATCCTTGTATTTATCCTGGTATAATTTTGTGTTTCCTGAATCCAAATTTAAAAAAATTCTTCGATTTCATATAAACTATGTGCTGTGTTTAGTGCAGAACTTTTTTGTGTTTGTAACAAGACAGGATTTTTTTTTGAAGTTTTGATTCATTTCTTGCTAGTGTAAGTAGTACAAATTGAAAAATCTCAAAAACTATTACAAGTTCAAGTCATTCACAGTACTTTGTTATCTGAATTTGACTTCCTTCTGTTAGCCTTAATAGCATGTGGTTTGTATAAATGACATACATGTTATCAAGTCACTTTGAAATAATCACATAATGCCAACATCTTTTTCCCTTTTGTGGTCTCTGAAATATTGAACATCAACTGCTGAGGATAAATGCTAAGGATTTATTTTAAAGAGAAGAGTCCTACAATTCATAAGCTGTGACATACACTCTTGTGAGATATACCTTTAATTGTAGGTCCCTTAAGTAAAGAATTCATGTGAATGAAAAAAGGATCTATGAAGATAGAGTAAAACATTAAAATTTCAATTTTTGTTATTGTAATTAAAAAAATAAGTACATTATGTTTCACTAATATTTAAGATATGGATCATCACTGATATCCTCACTAGTCAAGAACTAGTGGCATCTCAAAGGAAAAGTGGGATTTCACAGCAGAGCGAGTGACTGGCCATCGTCAACTCCAGTCTTTTACGTACTCTTACCCCATTGTGATGTATATATGTATTATTGTGGTGGGGGGTGCCATATATTAATGTCATCTCTACAAATATTAATATTTATCTTTCACAGTTATCTTTACAAGTATCAAAAATGATTGGGAGTACCTATAAAGTGATCTCTAGATAACAGAATTCATTTTGTCCAGAAAATCGAAATGAAGCCATTATGATCTTTTGTAGCAAATGAGGAAAGTTAATTATTACTAACATAACAACTTTTGTTTTTGAGATATCATTTATTTGTATGCCTTGGAGTGGTGAGTTTAGAGTGATCTTACTTGACTGGCAGTTGCCAACTGGCAAAGTTCTATGAGAAACAGTAGCAGATAGAGACAACTGCGAAATAGTGAGGGAAGGACTGTATCCTACCAAAGTTAGAATAGCATTGTAGAAATAGCATCAGACAGACCTAGGATTGAATCTTGGCTCCTCCGACTAATATCTCTAGGTTTTGGAATGAATAATAAAGCCCTTTGAGACTCAGTTTCCTGGTATCTAAAAATGGAGATAATATCTACCCTCTCTATGGTTATGGTAAGAATTAAATAAGAAAAAAAATGTAAAACATTTAGCACAATAGCTAGATATATTAAGCACTAAATACCATTTAAATTATTTTAGACTATAAAAGACAAAGTAAAATGTTTAAGCTATTAACATAATTAACTTGTCTATAAAATACATTTTTTTATTAATACTACCACCATGATGAAGATCACCAGCGATCCTAAAAATTAAATAAATAATCCACAATGGTGAAAATCCATTATTTTTGCAGGTAGTACATTTATACTCATGACCATATGCATTTTAACATATTATCCTTAAAATGAACTGTATTATCAGGTATGTTAATGGACTGAAAAGCAAGAACTCCAAATACAATTTTACTGGGCTACTTCCAACAATATATCAAGTGGTTCAGCGGATGTAATTACTGCTAAACCTTGCCAAGGATTTGAAATGTGCCCATTAACTCAGTAATTCCCAATCTGTCTATAAGTCAGTCATACTTTAAAAACGTGCCTGTCACAACGTAGGTGACAGAATCTATTGATAATTATACAATAAAATCTCTTTGAACATTTAAATGTATACTCCCAAATTTTTCTTAAAAGACATCATATTAGTTGAATAAAACTTTGTCTCAGAAGCATATGCAAGAAGATAAAGAAAATAGCGTGTATTTCAGAAAGTTTAATATATATGTTTAATATATATAAAAGTTTAAATTTTTTTTCCCAAAAAACAACTGAGTGTATTAAGAAGGGTGAGTGAAATATAAACAACTATGTATGGTTTTGTCCATTCTTGGGAAAGCAGAGGCGGATGGTTCTTTTATTCTCTATCTCTCTGTACAGAGGAGATAGAGTTTGGCTGGCAGACAGTAGGTAATAATCCCAGGATTTCTTGAAAGAAGAACTATAGAGAGAGCAACATATTTAATAAGATTAAATAAGCACTAAAATGAAAAGAATGCTGGTAGAAAAAAATGGATTGTAACTTTTTTCAAAAGTTTTCGTGTCACTCTAAAATGAATGTAAAATATAAGAGAAGAGGAAAGAAGCAGACAGACAATGTGAAAGCATAAGGTATAGAGAAAAGGAGAATTTCAGCAGGAAAGAAAGAATGATTTAATTCAAAGACAAAGTCTACATTAGAGAAACAAGATTGCACTTTAAGGCTTGTAACTAAATACCCAAATATTCAGAAAGCTATAAAAATGTGCAAAATATAAATTGAAAAATAAGGCAGAATCTAAGATAATAATACAAAGGGAAGAAAACATATCTTGTTGAGGTGTTAGAGTGAATACACTAAAATTTATTTTAGATGGGAAAATAGTGTAAAGGAATACAGCTTTTAAAAATGAAAGGAAAAGAAGAAAGAAGGAAATGCAGTAGGAGAAGGGACATGGATAACTATTAAATCAAAGTAACAATAACGATACATAACAATTATAAATTTAACAGAAAATATTCACTAGGTATGGGTTCTCAGTGCCTAGAGATGCATGGAATAAATCTTTCACTTCTATTAAGAGAGGACTTGTAAGTTACTATTTATTGTATCAAAATTCATAAATGGACTTTATTACTATGTTGAATAATTAAAACTACAGTTGGCAGTAATGCACCACTACTTAAAAAAATACATTATATAAGTCTACTATCTATGGAAATCACATTTATTGAACATTTACTTTGTGTTAAAAAAAAATGTTCAAAGCACACTGAGCACTTGATATGTGCCAGAAACTATTCATCTAGTACTCACAACAACCCTATTTGGTAGGCACTATAATCAGTCATATGTCATAGAGAAAACTTGAGCTCAAAATGATTAAGTAATTTGCCCAAGCTCACTCAGCCAGTAAGGAATTAAACCAAAACAGACTTCAGAATACACATACTAAGCCACTGCCATCAACTGTTGCTTATACAAGGCATATTGATATAAATACTTTTAATTGAAGCTTTGATTGTGAATATACACACAGTTTTGACCCTGAAGAACAAATGAGGCACTTTATGAAAAGAACTGAGAAAGTGGTACTTTCAAAGACAAGCCAAAATCTCTGGTGAGCAGACCTATGAGGTGGGAAGGCTTTCAAAAAAAACCTCTCAGTTGCAATTAGGCAGGAAGACCACTTTTGTATTCAGATCCCTCTTTTAAAAGCAAGTTTTTAAAAATACATAAATCATATAAAATAACTCTGGATAGCATTTTTTCTGTCTTTTGAAAATGAGGGGTAGGCTGCAAAATAAAAGAAGAAAAAGACCAAGTTGATGTATGAAGAGAAGAAAAAGTGGAAAAATAATAGCATATCTTGGAAGTCAGTCAATGAAAAGAGGACAGAACGTAAAAAGCCTAATACCACAACTGAAAAGCATAATTCAAGTGGAAAAGGCAGCATTATTGCATCCAATATGATTGTCATCACTCATGTAATCTTCAGAAAAAGATTCTAAAAGCCATTGGCTTAAAGTGCTAAAAATATGCCTAATTCAAAATACAAGGAAAATGTCAAGAGAACTTTCTAGATTTTTTTTTTGACCTCAATTCCCAACCTCTATTTAACCAGCTGTAATAAATGTTCAAGTAAGACATTGGATAGACATTAGAAATAAGGCTCTAATATTTTGATGAAAAAAGGGACACATCATTTTTGCAGCTTGTTTTTTTTTTGATATTATATGCTTACCATATCATAAAGAAAAATTCAAGAAAACCATATCAGTTCCTAGAGAGTTGAGACCATGAGTTTCACACTCTTTAAAGATTAGAGTGTGAAATGCATGGTCTCAACTCTCTAGGAACTGAATCTAAGTAAAAAAAAAAAAAAAAAAAAGTCCTGTTTTAAAACCAAGGTAAAAGAGTCATTATGGATTAAATAACTAAATTTACTGGTTGAAAACACCATTAAATTTTTTAACAAAATAAAGTTAAGTTTAATTGAGATATGCACTAAATTTTCAAGTGACCAAGCCAAAGCACTAATTTGCTTTCCAAATAGCCATTCAATGCACCATAGAAAAGACTGTTAAAAAAAAAAAAAGTGTCTGCTAGTTTGTTCTGATTCCAGATAGTTCCTATGAATACATTTTCAAAGAAAGAAATACAACATTGCATAAAAAATATTTAATATATTAATAGATTAGCTGCAATTTTTTACTATACATATATACATATGTAAGAGTCAGATATTTTTTTAAAAAATAGGATTATATATTTTGCAGTAATGGTTGGATAATCCTTAAATACCTTAACTTAGTTTCTTATGAGCAGTGCACTAGTTAGGAAAGTTTGAGAATCTTTCAGTTGTGATGCAATATTTAAATTGACCTTAAAATTAAAAATAATACGATTCAATGAGTTTGGGATTTTTAAATTTAAAAAATAATGAATATTTTACCATCATTAAATTTTTTGTATTAACTCTTCATGGTATGTATGGTATGCTCAGAAAAGAGGGAGTAGAATTTAAACTAATGAGTCTATTTTGCCTAAATATATATTTTTTAATGTGAATTACTAATAAACTAAACATTCTTTCACATATAAGCTCTGATTCAGTTCCACAATATATTTAATATGAGATTCTCTATTTATTATTCACAGGCTACTAAATCCCAACACATAACTACCATTAAGCTCAGATTCATTCTTGTAAGGATGAAAGGTCAAATATGTATGGCACACCACACAGGCTCAGCTTACTAAGTCTGATAGTGCAGCAAAGATAGCAAAAGGCTTATAGCCAAAGATTTTCGCCAATTTACAGACTTTCGTTTCCAAGGCTGAAAATTTGTCATGATGAATACAATTGGGGGGTGGGGGGGAAGACATCACCTATGACTGGCACTAAAAGCGAAGTCCATATTTTAAAATTTTAAACTAACTTTTTAGTTTTATAAAATAATGGTAGCTGCAAAGTTATTGACATTATAAATCTATAGGTATATTAAAAGTTTGACTTTGTCTACAATTTCTTGGCACTAAGTTCTCAACAGTAGTAATATACATTTTTCCCAGGTTGTAGAACAAGAAAGAGCATAGTTCCGAGCTCTAACTAAAAAGTGGATGAGCTCTTGATAGATCTATGTGGGAACAATTCATCCTTATGCATTCACACAAATTTCCTAAACTTTCCCAACGTAACACTGCATGATACAAAAGTAGCATTGGAATTTGAGTTTCAGATTAAGGAGCCTCAGGAGCACGTTTGTAAAAGAGATTAGACATTATTTTCCATGTTCAGTTAACAAGTCAATTCATATAAGTTTACTTCATGCAGTCTAGATAGTTCAGACATATTTTATAAATTAAGTATGCAAATTTTAAATTATTGTAGAAACTGAGATGAGAAGGAATATTTCTGGGATATAACTTAATACTGTGTAAAGACAGAGGAAGATGTAAGATACAGTTGCCCAGGAGTAGCCTAAGAAGATGAGAAAAGGACATGGGGATCTGGAAACTGGGATGCCAAGGGAACAGGCAGCTCTAAAGTTTTGTCTACTTTTCTCCTTCTCTATTACTGACCAAAGGAATCTAATTTATAGCCATTCAATTGAATGCAGCATCTAGTATGCAAATGACAAAGATGAGACATCCATTCCTTAAGCAGGACTCTATTATAGAAAAGGTCAAAGATAAATCTAATAACTCTTGTAAAAATATCTTGACCTGATAATAAAATATACTAAGGTGGCTTATTTATTATTTTACATTTTATTTCAAAAGTCACTCTTATTTATTTATTTTGTCCATTATATCTATGTAATCATGTTTATAGATCACATGCTTCTGAAAGTTAAATTCATAAAAATGTACTCGTTATGTAATTATTTCCACAAATCAACAAGTTTGTTGATCAAATAAAATTAGAATTCTAATTTAAAAATTGAATTTTTATTATTACTTTTACCAAGCAAAAAAATTTAAATGTTTGAAAACATTGTTTTCTCACTAATATGTTTTCTTTTTGATATTCAGTTTGTTTTCCAGTTTTGAAGCATATTTTCAATTTGGCAATAAACACAATAAACATTGCACAATCTGCCATTTGATTGGAAAGATAAATAAATAATATTTTGTCTTTGAATACAGAATTGTGTACCTTGCTTCAAATAAAAATAGGCCATTTATTATCATAATTATCATGGTCTGAAAGGATTTCATGGCTGTGGCACTCAGTGGGAATATACCATCTAAAAATGTATTAATCTTTTGAGATGTGAACACCTGTACCTTTGTATTTTTCCTTTAAAATATAGGTTTCATTTTTACCATGTACCACCTTGATTATCTTAAAAAAATATATTAACAGCTTGCATCCTCATACCAATGCCCAGTTACAAATTCCAAATGTTTTGTCACATTTCTTGTAAGCTATGCCATCTGCCAGAGGTGGCATTTCATGGCTGTTTACCCTGACTCCCTCCAAGAATTCATCTGCCACTATCTAATGCTGCCTGAATAAAGGGGATTAAGACTCTGATGCAACAGAGACTATTGATAATTTGGTATAATTGAGAAGAAATGAAGATAAATGAGGTTGAGGATGGAGAGGCAATTAGATGAGCTGCCTGTACAGCTGTGTTCTCAGCCTAGTTCCCCTGGCCTTTTCTTCAGTGAGGTATGTGCAAATTAACCATAATGACAAGTACATGTGTCCCAAAGCTCTTGTACTTTGTAAAACTTGAGAATTCACTTTTTACTCCTGATATCTGAGGGTGATTTTTTTTGTGAAGTTGTTTTAACATGGTCTCTTAATATCCTTATCATATAGGTCTCCTGCATCTGGAATTATCAGGAATTATCCCCTCCCCAGCACACACTCACCATTTCCTTGCTTTCAGTTGATGTCGGACTACTGTTTACAACCTGAGTACACTGAGGATTCAAAGCCTATTTTACCTTAATTATAGCCCAGTGTTTACGACAGTTTGGCAGTGCTTTTATTTTTACATGATTAGAAGCCAAGAGAACTATTCAGAGCCCGTGAAAAGAAGTTACTCTTTTAATTTTAGGAAAATAATCTTCAAATAGCATTCTTTTTGATAATTTTCAATAAAAAGGCAGGGCCAGCTTTACAAACAAGCTCTAAGAGATCTTAAGAGATTAACAGAACCAGTATTTTCAAATATAAAATTTACATATTTATATAAGGTTGTTATTGTCATTATTATTATGCTGCCTAAATGAAAATGGAAACTCAGTAAAAAGCTAACCACTAAAATGTTTAATCTACGATCCCCTTTTCTACCATAGAAATAGTTATGCTGGGTATTTAGTTAAGGATGCTATCATAGGAACTAAATATTTTGAGATCCAGTATATCTATTGGTATCTTTTCCTCTATTTTGTCATTAAAATTATTTTTATTCCTTATGTTTAATGAAAATCATATTGTGTGCCTCTTTTGACTGCTTGTGAGAAAACAATTAATCTACAGTAATAAATGTAGAATATGTAACTGTACTAATAATGTGTGAGATGTTGAATGTCTTTCCCAATTCTGTAAAAAGGATGTATTAAGAAGATGAATGCTTTTTTAGCCTTTCATTCTTTTTTACTCACGTAAGAAACTAGCCTAAAATTGATTATTTCAAAACAAACAGTATACTAATTACAAATACTTATCAACTCAGGCTAATATGTCAAATAGCATGACATTTTATGGTTGCATTTATATTTCGTAAATATCACCAAATTAACTTTTTAATAGGTTTTATCTGAGCTGTCTAGTATGGTAGCCATTATCCGCATGTTGCTATTTAAATTATTTAAATAAGTAAAATTAAAAATTCAATTTCTCAATCACAATAGCCACATTTCCAGTATTATAGTAGCATCTGGCTAGTGCCTATCATATTGAACAGTGTGGAAAAACAGTTCCATTATTACAGAAAGTTCTATTGGTCACTGCCAGTCTATATTTCAGACTTACTACCTCCACATTAATACAAATTAGTAAGATTGAACTGTAGGAAAAACTATGAATTTAAGAATAAATCAAATAGTGAGTCTTCAATTTCCAAAAGAGTTGGTTCAGAATCAGTAGGAGGACAAGATGTTCCAGTTTAAATAGCCTCGGTTGATAAGCAATTAGAAACACATTATGGTGTGTTTACAAAGCATCGATGTCTTTTTAAGTTTGGAAAACTTTTGCAAAGGTTATTCTTTAGGTAAATCACAACTATTTTACCCACAAATACCCTTAAATGAATCTAGTAGGCAACATACAGAGTGTGATGAGAAGCCATCAGAAAGAACTATTAGGTTATCAATTCTATAAGGACATGACTGTGATAATAAAGCAATAATATGCTACAATTCTTTGGGACTGTTTTGAAAATTCAAACTCTGAATAGGAGGTCTGAAAATACAAACAAAAATACACACTTAAACTAATCACAGTAGTTCACCATACTAATTAATTTTTATTTATTTATTATTTATTTATTTAAATTTATGAGGTGACATTGGTTAATACAATTACATAGGTTTCCAGTGTAAAATACAATAATATGTCTTATGTATGTTCTATTGTGTGTTTACCACCCAAAGTTAAATTTATTTTCATCACCATATATTTGATCCCCTTTATCCTTATCTACCACCCCACCTCTCATCTTTCCCTCTGGTTACCACTGAACTGTTGTCCGTGTCCATGAGCCTGTTTGTTTGTCTTGTTCGCTTGTTGCTTTCAGTTTTATATCCCATGTATGAATGAAATCTTATGGTTCTCAACTTTTTCTGACTTATTGTGCTTAGCATGATAATCTCAAGATTCATCCATGTTCTTGCAAATGACAGTATTTCATCTTTTCTTATGGCTGAGTAATATTTTATTGTATATATGTACCATATCTTTATCCAATTATCATCCATACCACTTTCCATAGTGGCTGTGCCAATTTACATTCTTACCAGCAGTGTATGAGGGTTTCTTTTTCCCAACAACCCTTCCAACATATGATATTACTTGTCTTATCAAAGATAGCCATTCTCACAGGTGCAAAGTGGTATCTCATTTGATTTTGATTTGCATTTCTCCAATAGCTAGTGAAGTTGATAATCTCTTCATTTGTCTGTTGGCCAATAATATGTGTTCTAGGGAGAAATGTCTATTCAGGTTCTCTGCCCATGTTTTTAATTGAAGTTTTTGTTTTATTATTGTTGAGTTTTATGAGTTTTTTGTATATTTGGGATATTAGGACCTTACTGAAGGCATTGTTAACAAATATCTTCTCTCATACTGTTGGTTGTCTCTTTGCTTTGTTGATGTTTTCTTTTGTTATACAGAAGCTTTTTAGTCTGATGTAGTCCCATTCATTTATTTTTGCTTTTACTTCCCATGCCTTTGAGGGCAAATTCATAAAATCCTCTCTAAATCCAAGGTCCATGAGT
>NW_024344370.1:18333102-18351713 GCF_902729225.1 Pteropus medius
TTTCCCTCTGGTTCTTTTTGTTTTATATTATATATTTTAGTTCTGAATCTTTAGTGTGCGGTTACCATGATGACTATGTAAAGGATAGTGTGTGTGTGTGTGGGTGTGTGTGTGTGTGTAATGGTCCATTTTCTTCCGTGTGACTTATCTCCATTCTCCTTTGCAAATTTGGATTTTTTAATCCTCCCTTTTTCAGTTTGCATGCTGAATGTTCATTACTATCTTGCTATATCAATTCTCTTCTTAATTTTCAGATTATAATGTCCCATTCCTAGTAAGGGTTACACTCCTGTGCTTTTATTTTCCTGATAGTCACCTTACTCCTAATTATGTTTTTTTTTGGTTGTTTGTTTGTTTGTTTGTTTGGTCATTTTGTTTTAGGTGTGGTGACCCTTTTCAGTATTTCTTGTAGCATAGGCCACGTAGTGGAGAATTCCCTTAATTTTTGTATATCTGAAAAGGTCTTAATTTCTCCTTCATATATAAAGGAGAGCTTAGCTGGATACATTATCTAGGCTAATAGTTCTTTTCACTTAATAATTTGAATATTTGATTCTACTCCTTTATGGTTTGTAAGGTTTGTGCTGAGATGTTTGACAATAATCTAATGTTTTTCCTTTGTAGGTTATTATCTTCTTTTCCCTGGCTGCCCTGAGAATTCTGTCTTTGTCATTGATTTTTGATGATTTTAATACAATGTGTCTTGGTGAAGGCCTTTTTGGGTTGAGATAATTTGGTATTCTCTTGACTTCTTAAATTCCAAGCTCCAGCTTATTCCTTAGATTTGTAAAATTCTTGTCAATCATTTGTCTGAAAATGCTTTCTAGTCCCTGTTCCTTTTGCTTGCCTTCAATAATGCTCATTATTCTTATGTTTCCTCTCCTGATGGTATCAGCTAGTTCTTGAATTTCTCTTCCATTATTTTTCATTCTTCGGTTTCTCTTCTTCCTTCTGATTTATTTCTAGATTTTTATCTTCAATATCTCTGATCCTTTCCTCCATTTGGTCAATTCAATTCTCCAAGCTTGTTGTTTCATTTTTCAACTCTTGCAGTGTGTTTTTTATCTCCAGAAGATCTAATTTGTTCTTTTTGAGGGTTTCAATCTCTTTGCTAAAAAACTTATTCTGCTCATCCAGGTGTTTTTTCAGTTCCTGAAATTGTTGATATGAATCATTTCAGAACTCAGTGAGATTTTCAGAAGTACCATCCTGAGTTCTCTGTCATGTAAGTCTCATATTTCTATGTCTATAGGTTATTTTCTGGAGATGTTTCTCTTTCTTTCTGAGATGCCTTGTCACCTTGGTTGTTCATGGCGTTTAATGGACTATTTCTCTGCCTGGGCATTATTGACAGTGTATTGTGCTCCCCCTGCCCCCCAGAAAGAAGATGTATTATATAAAGGTCTGTCTTTAGACTGTCACAAAGAAGGCTCGTTTCTTTTGGTTTTTAGTAGGTGGAGTCTAAGCATCTTGGATCTCTGCTTTATATAAAGCCTTAATAATGTCTTTTTTTTTTTTCCTTATAGATGTTTAATTATGCTCACTGCTCTCAGTCTCGGTTCCTGTCAGTGTTAGAGACAGTTTTGCTAGCGTTTGCTCACATTCCCCTGGATATCCATGGCATTCAGCCTCAGAGGATATGGGGGCAGGAACCCTCTGGCCCGAGGGTTGAGGGCTGCAGCTCAGCCTCGGTTTTGCAACTATGGCTGGTAAAAATCAACCATTGTTTCTCTTTCATTCTGCTTCTCTGAATTTTGCTCTGATGACTTTGCCCTGCCACCGACCACATGGATCTTACAGCATTCTCAGGCAGAGCTTTTCAGGGAACTCGCCACACCTTCTCTCTCCCTCTCCTCCTACAGGGATCTCTGGCAGCTGCGAGAGGAAGTTTCTCCATTTCCCCCAGTCCACAGCCCGACACTCGGTGTTCTGACTTGTGGTAGCTCTTATGCGCAGATCCCATGCTCACATGTACTTGTGTTCAGTTTTGGTGTTTGTTGTTGTTGTTGTTGTTGTTGTTGTTTTTAGATGTTCAGCTTATTATTGTTTCAAGGGGAGAGCTCTGGGGATGTCTCTCACTCCTACATGTTTCTCCAAATTGAGTTTTTACTTTTACATGTAGGGTGATTATTGATACATGAGGTTTTCCTACAGGCACTTCACCTTTTGTTTTCTGGTAGCTTGGTGTTTCCATTTTGTTTCTTTTCTGTATGTTTCGATCTGTTATTTTAGTTTGTGGTGTTCCATGTTTTTTCCCTCTGTTCTCTTTTGTTTTATGTTATGTGTCTCAGTTCTGAATTTTTTTGGTGTGGTTACCATTAAGTTTATGCAAAGAAAAGTTATATATATACACAGTAGTCCATTTTCTTCTGCGTGCACCTTATCTCCTTTTCTCTTTGCAGATTCTGATCCTTACTCCAGCCTCTGTATTTTTCTTAAATTATCTTTATTTATGCTGTACTTTTATTTCTAGGTTACAGTAGTTGTTGGCTTCTCTTTTTAATTTTTTTATCTTTAATCATTATGTAATATTTAATAATATTATACCCTGATCTTAATAGCGGTTGCACCTTCCTGTTTCTGTCTGCTTGTTAGTCATCTTACTCATAGTTATGTATATATTTTTTTCCTTTTGTTTCAGGTAGAACGACCCCATTCAGTATTTCTTGTAATGCTGGCCTTGTGGTGGAAAATTTCTCTGCTTTTGTATGTCTGAAAAGGTTTTTATTTCTCCTTCATATTTAAAGGACAATTTTGCTGTATATATTATATTTGGCTCCTTTTCAATAGTTTGAATATTTGATTCCACTCCCTGCTAGCTTGGAAAGTTTCTACTAAAAATTCCAGTGATAATATAGTGGATTTTCATTTATAAGTTACAATCTTCTTTAACTTGACCACCTTGAGAATTTTTCTTTGTCATTAATCATTGACAGTTTTAATATACTGTGTTTTGGAGAAGGCCTTTTTTAATGCAGATAATTAGGTGTTCTGTTTGCTTCTTGGATTCGAAGATCCATTTTTTTCCATAGGTATGGGAAATTCTCATCAACTATTTGTTCAAATAGGTTTTCTGTTCCCTTCTCCTTCTCTTCTCCTTCCGATATATCCATTATTCTTATACTGTTTTTTTTTCTGATTTTGTCAGTTCTTGTAGAGTTCTTTCATTTTTTTTTACCCTTAATTCTCTTTCTTCTTTCATCTGTGTCATTTCCAGATTTTTATCTTCAATAGCACTAATTCTTTCCATCATCTGAGCAGCTCTATTCCCTAAGCTTGCTATTTCATTCTTCACAACTTTTATTGAGTTCTTCAGTTCCAGAAGTTCTCTTTGGTTCTCTTTTTAGAGTTTCAATCTTCTTGGTAAAGTATTCCTGTTGTTCATTGATTTTGATTCTGAGTTCATTGAATGGTCAATCAGAATTTTCTTGCATCTCATTTAGTTTTTTTCAAAAGTGAAATCTTAAATTCTCTGTCATTTAAATCATATATGTCTATATCTTTATGTTCATTTTCTAGAAATATTTTTTATTTTATTTCTTAGCTCCCTTCTCTCCTTGGTTGTTCATGGAGTTTGGTGGATTATGTCTTCACCAGGGCAATATGGGAATGTACTCAGAAATTTTAAAAATTATTATTATTTAGAGTGATCTCTGTTGAGCTGGGTGGTAAGATGTTTTTATTTTGTTTTTGAGTAGGTGGTGCAGAAGCTTCCTGCACTGCTCAGGCCTCCTGTATCTCTACTTAGTGGCAAAAAAAAATCCCTCGCTTCTCTCAGGAGGTGTGTGTCTCCTCTATGACCAGGTTGCTTAAGTCCCAAGGCTCCGCTATTGTGAGAGGATGTGAAGGGCAAATGGGATTTGAGCCTCTAAAGAGTCCTTGAAATCCCAGTACCTCTCCAAAATCCAGATGCAGTGCTGTGATTTTTCCTCCCACATCAGCCTGGATAGGTGCAAGCAGGGTGGGTTGGGAGAAGCCAGTGGTATGCCTGTGGCTGTTGTCTTTTCAATAATATTGACCGCCAGCTTCAGCTGCCTTGCCTCTATATTTCTGCCCCTGTCATTGGGACCAGCTGCAGTGTGTGTCTCAGTTCCTGGGGTACTCACTACTGCAATTTTCCCTGGAGTCGGCTGCTAGCTTTGGGAAGATTCAGGGAGGCAAGCTGTGGGAAGGTGGGCAGAGGTGGCCAGGCTTGTGACTCAGCTTCCTGCCTGGCAATGATCATTACTAAAACACAGCTGACATTCTTCTGTATTTTGTCTCAGCCCTATTTTCTGCTATGTAGAATATGCTGATCATTCAGGCAGAAATGCTAGAGGCTACAAAGAGTGCAAACCAAAACCTAATTCCTTTTTTTCTGAATCCTGCAGGGAGCTCCGGGCTGAGTCTGCAGCACTCATCTCTGTTCCTCTCCCCTTCCTCCTCCCTTTCTCCCCTGATTTACCCATCTTCACATGCTCTGATGTGTAAATCTCTCAGACATTTTAGTGTGCTAGGCTGGGTGTTTTTTGTTAAATTGTAGCTGTTCAGTTTGTTTTAATTTCAAAGGGAGAGGTCAGGGAGACCCCTCACCCTCCCATGCCTCTGATGTTACTCTAACCATACTAGTTTAATGAGCGTAACAAAACAATTCTAAAGAAAGTCAGGTAAGATTAATATCGTAATCAGAAATCCTATTTCATTGAGTTGTTTATTTTGAAAGAATTTACTCCACATTTTAAAGTTTGATACTTTTCAATGGTGCTGACGCTCTCTCAGTTTTGGTCTATAAGCAATTTTTCTGTAAACATGTTCTCATACAATTTTTGTATGTTTAAGCTATGAAGACCCCTAATTTGACAACTATAGCACCTAGTTTCATTGTTAAGTATTTTAATATAATTATTATGATTATAGTTATCACTAAATAAATAGTAGATTCATAGACTATTAACATTTTTTCCAACCTTACAAATAATGATTAAATTCCCACTAAAAGGCTAAATATCCTTATTCTTCTTCCTATTGGTTTCAATTTCCCTTTATATAAATGATAGAGTTGAGCTGGATGATCTGAAAGATGGATCCCAACTCTGGCATTTGATTTTTCTTTAAGTTGTTTTAATAAATAAATATTTGCCTTAAAATAAGTGGTATAAAAAAGCAAGGAGAGGTTAAACAGAAAAATATTGGTGGAGTGCTTACCTTTTGCTTGGAGATAGAAGGATGGAAAAAAGGATGGGTACATAAATAAATGCAAGTTTTTGATAATGTTTTAATTGTTGACTTGCGTGGTGTATTCACTAACATTTATATTATTATACTTTATAATTTATATATGCTATATATTGTATTTATTTAAACTTTTTTCATGTAGGTGGTGCATATTCAAACATTTTAAAAGATAATAAAGAGAAAAATACCTACTATGGCCTCTGTCTACTGAATTTGGTTCTAAGAATCAAATTATTTAGGTAGCATATACTACCTCAATGTGTAGGGCAGAGTGCACAAAGCCAGATTCAAATATCTGTCATTTTCTTACGAGGTAGCAATCTTATGTTTTCATCAGTTTTCAAATAAGATCAAACAAAATGCAAAATAGTAACTGATTTTTTATTTCTACAATAATTATGTTTTAAGCCAGAAAAGATAAACACTGGATAACCCCAAAATTTCTATTCACAATGATATTACTTATCCTTTTAAGCTCAACATCTTAATGAGTGGGTCTTGATTGATATTGAATGTCTGCTATTTTGACCATTCGGCTACAAATGATCAAAACCAGTTATATGTATACACCAATAAAAATCAATTTAAGATAGAAAAAGTTCGACAATGGAACTTTTACAGTCTTTCATGCTGGTAGAACACTTGGGCATTTATGGTTTCTAAATTTCCAATCATCACATATTTCATGAGGCCAGCGGCTAGCAAAGTCTAATGAATTTTGAATTCCAAAGTTGTCAAATGAGAGATTGTGACTCGGTAGGAGCAAATGGTTTCTCTTTTGAAAGTTTGAAAGGGTAACTTCCAAACAAGAATAAAAATTGGAGCTCTCTGATGCATATGCGAAAATGAACAAATAATGAATTTGGCTGTAGAAGACATACATAACCAAAAAAAAAAAAAAAACTGATTTTAACCCAAGGAAGAAGAATTCTGGAAGTACATAGGGGGTAAATTATCAAAAATTTTCTATATTTACTAGTGTCGTCAGTTTACAATGAGGTAAAAATAGTTAAATTGATATTACTAAATTAAGGTGTTTTTTTTTTTTTCTAGTACAGACAAGCTAATGTGGAATATAGCTGATCTTATTTGAATTAGAAGGTATCACATATATATAATTAGGATCACTGAGAACTGCAGTGTTAGAAAATAAATATATTTACATCTAGCTTCATCTGGTCTATTTTATACTCATATAGCAGATATGATATACATACTTTTTGTCACTGTATCAAATGAAATTTAATTGTTATATCACTAAAACAAAGGAAATAATTTAATGAAAGTGAATACACATTAAGAATTTGGATTGTCAGGCCATTACTATTGACATCTGTAATATATCTTTTTGAAAACACCATATGCCTATTTATTTCTGTCACCAGCGATTCTATCTGCATCAAATGGCTAGGTAGCACTGATTTTCAGAAAAGACAACTGAGCCACAATTAGGGTAAATTAAAATATGCTGGTTAGTTTGGTCATTATAACATTATCCATACCCTATTCTCTCATTTGTACTTATAGTAACAGTGTATTTCAGCTGGAAAGAACTTTTAAAGTGATCATTTTTATATGGGGAAAAATGAGACCACACAAATGAAGGTCAAGATCACATTGTCACTTAATGCCTGAATCATTAATTTACTACTAAAACTTGTTTCAGTTCATCAGTCAAAAAGATTTAGAGAGGTGTTTCTGCACTAAGATGTAGGGCCAAGATAAAGGTCAAACTTAGGCTGGGAAATGGGGTAAATTTCACAAGGGATATGAAGGAGGTACCTCTCCTCTGGGAGAAAAAAAATCATCATTCTTAAAATAAGTAAATAATCACTCTCCTCACATATGTTTGACAATTAGTATTTACAAAGTACATTTCACATGAGATAATGGATATAAAACAGCTTTAAAATAAAAGTTCTACAAAATGTATATAACTATATTATTGCAGTTATACAGAAAATCTTGCTAACCACTTCTCCCACATATATTTCCAGAATTACTTTAAAATTTAAGAAAAAGATGGTCATGAGGCCTAATTCATTCAAATGAACTGTCTGTATACACTAAGTTTATGAAATAATCTTCACACACATTAGGAGTTTGCAATACAAATGCTTAACATTTGTAAAGTATTTTTAATTTTTGAAAGAATTTTCAAATCCATTATTTTATTTTATCTTCATAAACGTATTATGAGTATCTCCAAGGAAAGGACTGTGTTTTATTCTCTTTAACATCAATGCCATAGAGTAGGCAATTAATAAATGTTTATTGAATTAAGGGAAAGAAGAATGGATGGATTGGGTGGCTATGTAAATAAATGAACAAAACAAGTATTCTGTTATCGTAGGGTATTTTTTGTCAATATGTATATATGTATATATCTCTCTAATTTTATATTTATAATGATGCTTTAGATGGGTAAGTTTGCAATCTTGCCATTATTTTTCTTTAGTATTATAGTTTTAAGTCTGTTTCCTTCTGACTTAAATTGCATTTCTATTTTAGGAATACCCTAATTCAGAATATAACTGAATTTAACTCAGATATGATGTTTCTCTGAATACTTCCATGAATAGGTTAAGAATGTAGATATGCCTATACTTGTTTTTGTATCTCTTTTTCTTTGCCTATTTTACTGACCATTCTAATCTAGCATTCCTGGAATTTATTTTATTTGAGTCTCTTTTATATTCAATATCATAACTTTTTACAGATTTCCAATAATTTAATTTCAACCATTATTGACTTTTGTTGTTGAGATATCTAGGCTCTTTCACTGATTTGGTTTATGGTATTTCAATTTCTTCTAGCTTTATATCTACTGACCAACATCCACTACTACCCTCTTCCCTTTACCCTGACACATGCTATCAAAACTATTAGTAGCACATCAAAATATCTTCTACTCTTGTACTCTCAGTTGTTTGAATTTTCTCTAAAATCTTTATGATTACTTTTTTTTATGTTTTCTGCCATGCCTAATACCCAAATTTCCCTACACTAATGCACTCATCACCTAAGACAGCTTATCTTTCAAACCGAAAGTGATTCAAAATAATACATTGATAAGAAATGCTGTGAGTAACTGTTAGCAGTAGTAAATTACAACAAATTTAATGTTTTCTTTTAAGGTTTCTAAATTGAAACTTGTTACAGAATTGTTGATGACAATTACTTTACTTTTAAGTATACTTTCTTATAGGCTGTTTAGAAGGTAAAACAATGTTAGTTATAAATTTTCCATTATGTATTTATGTTGGACTTTGCAAGGATATATAGCTCTTTGTTTTTATTGACAAAATAATCTGTCAACAATGAAGACAGAAAGGGAGAGGTCCAAGATGGCAGCATTGGAAGAACCTGAACTCACCTCCTCTCACCAACACAGGGAATCTACACTTACAGACACAGCAATTACACTTGAAGAACTGAGGGCTAACTGAACAGCTTCTGCACAACAAACAAGAGAGAGACCACACAGAAGTGGACAGGAGACACAGATACATGGTATTGAAGGAACTCCACTGCCAACATACAGACCTGCAGTAGGTAGAGAACACTAAGAAACCATGTACAAACACGCCCACCCTGGGACACAGAAAAACAAAACAAAACAAACAAAGCAAAAAACAGTGGTTAAAGGGCATCTATATTATATAGGAAAGAAATTTATTTATTAACCCATGAGCATCTGCCAAATAGGACGGAAACTGAGGAAACTCTCTCTAGAGTTACAGGCACAGGAGAGTGCTATTTGTTAGGTTCTCTCTCCACCTTAATTGCATGGGCAAGAAGTTGATCAAGGCACACTAGCTGGTAAGCCCATGCCATCCCAGATTCTAGGCCCACACAAGTTCAGTAGCTTGCTCCCGGGACTCCCTGTGACTTGTATTTACTCAGCCACAGCTTGCCCCCATGACTTTCAGAAGCCCACAGCCACTTTAGCTATAGCTTCATGTTTTTGCATGGTTTTACTTCTGGAATGTTCCTGTCCTTTGCCCAATAGAGCTACAGTTTCAATTGGCCCACCAAGGCAGACCTAGCACAGCCTGCCCCTGGGGCCATCTTCACACACCATGGCCTAAGCTGGCCCTAACTACAATCCAATCCAGCCTGTCAAAGTGGCACCAGCACAGCTTTGCCCTGGGACCACCCATGACCTGGACCCACTTCAGCTTTAGACATAACTGGCTCACGAAGGCAGCCACAGCATGGTTTGCCCAGGGACTCCTCAAAGCCTATGCGTGCTCCAGCTCCAACTTCAGTCACCCTTCCAAAGATACCTGATACATGCAGTGTACAAAAGGGAAGCTCCTACACAAGGCCATTTTTCAAGAACATAGAACTTGCTATTTAGCCTAATTCATAGGAATGAAGACAGAGAGGCAGCAAAAATAAGGAGATAAGGAGTCAGAGAAATATATGTCTAACAAAATAACAGACCAAAAGCCCATAAAAAAGAGCTAATTGAAACAAAGACAACCTATCTACCAAATAAAGAACTCAAAACAATATAAAGGAAACATGACGAAGTGAGAGATGTCCCCAAATATCTTCCCTTGAAACAATAAGCTGAATATCTAAAACTCAACAAAAAACACCCAAACTGTACACCAGCACATCTGAGCATGAGATCTGTGCATAAGAGCAACCACAGGTCAGAACCCCGGGTGTCAGGCAGTAGACTTGGAGTAATAAAGAAGCTGCCTCTTGCAGCTGCTGGAGCTCCCTGCAGGAGGAGGGGGAGGGGAGAAAGAGCAGCGAGTTCTTGCCGTGAGTTCCCTAAACATTCCTGCCTGGGATAACTGTGAGCTCCCCATGGCTGGCTGGCTGCAGGGCCCAGTCATCAGGGCAGAAAGAAGATAAGCGGGATGGAACCACAGAGGAACAACAGCTGATTTTTGATGGCTGCGGTTGCAAATCCGAGGCTGAGCTGAAGCCACCAAACCCCAACCCGGAGGGTCACTCCCCCCGTACCCTCCAAGATCAATTACTACAGAGCTCCAGGGGAATCTGAGCAAACACTGCTGAGACTGTCACTGACACTGACAGGGATTGAAACTGAGGGTAGCGAGCATGATTAAATATCTACAAGAAAATTTAAAAAGCATTATTAATACTTTATATAAAGCGGGGATCCAAGAGGCTTACACACCATCTACTGGAAACCAAAAGAAACATGCCTTCTTTGCAACAAGCAAAAGAGAGACCTTTATATAATAAATCTTCTTTCTGAATAAAAAGCACAATACACTACCAATAACGCCCAGGCGGAGAAATAGTCCATTAAACACCATGAACAACCATCTAAGACAAGGCATCTCATAAAGAAAGAGAAAAAACTACAGAAAATAAGCTTACAGACAGAGAAATATGCAACTTAAATGACAGATAATTCAGGATGGTACTTCTGAAAACCTCAATGAGATCCAAAACAACTCAAATCAATAATTTCAAAATTAAAACAAACAAACAAACAAACAAAACAGATGAGCAGAGCAAGGAGACTGAAACCTTCAAAAAGAACCAAATAGAACTCCTGGAGATGAAGAACACACTGCAAGAGTTAAAAAATGAAATAGCAAGCTTGGAGAATTGAATTGACCAAATGGAGGAAAGGATCAGAGATATTGTAGATAAAAATCTAGAAATAAATCAGAAGGAAGAAAAGAAATCAAAGAATGAAAAATAATGAAAGAGAAATTCAAGAACTAGCTGATACCATCAGGAGAGGAAACATAAGAATACTGGGCATTATCGAAGGCAAAGAAAAGGAACAGGGATTAGAAAGCGTTTATAAATACTTGGTGAGAATTTCTGAAATATAAGAAATGAGCTGGAGTTTGGAATTCAAGAAGTCAACAGAACACCAAATTATCTCAACCCAAAAAGGCCTTCACCCAGACACATTGTATTAAAATTATCAAAAATCAATGACAAAGACAGAATTCTCAAGGCAGCCGGGGGAGGAGGGGAACTGGTAACTTATAAAGGTAAACTCATTAAATTATCCTTGGACTTCTAACCGCAAACCTTACAAGCCAGAAAGGAATGTAATCAAATATTAAAACTATTAAGTGAAAGGAACTACCAGCCAAGAATAATGTATCCAGCTAAGCTCTCCTTTAGATATGAAGGAGAAATTAAGACTTTTCCAGACATACAAAATTTGAGTGAATTCTCCACTACGAGGTCTGCACTATAGGAAATACCGAAAGAGTTCAGTTCACCTAAAATTAAATGAGAAAAAAAATACATATTTAGGAGTAAAGAGGCACTCAGGCAAATAGAAGAAGAGTGCAACTCTCACTAAGAAAAGGGCATTATAGGCTTAAATAATAATACAAGAATTGTTATAACAAGATAATAATGAACATCCAGCATACATAGGAACAAATCGAGATAACAATAACTGAGAAACAAAAAGATTCAAAGATACAAATTCGCAAAAGGGAATAGAGATAAGGCATGCGCAGAAGAAAATGGATGACTTTATATATAACTATACTTTACATACTCATAATGGTAATCACCCAACAAAGATTCAGAATCATTGTATATAATATAAAGAAAGAAGGACCAGAGGGAAAATCCAAAAAAGTCAACAAAAATAAAGAAAACAGAAGGACAAGAACAAGGAAGCAATGGAAACACCAAGCTACCAAAACAAAAGATAAAATGGTTATAAGAAGACCTCAAATTTTAATAATCACCCTAAATAAAAATGGATTGAACTCACCGATAAAAAGGTACAGAGTTGCAGAATGGATCAAAAAGCAAAACCCAACCATATACTGCCACCAGGAGACACATCTCAGCTACAAAGACAAATATAGATTCAAACTGAAAGGGTCAAAAATGATATTTCAAGCAAATGTCATTGAGAGAATAGCAGGAGTAGTGGTACTAATATCAGATGAAATAGACTTCAAATTAAAAAAGGTAAAAAAAGATACTGAGGAACATTTCATAATGATAAAGAAAAACATGCAACAGGAAGACATCACACTTATTAACATCTGTGCTCCCAATCAGGGAACCCCGAAATATGTAAAGCAATTATTAACAGATCTAAAGGGAGAAGCAGACCAAAACAATATCATAGTAGGGGCCCAAAATGCCCCACTGTCGGCTATGAATAAGTCATCAAAACAGAAAATCAATAAGGAAATAGCATCCTTAAATGACACATTAACCAACTGGACATAATTGACATTTACAGAGCCTTCCTTCCCAAAACAGCTGCTTATAGATTCTTCTCTAGTGCACATGGAATATTCTCAAGAATCAACCACATACTGGGACACAGAAATAGCTTCAATAGATATAAGAGAGTTGAAATCATACCAACAATATTTTCTGATCATAACGCTTTAAAACTAGACATCAACTGCAAAACCAAGTCGGGAAGAACAACAAATAGATGGAGATTAAACAACATGCTACCGAAGAATAACTGTATCAGAGAGAAAAAAAAAAAGAAAAAAAAGAGAAACATAGAAACAAATGATAATGACAGTACAACATAAAAAAAAAAACTTTTGAGACACAGCAAAAGCAGTCATAAGAGGAAGGTCATATCATTACAAGTCTATCTCCAAAAACAAGAACAAGCTTAAATAAACAACATAACGCTTTATTGTAAGAAACTACAAAAGGAAGAATAAATGAAGCCTAAAGTCAGCGGAAGGAAAGAAATAATCAAAATTAGAGCAGAAATAAATACAATTTAAAACAAACAAACAAAAAAAAACATTAAAAATAATAAATTCAGCAAAGAGCAGTTTCTTTGAAAAGATTAATAAAATTGAGAAACCCATGGCTTGACTCACTAAAGAAAAAAGAGAAAGGACACAAATAAACAAAATTTGGGATGAAAGAGGGGAAATTATGACTGACATCGCAGAAATCTAAAGATTATACAAGAATAGGATGAAAAAGTATATGACACCAAATATAATTACCTAGAAGAAATGGATCAGTACTTAGAAAAATACAACCTTCCTAGACTGAATCAAGAAGAACTGGAAAATCTAAATAAACTGATCAGCAGTATGGAAATTGAAACAATCATCAAAAATCTACAAAAAGTAAAAGTCCAGGACCAGATGGCTTCACCAGTGAATTGTACCAACCATTCAAAGAATATCTAATACCTATTCTCCTCAAACTCTTACAAAAATTCGAAGAGGAGGCAACACTTCCCAACTCATTTAATAGGACTAATATTACTTTGATACCAAGACTTGGTAAAGATAACACACACAAAAAAGAAAACTACAGACCAATATCTCTCATGAACACAGATGCAAAAATCTTAAATAAGATACTAGCAAACCGAATACAGCAACATATTAAAAAGATTATCCACCACGATCAAGTGGGCTTCATCCTAGAGGCACAAGGATGGTTCGACATATGCAAATCAATTAATATGATATACCGCATAAACGAATGAAAAAATAAGAATCATATGATCATATCAATAGATGCAGAAAAAGCCTTTGACAATATCCAGAATCCATTTATGATCAAAACATTTAACAAAATCTTTATTGAAGGAAAGCATCTTAACAAAATGAAGGCCATCTATGCCAAATCCTCAGCCAATGTTATAATTAATGGTGAAAAAATTAAAACCTTTCCTGTAAGATCAGGAACAAGGCAAGGCTGTCCACTATTGCCACTGTTATTCAATATAACATTGGAGGTCCTAGCAAGTGCAATCAGACAAGAGAAAGATATAAAAGGCATCCAAATAGGAAACGAAGAAGTCAAACTGTCACTATTTGCAGATGACATAGTTCTCTATATAAAAAACCCTAAAGACTCCACAAGAACACTACTAGAAACAATAACCAAATATAGTAAATTCTCTGGATTTAAAATCAATGTTCAAAAATCCATAGTGTTCCTATACTCTAATAATGAATCATCAGAAAAAGAAGTGGAAAAAAATAACACCTATTGCAATTGCAACAAAAAGAATAAAATACCTAGGAATAAATTCAATAAAACAAGTGAAGGACCTATATAATGAAAACTATAAGACCCTATTAAAATAAATCGAAAAGGAATCAAAGAAATGGAAAGATATTCCATGTTTTTGGATTGGAAGAATCAACATAGTTTAAATGACCATATTACCAAAAGCATTTTACAGATTTGATACAATCCCCATTAAAATTCTTTTGGCATTTTTTAAAGAAATAGAACAAAAAATCATCAGATTTCTATGGAAGCACTAAAGACTCCGAATTGTCAAAGCCATCCTGAGAAAAAAGAAAGAGGATGGAGGCATTACTCTGCCCGAATTCAAATTATACTACAAAGCGACAGTAATCAAAACAGCATGGTATTGGCAGCAAAACAGACACATGGACCAGTGGAACAGAATCAAGAGTCCAGAAGTAAACCCATATTTATATGGACAAGTAATTTACAACCCCCTCCCCCCAAACATACAGTGTGGAAAAGAAATCCTTTTGAATAAATGGTGCTAAGAAAACTGGAAAGCTACCTGCAAAAGAATGAAATTAGACTATTGTCTATCACCACACACCAAAATTAACTCAAAATTGATTAAGGACCTGAATATAAGACCAGAAACAATAAAATGTATAGAAGAAAACATAGAAACTAAACTCAAGGACCTTAGATTTAAAGAGAATTTTACGAATTTCACCTCAAAAGCAAGGGAAGTAAAAGCTAAAATAAATGAGTAGGACTACATCAAACTAAAAAGCCTCTGCACAGCAAAAGAAACTGTCAACAAGGTAAAGATACAATCATCTGAATGGGAAAATATATTTTCAAGCAACATCTCCAATAAGGGCCTAATATCCAAAACATACAATAAAGTCATACAACTCAATAAGAACAACAAAACAAATGATTCAATCAAAAAATAGGCAGAGGACCTGAATAGACTCTTCTCCCTAGAGGACATACATATGCTCAACAAATACTCAAAAAGATGCTCAACATCGCTAGCTGTTAGGGGAATGCAAATCAAAACCACAATGCGATACAATCTCACACCTCTTAGAATAGCTATAATCAACAGAACAAGTAATAACAAATGTTGGCAAGGATGCAGAGAAAAGTGAACCCTTATACACTACTGGTGGACCGCAAAATGTTACAACAACTATGGAAAACTGTATGACATTTCCTCAACAAAGAATTGATCTATATGATCCAGCAATCTCTCTACTGGATATTTACCTCAATGTCTTGAAAATTCATATCCATAAATATATTTGCACACCTATGTTCATAGCAGCATTATTCACAGTGTCCAGGACATGGAAGAAACCAAAGTGTCCTATGATAGATGATTGGCTAAAGAAGCTTTGGTACATATATACAATGGAATATTACTCAGCCATAAGAAGAGATGAAATACTACCATTTGTGACAACCTGGATGGACCTCGAGATATCATGCTAAGCAAAATAAGCCAGACAAAAAAAATTGAAAATCACGTGATATCATTTATATGTGGGATAAAAACCTAAAAGCAAAAAATGAGCATAACAAACAACCAGAGACTCATGGACATGGACTATAGACTAGTAGTTACCAGAAGACTATAGACTAGTGGTTACTACTAGGGTGTGGGAGGAGGGGGGGAGGTAGATGGGGTAAAGGAGGTCAAATATAGGGTTTAGAGGGAGGGTGAACTGGGTAAAGGGGATCAAATATATGGTAGCTGTAGGAAACTGGTCTTTGGATGGTAAACACACAATAGAAAATACAGATGTCGACTGATAATTTACACCTGAAAATTATACAATTATATTAACCAATGTTACTCCAATAAACTTAATTAAAAATTTAATAAAAGAATTCAAAACAATGCTTATAAGTATACTTAATGAACTCTGTAAAAGAATATATGAACTTGTGAGAACTTCAACAGAGAGAAAGAGAATATATTTAAAAAATCAGAATTGAAGAATACAATAACTAAAATGAAAATACACTAGAGGGAATCAACAACAGATTAGATCATGCAGAAGAATGAATAAGTAGCCTGGAAGAGAAGGTAGTGGAAATCAACCTACTGCAATAAAAAAGAAGAAAGGAAGAGAAGTAGGAGGAGAAGGAGAAGAGGAGGAGGAGGAGGAGGAGGAGGAGGAGGAGGAGGAGAGAAAAAAAAGGCATATCTGAGAATATACCAAGTGTACTAATATTTGCAAAACAGGGATTCCAGAAGGAGAAGAGAGAAAGGGATTGAAAGCCTATTTGATAAAATAATGACTGAAAACTTCCTTAACCTGTTTAAAAAATATCCAAGTACAAGAAGCACGGAGTCCCAAACAAAGAGGCTCACACCAAGACACAACATTATTAAAATACTATGTTAAAGGTAAAAGAGAATCTTAAAAGCAGAAAGAGAAAAGCATCTGCTTATGTACAATGGAAAATCCATAAGACTATCACATGATTTTTCAGCAGAAGCTTTACAAGTCAAGAGGGAAAGTCAAAATATATTCATAGTCATGAAAGAAGAAAACCTACATCCAAGAATTCTCTACCCAAGATGGTTATCATTCAAAATTAAAAGTGGGGTAAGTCTTTCCTAGACAAGCAAAACCTGAAATAGTTTATCACAAGTAAATCAGCACTAGAAGAAATGTTAAAGAAACTTCTTTAACTGAAAAGAAATTGCCAGAACTAAAAATAGAAATTTATACCAAAAAAAAAAAAATCTTACTGATAAAAGGAAATGTTTAATTAAAGAAACAGGTCAACCAATTACAAAACTAGTATGAAGGTTAAGAGGCAAAAATAGTAAGAATATGTGTAACTACAATTTTAAATTAAGGGATATGTACTCACAAAAGGTGTAAAATATGATGTCAAAAACACAAATATGGGGTGGGTGAGTAAAAAATATAATGCTTTTAGATTTTGTTCAAACTTAAGTGAGAATCCACCTAAATCACTATAAATATAGCTCATCATACATGAGTTTTGTGGTAACTACAAATCAAAACCCTATATATATATATGTGTATATATATATATATATATATATATATATATATATATATATACACATATATATATATATGTTACTACACAAACACACACAAAAAAAGAGAAGGAACCCAAACAAATCACTAAAGAAAGTCATCAATGTACAAGAGAATAGAGCAAACGAAAGGAACAGAGAACTACAAAAACAAACCAAAAGCTATTAATAAAATGGCAATAATACAAACATAAATAATGACTTTAAATGTAAATGGACTAAATACTCCAATCAAAAGGTATAGGGGGGGATGGAAAGATAAAAATCAAGACCTGTGCATATGCTGCCTTAGACTCACTTCAGATCAAGACACATAGAGACTGAAAATGAAGGTATGAAAAAAGATATTTCAGGAAAATGGAAATGAAAAGAAATCTAAAATAGTGATAGTTATGTCAGACAAAACAGACTAAAACAAAGACTAACAAGAGAAAAAGAAGGACATTACATAACGATAAAAGGATCAATCCAAGAAGAGTATATAACATGTGGACATCTATGCGCTGAATGTAAGAACACCTAAATACAGAAAGAAAATATTAACAACATAAAGGGAGAGATTGACAGTATTACAATAATAATAGTTGACTTCAACACTCTTCTTATATCAATGAATAGATGATTCGGACATAAAATAAATGAGAAAACAGTGGTCTCAAATGACACATTAATCCAGATGGACATAATAGATATTTATAGATTATTCAATCCCCAAACAGCAAAATACGCATTATTTTCAAGGGCACATGGAGCATTTTCCAGGACAGATCAATGTGAGGCCACAAAACAAGTCTCAGTAAATTTTAGAAAAGTGAAATCATATGAAACACCTTCACAGGTCACAACATTATAAAACTAGAAATCAATTACAAGAAGAAAACTGGAAAAAACTAAAACACATGGAGGCTAAACAATATACTACCAAATAATCAGTACGTTTACAAAGAAATCAGGGAAGAAATAAAAAAAAAAATCTTGACGAATGAAAATGAAAACACAACAATCCAATACCTATGGGACACAGCAAAAGCAGTTTCAATATGAAAATTTATAATAATACAGTCCTAGTTCAAGGAACGAGGAAAATCTCAAGTAAACAAGATTTTCCTCATACCTAGAGAAACTAGAAAAAAGAAGAACCAACAAAGCTTTAAAATAAGTAGAAGGAAGGAAATAACAAAGATCATAGTAGAAATAAATGAAACAGAAACTAAAAACAATATAAAAGATTAACAAAACTAAGAGCTTGTCCTTTGAAAATTGATAAAACTTTGATAATTGATAAACTAAATTAAACCTTTGGTCAAGAGGGAAAAAAATGGCTTAGATGATAGAGGCTCTGTTCGTC
>NW_024344370.1:18358071-18366124 GCF_902729225.1 Pteropus medius
AAGAGGAGGAGGAGGAGAAGGAGGAGAAGGAGGAGGAGAAAAATATGAATAACAAAATGTCAATAACTATGTACCTAACAATAATCACTTTAAATTTAAATGCATTAAAGGCTCCAAGAAAAAGAACTAGGGTGGCCGAATGGATAATAAAACAAGACCCATACATATGCTTTCTAAAAGAGATCCATTTCAGATTGAGAGACACAAACAGACTGAAAGTAAAGAGATAGAAAGAGATATTTCATGCACTGGAAATGTAAAAAGAGCAGGGATAGCAATACTTATATCAGAAAAAAATAGACTTTAAAACAAAGGCAATAGTAAGAGACAAAGAAGGGCATTTCATAATGATAAAAGGGATCAATCCAAGAAAAAGATATTACTCTAGTAAGCATTTATTCAGCCAACATAGGAGCACCTAAATATATAAATCACATACTGACCAACATAATAAAGATCACATATAATAACAAACCCACAGATAACATATTCAATGGGGAAAAGCTTAAAGTATTTTCCTTAAGATCAGGAATAAGGCAAAGATTTCTACTTTCGACATTTTATTCAACATAATATGGGAGGTCTTAGCCACAGCAATTAGACAGGAAAAATAAATAAAAGGCACCCAAATTGGAAAAAAAAAAAGAGGTAAAACTGTCCATATTGTCAGATGATATGATATTATACAGAGAGAACTGTAAAGATTCCACCAAAAAAACTTTTAGAACTTATAAATTAATTCAGTAAAGTAGCAGAATACAAAATTAATATTCAGAAATTTGTTGCATTTTTATACACCGATAGTGAACTCTCAGAAAGAGAAATTAAGAAAAAAATCCTATTTACAATTTCATCAAAAACAATAAATTTAACCAAGTAGGTAATAACCTGTATCAAAAATTATGTCATTGAAGAAAGAAATTAAAGAAGATACAATAAATGGAAGCATATACTATGCTAATGGATAGAAAGAATTAACATAATTAAAATGTCCATACTAACCAAAACAATCTCCAGACTCAATGAAATCCCTATCAAAATACCAATGGCATTTTTCAGATAGCTAGAATGAATAATCCTAAAATTCATTAATAATCCTTAATGAATAAACCATTAAGACCCTGAATAACCACGGCAATCTTGAGAAAGAAGAATAAAGTTGGAGGTATCACGCTACCTGATATCAAACTATATATATATACTATAAGGCCATAGTAATCAAAACAGCATGGTAATGGCACAAAAACAGACACACAGATCAATAGAACAGAATAGAAAGCCCAGAAATAAACCCATGCTTATACGCTCATTTAATATATGACAAAAGAGGCAAGAATAAACAATGGGGTAAGGAGAGTCTCTTCAATAAATGATGTTGGAAAAACTAGACAGATACATGCTAAAAAATGAGACTGTACCACTTTCTTATATGACATACAAGAGTAAAGTTAAAATGAATTAAAGACAAAAATGTAAGATCTAAAACCATAAACTCCTGGAAGAAAACAAAGGCAGTAAATTCTCTGACATCACTCTTAGTAATATTTCTTTCTGATGTATCTCTTTGGGCAAGGTAAACAAAAGAAAAAATAAACAAATAGAACTACATCAAACTAAAAGTTTTACACAACAAAGGAAACTATCAACCAAATGAAAAGACAACCTATTGAATGGTAGAAGATATTTGTCAATGGTACATCTCATAAGGGGTTAGTATCCATAATTTATAAAGAACTCATATAATTTAACACCAAAAAAGTCCCAAAACAATCCAATTAAAAAATGGGCAAAGGACCTCAGTAGGTATTTCTCCAAAGAGGATATACAGATGGCCAATATACATATGAAAAAATGCTCACTATCACTAATCACAGAAATGCTAATTAAAACCATAATAAGAGAATAAATGATTGCATGAAGGGGTCAAGATGGTGGATTAGATAAAAGCAGGGTTCACCTCCTTTCAGATTAACATTAAAATTACACCCAAATTATAAAAAAATAAATAAAAAACGTGGAGAACTACCTGAAGTCCAGCAGATTATAACATGTATATCTAATAATAAAAAGAAGGAGCCACATTAAAGCCAATAGAAGGAGCAAAGTTATGAATAAGGCTGGACTCACATCCAGCATCAGGTAGCAGTGTAATACCAGGAGGAAGAGAGAGGCTGCAGATGCTCCATTGAAGGAGAGAGGGGTTCTATCCCAAAACGGGCACTCCCTAGCCTAGGGTCCCAGCTCAGGGAAGAGGAATTCTCAAAAAATTGGAATGTAAAAATCAGGGGATTCTGACCATCTGGGTAAGATAGGAGACTGAAATCCCAGACACCCTGTTAAAGGACTCATGCACAGGCATTCTCACCTCTGGAAACTCGCCAACGGCACCAGCTGTGGGACGGAGGCTCAGGCGAGATTCATACAGGGAAAGACTGAATTACCTGGTGCCTGAACAAAGGCTGGACAGGCAGCTGCCATTGTGCCTTAGTTGGGGACCCTCCACAAAGCAGCCTACAGACTGGCGGTGCCAGCTCACCCGTGCTGATCCCTCCCCCTCACACAGCCAATTCTGAAGCTGAACTGGCATGAGGAGATTGCCTGTTCCACCCAACCTTCATATTGCCCAGTGTGGCTTGTTGCCAGGAGGCAGCCTCGCTCTGCCCCTCTCGTGGGCCAAACATTAGGCGTAGGCACACAGACCTCAGCCAGCACTGTGAGTGCAACTCAGGGACAGTTTTGAGCAGATCACCACTGCCAACATGAGCTTGGTCGGATTGCAGGGAGCAATGGACCAGTCCCAGACAGCAGCTTGTCTTGCTATGATCTGTGACTTTAGTGGGAAAAAATTGGCAGACTGGAAAGTTGCAGCAAGACTAAGGCTGTATTGACCTGACAGCCATTGTCTCCTTGAGATCTGGCTGCACCCAACCCACAAAATGCCCGCTGTGGCTCATTGACAGGCAATGCCTGCTCCCTATCCCTCGCCCAGGCCACACATTCTGCACAGGCAACAAACTTTGGCTAGCTCAGTGTGCTCATTTCAGGAAAATCGGTTGTGGGCAGACCACCTGTAAGAGCTGCAATATCGCTCGGGGGATCACAGGTGTCTATGGAACCACCCCAGATGGCAATTGGTCTCATTGTGATCTATGAATACAGCCAGAATATGTGGTCACAGAAGTTATAGCAAAATTTAGGCTGTATTGGCCTGACAGTCCTTGTTTCCCTGAGATCTCACTTCACCCAAGCCATGAAGTGCCCACAGAATGGTGAAAGGCAGACACACTGCCTTCCACTACCTGCAGCTGTGCATTCTGCACAGGCAACAGATGTTGGCTAGCTCAGTGAGCAAATTTCAAGGAAAACAGTGACAGGCAGATCACCGCTGCAAGCACAAGATATAATATGGCTTTGGCAGATCACAGGGGTTGGTGAGCCCATCCCAGAAAGCAGTAGGTCTTACAGTGATATGTGACTTTTGTGGGAGCCCAAGGTCCCAGAGCTGGCAGCAAAGCTGGTGCTCTATAGGCTTGACGGCCCTGTGCCTCACTGAGACACCACCCCAACTAACTCACAAATTACCTGTGGCAAACCTGCTCCTAGGCACACCAGTCCCATCCTATGCTTTCTTTGGTACACATATTCAACACTAAACAACAGCTTTCAGTTCTGACAGCACACACAAAGTCCATGCATCTAGAAGAAGCTCTTGGTGGTGGTCCAAAAATCCATGCCCATGAGCTTCATTAATTCTTGAACAGATATCTGGTGTTTGAAGGCCAGAGCTGGACAAGGCTGGCCTTGCTGCAATCTGAGACTTATACAGAGAGCCACAAAGATAGTGCTGGCATGTAAACTGACACAGCAGTGGCTGGAGGACATCTGCTCAATATATCCAAATGATTCCCTGAGTACTGGCACCACCCAACGTGCATATCACATAGAGGCTCTTACAGTTGCTGAGTCTTACAGGCAACTGACAGGCAGCCACAGGCCTTGAGAAGCACTGGTCCTTCTGCTAAACTGCCCCAGGATCTGTACTGGGGTAACTAGACTGAAGCCTATAGCATTTTCTCTTCCACTTACCTATACATCTAGCATAGGGAGCAACCATCTGTGGATCACTTTGTAGATCTCACCAGGTAGCACCGAGAAATTAAAGGCAGCAGCCAACCTTGACTTACTGGGGAGCCCCTTCCAAGGGGCCACAGAACCAACACACCTGGGAGCTGGTGCTAGACCACACCAGAGCAACTCCTGACTAGCCACATAAGCAGTACACACAGAGGGTGGTCTCAAAAAAAAAACCACAAGCCTGCTAGAGCAAATCCCACTCAGTGGGGGCAGACCCCACAAAGCAACTCATATCCTGGGGGTGCAGCTAATTCCCACATTCAACCTGACCGTTAATCCCATCCACTGAGGTACTAACAATGATAAAGGCTTAGTGACAACAGAAGATCACACTTTACCCACACAAAGATCATGTTCAGAGCCCCTTGAACAAGGGATCAGGGAGAGTGCACCAATGGGCCACATAGGATACTTTCCACATAAGGCCATCTGTGTAAGGCTGAAAGATTAAACACATATTCCTAGCACATAGAAACAAACACAGAAAGGCTAATAAAATGAGAAAACAAAGAAACATACCACAAATGGAACAGGAGAAAAATAAGCTAAATGAAATGGAGGCAAGCAACCTACCAAAGACAGAGTTCAAAATAATGGTTATAAGGATGCTCAGTGAATGTAGGGGGAGAATGGATGAGCTCAATGAAAACCTCAACAGAGAGATAGTAAGCATAAAAAATGGACATAGAAACCATAAAATAGAAACAGACAGAAATGAAGAATACAATAACTGAAATGAGGAATACATTAGAAAGATTCAATAATAGATTGGACAAAACAGAATACTGAATCAGCAAACTTGAAGATCAGGCAGCAAAAAACACCCAATCAGAACAGCAAAAAGAAAAAAAAAATTAAAAATGAAGATAGTTTAAGAGACCTCTGGGACAACATGAAGTATAACCATATTTGGATCAAAGAAATACCCAGAGGAGAGGAGAGAGAGCAAGAGATTGAGAATCTGTTTGAAGAAATAATGACAAAAAACTTCTCTAAAGTGTCAAAGGAATTAGACATACAAATACAGAAAGAACAAAGGGTCTCAAAAAAGAGGATTTTAAACAGACCCAGACTAAGACAAATCATAATTAAAATGTCAAAGGAAAAAGACAAAGAAAACCTTAAAAGCAGCAAGAGAAAGGTAGCTAGTTAATTACGAGCATACTCCCTTAAGAATGTCTGCTGATTTTTCAACAGAAACTTTGCAGGCCAGAAGGGATTTGCAAGAAATATTCAAAGTTAGGAAAAACAAGAATCTCCAACCACGAATACTCTACCCAGCAAGGTTTTCGATTAAAATGAAAGATGAGATAAAGAGCTTCCCAGACAGAGAAAAGCTTAAGGAATTTGTCACTAATAAGCCAGTATTATAAGAAATGTTAAAGAAACTTCTGCAAAAAAAAAAGGAGGATAAAACAAATACAAATAATAAAATGACAATAACTCTGTATCTATCAATAATAATTTTAAAAGTAAATGGATTAAATTCTCTAATCAAAAGACATAGGGCAGCCAAATGAATAAGAAAACAAGACCCATACATATGCTGTCTACAAGAGATCCATATCAGATCAAATGACACTCACATACTTAAAGAGATGGAAAAAGATATTGCGTGCAAATGGAAATTTTAAAAAGCCAGAGTAGCAATACTTATATCAGATAAAATAGGCTTTAACACAAAGCCTATAATAAGAGACAAAGAAAGGCATTGTGTAATGATAAAAGGGTCAATATATCAAGAGAAAATAACTCTAGTAAACATAAACGCACCCAACATAGGAGCACCTATATACTAAAAGCAATTATTGACTGACATTAAAGGAGAGATCAACAGTAGTATACTCAAAGTAAGGGACCTTAACACTCCATTGACACTATTGGACAGATTTTCCAGGAAGAAAATCTACAAAGAAACAATGGGACTAAAAGATACACTAAACCAGATGGATTTAAAAGATATTTTCAGAGCATTTCACTCCAAAGCAGAAAAATATGCATTCTTCTCAAGTATACATGGAACATTTTCCAAGACAGACCATTTGTTTTACCACAAAACAAGTATCAACAAATTTAAGAAGACTGAAATCATATCAACCATTTTCTCTGATCACAATGGCATGAAACTAAAAATCAACTACAAGAAAAAAACTAGAAAATACACGTGCACATGGAGCCTAAATAAGATGCCACTAAACAATGAATGCCTTAACAATGTAATCAAGGTAGAAATCAAAAGATACCTAGAGACAAATGAAAATGAAAACACAATGACTCAAAATCTATGGGACACAGGAAAAACAATCCTGTGAGGGAAATTCATAGCAATAAAGGTCTACCTCAAGGAACTAGAAAAAACTCAAATAAGCAATCTAAACTTACACTTAAAGGAACTAGAACAAGAATAGCAAATAAAGCCTAAAGTGAGTAGAAGGAAGAAAATAATAAAGATCAGATGAAAATAAATGAAATAGAGTCTAGAAAAACAATACAAAAGATTAATGAGAATTCTGGGAAGAAATGGCATAGATGATAGAAGCATTGTTCATCTCTCTCACAACCACATCAAAGTTGGGACAGAAACACAGAGCAAGAAGCAAGTAAACTCACCTGGGATCTAGATGAACAGAAGCACTACAACTAGGCAGAGAAATAATTAATCAAACTGCAACGGTAAATGATAGGAGAGGTCAAAGACCCAAGGATGCACAGTCCCAAGCGGCTGAGAGGGACAGAGGCTGCAGCAGCCAGTAACTGCAGATGCTTCCAATAGGGGCCATTTCCATGAACAGATTACGGCGGTGATGGACTTGCTTGCTCTGACTACCATCACCAGGTGAGCTCCACCAGGAGCACCAGGGACTTACTGGGAGGTACTGAGTTGTTCGAGTAAGGGCCAGAGACGAGGATCTCTCCCAGACAGAGGTGCCTGCAGTATACATTGTTTCTCTGTTTAGCCATCTCACCTCCCAATGTTCAGAGGCAGTGCTGCCACAGCTGAGACCTTATCAAATTAGATAATAACAGAGATTGCTCCACCCAGAGGATTCTCTGAAACTCTGCCTCCCTCAATTCAGGACCCACCCAAGACACATCTAGTGGTGTCCTCGGGAATCTGGTGTGCCTTGCTGGGCAGTGACAGCTAGCCTCGGCTTCTAGCGAAGACTCTTGAGGCAACTATAAACACAAGATTTGTGGATTAATTCCTGAATCTTAACAGGTGGCCCTATAGGAGCACAGGCTAGGGCTAAATTTGGCATGCAGCTGAATCCTTCTCAGGACTGTGACTCTTGACTACACTGCCACGCTAATAAGACCGGGAGGCTTAGGAGCTTTGCTTAGTACATAGAAATAGACACAGAAAGGCACCCAAAAAGGGAAGACAAAGAAGAAGAAATCATGTGAGAGAACAGAACAGAGCTCCAGGAAAAATGAAGTCAAGCAATCTAACAGGTATAGAGTTCAAAACACTGGTATAAAAATGCTCAGCGAACTTAGGGGAAGTATAGATGAATTCAGTACGAACTTTAAAAAAGAGATGGAAAAAAAACATAAAAATGGAAATGGAAATTATAAGAGGAACCAGTCAGAAGAGAAGAATACATTACCTGAAATGAAGAGTATATTAGAGGGAATAAACAGAGTGGAAAAAGAAGAGGATCAATATAGAGGTTTGGAAAGCCAAGGACACCCAATCAAAACAGAAAGAGAAAAGAAGCCAAGACTATAATAATTTAAGAAGCCTATGGGACACTATTAAATGTAAAATAGCCGTGTCACATGGGCACCTAAAGGAAAACAAGAAGTTGAAAAGCTATTTGAAGAAATAATGATAGAAAACTTCCCTCATCTGGTGAAGGAAATAGATATACAACCCCAGGAAGCTCAGAGAGTACCAAACAAGATGAATCCAAAGAGG
>NW_024344370.1:18373405-18389355 GCF_902729225.1 Pteropus medius
AGAAAGAAAGAAAGAAAGAAAGAAAGAAAGAAAGAAAGAAAGAAAGAAAGAAAGAAAGAAAGAAATTTTAAAGTGCTAAAAATTATAAATGGACTGCTCAGGCATATATAATGAAAAAAAATTCTATTATATTGTGAAAAATTTTAATTAACAAAATAATATTACCAATATTAATAGGTTTCTACTGGATATTTGAGGCATATTATTCTATATTTCTGTCAATTATTACAAGTTTCACATTAAGAGTTATCTAATTTCTCCAACTACCCTGTGAAATCTCTTTGTTTACGACATTTTATGCTTCTCACATCTTCAGTGACAAATGGAAATAAATCAATACATGCACAAATCAAACATTTTTAATCAATGAAGTATAAGTCTTAATTTCTAAAAAAATAATAAAAGACAGAGGTGAAATTATAGTATGTCCTACAGTATAGTAACCCTTAGGACCCTCAGTATAATGTATAGAATGTAATATCACTCTATATAATCAGCATTCAGTAAATATTTATTGTGAAGCTACTATGTATCACTAACATCTGTTAAAGTTGATATAGTTGATCTATTGATTATATATTTATCATGACAACTTTATGTAAATCAGTATTCTAGGCTAATGAACATAAGGAGCTTTCTAATATTTTATAATGAAGCATCTAGAATTCTTACAGTTAACTGGTACATTTGAGCTCACATAAGTCATTTTATTAGACATTACAGCTAACAGACTTTGTGTGCAAATAACACATTTATTTTAAAAGGTAGGAAAAGACAATTTAATGAAAACCTCCAATACAAATATGTTGGTGTTTGCAATATATTACCACAAGGAAGGGAATGTGCTCATGCCTTATTTTTAACCTTAAGAAACAAGGATTTTGTAATTCTTGCTTTGTCACTGATATGATCTTTGATTTATTTTTCAAGGAAAGAGTAGGGAACCCAGTGATGGTCCTATATTTCATGAAAAAAAATGCTAGTTAGCATAGCAAATAAAAGATTCTGTTCACCTTCTCTGAATTGAAATCTACTCCATTGCTTTGCAACGTGAGCAGTGTCATGACACCTATTGTTTGGGAAAATTTCCATTCTAATTACATTTTGTTCTCACCAATTATGAAGTCACCAAAATCTATTAACCTGTAAATTGATGGAACCATATGCATTCTTGATTGAATTTTTTCAAAATGAGTTATGTTGCCATGTGAGAATGTTGCTTTTGGAGTAAAACGTAATTATTTGACTATATCCTTTCTGAACTTCACCAGATTTCTGAGCCTCTTCAAGCTTTGGTTTCTTCAGCTTCCAAAAAGGGATACTGATACTACGCAGGCTATTTACTTTAGAGGATTTTTGTGATAATCAAAGGAAATAAATAGGTGCGAAACTGCTTTATAAACCAGATTACTAAACGAATTTGAGCTTCCAAGGAAATGACCCACAATATTTCTTTTGCCAAGTCTTGGATCTACTAAGAAGAGTACAACACATGAATTAAAAAGAAAATGATTGTGATAATATCTAAATTGGTATTATTAGGTACCATCATATTAGGTACATACTAATTATAATCTCTAAGAAAGTGTCTAAATCATTCTTACCACCATAAATAGCAGTAACACATGTATTTTCAAGTGAGTATAAAACCTATTTGTAATACATCTAAATCCTTTGCAAGTCTTTGTGTAGCTTCTGGAGTCTATAAGCACTAAATTAAAAAACATCTAATACCTATAAATATTACTAAATCTTTAGCAACCAAAAGATTTGTGACAGTAGCATTTACTAACAATGAAGAACATCATGTACAGAACAGCTGTTGCATTCAGTCTGTTCACTCTTTAAATTCTTTGTTTGAATATAAAATTGTTCTTTAAAAGGTGGTATTATTTTGTATAATCACATTAACATATAATAAATGCTTCAATGATATGATCTGTCACTCAAACTTTTCTACCTAGTCTTTACAATAACACTCAAAAATCATTATAAGAAACAATGCAACAAATCTAAAACACTTTTTTCCCTTAAAATTAAAAACAAAGTTTATGTCTTTCTTTTCCTCACTGCAGTATATTGAAAGTAACATTAAAATATTTGGATTGGAAGTTTTTATTAGATCTTTTTTCTCCTTTTTAAAATCAATTTCTTTGTCCCGAGAACACATCTCCTGTCAATAAAATGAAAAATGATATAGATTTAGGAGGATAGTGGTCTCAGTGTAGCATCTCTCATATTATTATTCCAGTATCATCTGTTACAAAGTAAGACCAATTCCCACATCTAATTACAAACAGGATTTCAGAGTCATTAAACAAAATACATTTCCATTAGTGCTGCTGTAAGATTGGGGAAAAATGAAGATTAGTTCATGCTGCACCTCTGTTTTTCAAGCTTTGAAGATTTAGACCTCTGTATTTAGAGACTATAAATTTGTTAGAAGATCAGCAAGGTGATAGACATGTGGAAATGCTTCATTTTAAGCAGTTTATTTGTGCTACTTGCATTTTGTTATTAGTTTTTGTTGCATTTAGTCCTTATAGTAAATATAGCAATACACTGACAGGTTCTTTTCCTATTTCTTGGCAGATGCCTGAAGGTATTTCCTTGTGCTCTACAAAGACGTGTTCCTTTTACTTCAAAGTAAATTTGGTACAACAAAGCTCATATATGAAAATGAATTACTTGCACATAGGCAATTTTGATTCAATGAGACAAAGTTATTTTTTTCTGCTATTAAGACACAATGCTAGTCCTTAGAATGCAAGGAAGCTTACAGACTAGATAAATCAAGTAAAGTAGATCACACAGTATGCCTAAATGTCTAAAATACAAACTACAAGGTGTATATTTTCTTTTAATGAGTGCATGCATTTCCCATTAATATTAACATACCCAGAGAAGACTATATCCTGAAGTACTGCTGAATGACTCAAGTATACAATCTATTGCACTTTATTTATTTACAACATTTCTTACAAAAAGTCTAGTCAGGTAGTCAGAAGAGAGCTTTAAAGTGTTGCTGTTCATAGTACGTTAAGTCATATAGCTCATGGAAATCAAAGCTATTCTAAACTGAAGGTAGATAAATATAATTGATTTGGTCCTGCAGGCAATGGAGAGAGAAGGCTTCTCATTTGGGTTTTAGCTATTTCAAGAACAATGACCAGCCAAATTCTTCTTCTAGCATATGTTATATTAATGTTTTTACCTTTTTATTGTGGGCAGAGGGGGTTTTACACCATGGTCACTTTTGGTGTGTACTTTTGAGATGCATTATATAGCAATTGAATGTTATCTAATGTGTATGAAGAAGATGTATTCTAGTTACACTAGAATTCTGGGAGTGAGGGTTGACAATAAAACCACATCTGTATTATTAGTTTTCTGAAATTTATTTACAGGCCACCTTTGAACTAAATAGCCACCTTTACCTATATATAGAAAAATTGTCTAGTTCCCTTCTGAAATTAGAGTACTAGGACTGGTCACTTACCCTATGCACAAAGGTAGAATTACCTTCACTAGAATTGTCTTTAAATGTTATCTAATTCCATTTTCTATTTTACATACATCAGAAAATGAGAGGTATAGGAACAGAATTGGTTAAGGTCTCACAGCTACTTCTTGGAAGAGGTAGTTCTAGAACCCAGATCTCCTAACATCTAATAATCTAATCGGCTGGCTTCCTCTGCAACTTTCCAACTTAATCTCAAATGCACACTCTTATTTTTCCTCATTCCCAACTATTCTGGCTGTACTTGTTTCCTGCTTGATAGCTGGGCTTCATCCTGATCAGATGCATCTAGTTATCTGCAATCAATACAACTACTTCATAAAGCGCAGCATGTACCAAACTCATTTTCATAAATAACTAAAATAGATAATGGTAACGTCCAAAGTTGAAATAATCTGAAATAATCAGGAAGACTTTGCCTAGGAGAGACCTCTTTTTCTCCTTCATCTCTTTTCTCTCCTTTTCTCTCTCACACAGACCTCCAGAAACATTATTGCAATATATGAAATGCTCTTATTAATATTTCCAGCAGTTAATTCTAAAGGTAGACACAGTTCAGAAGGAGATTTAACAAAGGGTTGGTCAAGAAGAAAAGGAGAGGGCAGAGTTGGAAAACATCATCAAGAGACAAAGGAGCTAGGAAAAAGTAGTAATTTGGATCTCAGACCATTCCATAGTAAACTGAAAATAATGTAGCTCCCTCAGTGTTTCACTTATCGTGATTTTGTCAGTAGAAGTAGGAGATAACAGTGATGATGATGGGTTTTCTGAAAATAAAAAAAGTGTAAATTGATGTTCATCCTAAAGGAGTCCTGCCTGTATTACACAAAACCCACAAGAACTCATGAAAAGAAAGTTTAACCATCTATATGCCAAAGCATGCACACCTCTCTCCATAGAAGGTCTAGGGACTCAGAAAACAGAGAATAACATGTTCTATACATTAATCTAATTCATGATTGCCAGTAGTAACAATACCAGAAAGTTTATCATTTTCTACCAAAGTAAAGTGCAATTTTAAATTGGACCACCTCAGTAGCAATTCAACTTACACAAGCTATCTGGTCAGATTTTTCCAAAATATTGATGATGCCAAAAATCTTAATTTCCAATTGTAGGTCACTATTCCTGGTTAGCTAGTTAGGTGATTTTTTTCCCTTCATTGACTGTAAATTAGCAGCTAATATGGACTAGAAGATTTTTATTAAGTGTTGTCTGTCATAAAGACAATTAAACATTTATAAATTCACAGTGGCTTGCAGAGAAAAGTCGGGGTATAATGGTAGCATAGAAACCACATTAGGCTCACTAGACTGAAAACATAAGATCTTGTCTCTTTTAATGCTAACTTTCTCCTACTGTTAAATTGTGTAACTTTAAGGAACATACTAGATTTATTTGTGCCTTTCTTTTCTCTTCATATAATTATAGGAAGAGCATTGGCGTCTTACTTGCCACACAGGAGTAATATAAGGGCGTGAGAAGGTCAAGTACTATATTTTGGTAATATGATATTAGAGAGATGACACTGTTGTATATTTAATAAGTTATTAAAAATGCTGATGTGTATAGTATTTATATACTCATTTTTATATTAAAAGAAAATAAAACTTTCCATGTATATAAATGATATGCTAGTGTGGTAAAAGTACTAAAACAAAGTGTTTTCTCCTGTTTGTTGGAAGAAAAATGATTAAGAAATATCTTATTCATGGCATAAATGTGTAAAAGTAATACCTACTTTAACAACCTCAAAACACTCCTGGGAATCCTGTATAGTAATCACTAAGATGAAAAAAAGTCTTTCTGTGGTCCTGTCATCTTTACTCTAACACTAAAATAACAGCCTAGACATTTTGCTTTTTTAGAATAAAAGACTTACCTCTTTTGCCTTTTAAAGCACTTGAAAATTTAAAAGAGAAAAACTCAAAAATGCTGACCGCGTAATAGCTGACTATTCATGGTGGGCATAGAACATGAAAGGTTACAATATGGATCTATGCCTATGTGTTTCTTTTCAACATAAGCAGCATCCTCCTGCTTCTGGTAACTTGGCAATCATACAGCTGACAGATTTCTGGGTTTTCTAAATAATGCATGGACTTTTCTTTTAACATGTCAGTGCAAAAATATCAATTCTGCTCCAGTGTTGTTCATGATGCTGATTTGACTTGACAGCATTCCATTAAACCAATGAGTTTTTCCTCTCCTGATGGTTTCTTAAGTATTCCTTGGAGTGATGTATCTGTGTTTTTTTTTTTTTACAGAGATTGTGAAGGATATTTGCATTTTTGAGAAAACTCCATGGCAGGTACAGTCAGAGAAAAGGTAAAACAAAAATACAACTTTCTAAGGGGACACTTTCCTCCATTCTCTTGATTCCTTAAATGTCACCCCTTCTCTCCCCCCAGAATAGGTCTATACTCAAAGCATTTGAATTTCCTAAGGAAATATCACTGAAATATTTAGTGCTGCTTGATATCTCACTTGGGAAAGCAAAAACACATTTATTAAATCACGCATGCTAATTCCCAGAGCCTCCACACACACACACACACACACACACACACACACACAAACAAATGTGTTGTTCCTTGGTCGTCCTTTATATGAGCAGGTACCGTCTCAAGTACAATGCACTGATGTTTTATTGATTATGTCCTAGCAGGACAAAGCCAGCTAAAAGCCACAAAGTTTGAAGGGAAGAGCATTTGTACTCTACTTCTAAAATGAGGCATATATTTTTCACTGAAGCTGCTGCCCCATAAAATCTAAACTTGAGCATCTGGAGAAAAAGATTTTTGCCTCCTGGTTAAAAATAATTTAGATGCAAACAAATCCTGGAGGTTTCTAGAAGTTTCTTTGCCAATTTCTGCAAGCCATTTAAGATAAATATTAGGATCTTATACTGATCACCTAAAAGAGGCACTTGTAACTATTCATGACCCAGCTAAAGAGGCTTGGCAATTAGATTTACATAGAAAAAGAAACCTTGTCTGAGAATGCGTTAGGTCAAATAGACAAAGACTCAGTTTGAACATGGAGAATAATAATCTTTGTGAAGTTACTTTCATTTTTTTGACAAGAAAGAAAAGTTAAAAGCCTCTTCAATAAATGGTGCTGGGAAAATTGGAAGGCCACCTGCAAAATAAAAATAGACTGCTATCTGTCATCATATACCAAACTTAACTCAAAATGGGTCAAAGACCTTAAAAAAAAAAACCCAAAACAATAAGTTTCATAGAAGAAAACATAAGTACTAAACTTATGGACCTTGGATTTAGAGAAGATTTTAAAACTTTGACCTCTAAAAGCAAGGGAGTAAAAGCAATAATAAATGAATGGGATTATATGAAACAAAAAGTTTCTACACAGCAAAAAAAAAAAAAAATCAACAAAACAAAGAGGCAACCTTTGAATGGGAGAAGATATTTGCAAACAATGCCTCCAATAAGATCCTAATATCCAAAATGCATTTTTAAAAAAAGTGTACAATTCAACAACAAAAAAACAAACAATCCGATGTAAAAATGGGCAAAGGACCTGAACAGACACTTCTCCCAAGAAGACATACAAATGACTAATGGACATATGAAAAGATGCTCAACCTCACTATTTAAGGAAATGCAAATCAAAACCACAATGAGATACAACCTCACACCTGTCAAAATGGCTATCATCATCAGGATAAGTAATAAGAAATGTTGGAGAGGTTCTGGAGGAAAAGGAACACTCACACACTATTACTGAAAATTTAAATTGGTACAGCCACTATGGAAAGCAGTAAATTAAGAATAGAATTACCATATGACCCAGCAAGTGCTTTTTTGCATAGTGACCCAAAAAAATTTGAAAACATTTATTTGTAAAGATATATCCACTCTGATGTTCATTGCAGATTTATTCACAGTGGCTAAGACATAGAAACAACCAAAGTTCTCTTTGATAGTGATTGGATAAAGAAGATGTGGTAGATAAATACAATGTAATATTTCTCAGCCATAAGAAAAGATGAAATACTGCCATATGCGGCAACATGGATGAATCCTGAAATTATTATGCTAAGCTAAATATGTCAGAAAGAAAAAGTTGAGAACCAAATGATTTCACATATATGTGAGGTATAATACCGAAAGCAACAAACTAACAAGACAAACAAAAATTCATAGACACAGACAACAGTTTAGTGGTTACCAGAGTGAAAGAGAGGGGTAGATAAGTATAAAGGGGGTCAAATATATAGTGATTGAAGGAAATTTGGCTTTGGGTGGAGAACACACAATGCAATATACACATGACATATTACTGAATTGTACATTTGAAAGTTATGTAATTTTATTAACCAATGTCACTTCAATAAATTCAATAAAAATATCTTTCTTCAGGAACTATAGGTTCAGAAAAGAATGAGATAAAATGTGAAACATTCAGAGTTAGCGTTTGGGCCTCTAATCTTCATTTCTCTTTCTCCTGGTTGTACACAATCTTTACCCATTAAACTTTGTCCAGAGAATCTCCCTTCTCTCATTAGCACCAACTTTCTTCCATACTAAGATGTAAACAACTGGGGAACTTTGAAATAACATGCTATATATGTTACACACAAAGAATGCATGTATGTGTGTAATACATGAATATAACTGTGTTTTTAATTTTTGATGTGACAATTCACTTAAAAGGGCTTTTATTTAACTGTTCTCAGGTTTAATATTTAGGCCTAGTTCTCCATGATAAGCTTATAGAGATAGGAAAAGTCCTAAGAAGATATAATAACTCCCTTGGGAACCTATCTGAATCCATGGACAATGTATATTAAGATATTTCAGTCAGTGACTAAGTCCCCAATATATGATTTCTTCTCATCTTGTGCTCATGTTCATGCTAATTCATCAGGGAAGTCTTTCACAACTCTCCCCCTACTCCTGAAGTGAAATAGGTAGGTCTTTATTCCTGCTAGTAACATTCTTCTTTAACCTTTAATCTCTGAACAATCTTACGTCCACCTCTGACCAGTAGCCAAGGTTTTGAATGCCAAGTTAATGCTAGGAATATCGCATCTACAAAAGTATTTTTTCCCCATTTTCTACACCCTCTTTATTATAGTAAGTATATTTGTCATAGCCTCTACATGAAATATCTAAAAAACAATCTTTTGCAAAATATATAATAGATTTAAGAATGGACAGTTGAATAAATTATGTTGTTCATTTTATTTGATATCAATACTGCTATGATGATCCCTTTGTGGTGTAATTTATTTCCCTATTGTATGTTGATATACTATAAACTTTAGAAAAGTCATAGGTCAATTCCTCTCCTCCTACATCAACCAAACTATCATATTTCACTTCTTAAATTCTTTTTAAAGTCATAACCTTTGTTCTTCTTAACATTCTTGAGGATGCTTTAGTTTCTGCTACTTGGCAGGGTCAACCTGCCTCTAAAAAGGGGAACTATAATGTTGGAACATCATGACATTTGCACAACAAATCCGTAGAGTACAGAGTATCTAGGAAATGCACGATAAATTAAAATCTAATTTTTAAAACCAATCTATGACTATGTGATCCACGATGTTCATACTGGGAATATAAAATGTTGCAGCCACTTTGGAAAGCAGTTTGAAATTTCTGCAAAATGTTAAACATAAAGTTACCATTTGACCCAGCAATTCCATTTCTAGGTATATACCCAAGAGAAATAAAAACATATATTTGCCTAAAAACTTGCACATAAACATCGGCCGCTGCATTATTAATGTAGGCAAAAAGTGGCAACAACCCAAATGTCCATCAACAGATGAATAGTGAAAGAAAATGTACTATATTCATATGAAATATTATTCAGGCATTAAAAGGAATGAAATACTGATCAATACTACAATATGGATGAACCTTGAAAACATTATGTCAAGTTAAAGAGGTCAGACCTAGGAGGTCACATATTATATAATTTCATTTATATGAAATGTCTGAAATAAGCAAATTCATAGAGACAGCACAAAGCATTAGTAGATTAGTGGTTACCAGCATCTGGGGAGTTGGAAGAAAATGGAGAGTGACTCCTAATGGATACAGGGTTTCTTGGATGTAATGAAATATTTCTGTAATTAGATACTGGTGATGGTTGCACAAATATACTAAACCTCTGAATTGTACACTTGAAAAGAGTGAATTTTGTGGTGTGTGAATTATTAATAAAACTCATAAAAATTTGCCTTGTGTCAACATGGATTAACTTGATGGCATTATGATATGTGAAATAAGACAAAGACAAATACTGTATGATCTCACTTATACCTGGACTCTAAAAAAAAAGAGAACAAAAAGCTGACCTCATAGATATGGAGAACAGATTGGTGGTTGCCAGAGGTGGGGGATTAGGGTGAGGTTGGGTGCAGGAGTGGACAAAATGGGTGAAGGGAGTCAAAAGTTACATCTAGTTATAAAATAAGTTATGAAGATGTAATGTACAGCATGGTGACTATAATTAATAATACCGTATTGCATTCTTGAAAGTTGCTAAGAGTAAATCTTAAGAGTTCTGATAACAAGAAAAAAATTGTAACTATATATGGTGATGTATGTTAACTAGATTTATTGTGGTAATAATTTTGTAATATATACAAATAACAAATCATTATATTATTTACCTAAACTAACATAATGTTATATGTCAATTATATCTCAATAACAAAGGTTAGATAATATGGCTTTCTAGTTCCAAAGTGCAGTACAAAGTATTTGTGAGTGAGTGATAGACTAACATTAATTTGAGCCATAATGTGATAAAAATTTTCTAAACAATTGTTTTCGAAATTATTTCTGTATAATAAAAGCTACTTTTCCAAGACCAAAAAAAGACAAAAAAAAAAATTCACTTCAGATGCCAGAAAACTTTAAGACTTTCCAATAAAGATACAAATATTTATTGATTTGGATTCAACACATGCGATAGGTTCATTGCATACACTGGTCATGTTCATACTGCAATACTGATAAAATCTGTGTCATAGAACCATAGAGAATTAGAGTTTAGAAAAAAGAGTGATTATTTTCAATTCTCTTAGACTAATATGTTCACTAAATGTGAACATTCATTAAATGTGGAGAATATTTAATATGCCCAACTCTATGTAAAAAAAACTGTATGCATATTAAACTGCCATTTATAAAGGAAATAGAAATAATCATGACAGTGCATAATGACTATTATTTTAATTTTTTAGATAAATAAATACTCTTAAGGGGTAGATACATGCTGTAAATTGGCTCTTGAAATCTGGCACTGTGATTTGCTTGAATTAGTATTGAATTTTTTGTCAAGTTCCAAATAATTCACAAATGACCTTTCTAAAATGATAAAATATAATCAGCTATTGTAAACTCCATTTATGAATACAATCTCCCAAGTAACATATATATGACAACAATTTGCAATAAATTTCTCCAAAGGTTTTAGGGAAAGAAATTAAAATTCTATTTTGTTACATCTAGTTTAAGAACTATTGCTTACATTTTCCTTTTCTGTTATTTTTCAATTTTTGAATTTAATCTGTAAGTAATACATGTGTTTCCAAGAAGATATGGAAAATCAATTTGCAAATATCTTGAAGTGAACAGTATGCTGGGCAACACCCATCATGGCTTCCTAAAGATTAAGTCTTGTCAGACCGATCTAATTTCCTTCTGTGACAGAATGACAGCTTGAGAGATAGAAGGGAAGTAATAGATGTAATTTATTTTGACTTTATCAAGATTTTTAAGACCAGCCTAAACAAATGGCTCATCAATAAACTGAAAATCCAGGCAGGTCACACACATATAGAGAGCTCCCAAGAGGCAGGAAAGGAACATTCAAAGAGTAGTCACCCGTGAATCAATTTCTATGTTCAATAATCACAGAAATGAAGATTAGATTTCAAAAGCAATGCTGATTATCTCAAATTCTTTCACTGTAACTAAGGCACAAAAAGAGGAAGGGACCTATTCAAAATCACAGAACAAAACTGTAGCAGAGCTAGCCATTAACATTAATGTACAAAAGCATTTTTTTTGTGTGGTGTGTGAATTATTAATAAAACTCACACACATTTAAGCAGCATAACATGTAGGGACCAAGGCAGTAGATCCAACACTGGTTAGATCCTTCCTCAGAAGTGGAGTTCTGGCCATCGGTCTAATGATAATCTAGTTGGGGGCAAGGAGAAGGTGGAAGATTAAGAAGAAAGACAGAATGATGATAGGTTGGCAATAAGATCTATAAAGAATGATCACATCATTTCATATTCTTTATTGTAAAGAAGAGATAATATTTTGGATATATCTGTAGGTGTTTTATACAAACTATCTTAACAACAGAACAAAAAGTTCTAAATCTACTATATGAGTTTTTAAGAGTAGACATAATAAATAATTCCCCATTAATAAAAGATGCCTATATCAAGAATAAATTTTTAGAAGGGTCTTTAAAAATTCTGGCTTACCTTCTTTTTAAAAGGGACATACATATAGAAGAAAGATAAATAGTCCACTAAAAGTGTACAATTTTATGAGAAAAAACATCTAAAAACAGTTCTTTGTATCAGAATCTAATAAAAACAAGCATACCTCACTTGATTCTCCAGGAACATCTTGCTCTATATCTAATGAAGTGTTTGAATAACATAAAGAAAGAAGGTAACCTTGAGATTTTCTAATTCAACTTTGCACGTTAATCAACCACATATATTTTGTTTTGTTTTGTTTTTCCCACAATAAACTATATTTTCTAAAAGTTAAAACACTCAACATCTGCTCAGAAGTTAAACCAACACAAAAGTCAGAACAAGCAAGGACTCAGAGGATAAAGATTTACATGGTTATCATCTTGGATTCTCTAGAGTAAGTCACTGTGCACAGTTCTTGAAATAAGGAATGCAGTTAAAAAATATTCCATATTATTTCCACAAGTAAATAGACTACCCTCGAAGTCTTTGTTACTGTAAAAAAGGGTGGGGGGGGAGACCTTGCCGCTTATATAACTATATTTCTGATTTGACAGCTACAATTATAATTGTTCAGGCATCTATTTCCCACAAACTCTACACAGCCATAACCTTTAGTGATTAATTATGAAGCTCCAGGAACGATAGTACACAGACTAATTTCCTAAAACAATAAAAGACAGAATTTCTCATTTGGAGTTAAATGAAACACGAACAGGTTGTTATTCATGCTGAAATCTTAATGCAGAGTCATGGTACAGCCATTACAGAAGCTATTAAACAAAACCTCAAATCAAAGAAACTATAAGACTGTTTTCAAAAGAGAAAATGTTGTAATTGCCTAAGAATCTTCTAACTTCCATGTTTGCTGTTCCGTTTTAGGTCTAATGTTATTAATTCTATTTTAATTCTTACCTGCCTCTACCATTACAGAATCATCTAAAAATATCAGTTTTAACCAAACAGGAGGAGCTAGAATTCATAGAAGGAAAATTCCTATTTACTGGCATTCAACCATCTCCATTAAATACAGGTTCCCTGACTTGTTTATTCTAAGATATGTCAATAAACTTGGAAATTACCTTGAGTCATAGTATATGTGTTCTGTGACTACCCTAGTTGGGATTTTGAAGAGCAAAATGTGCAATGGCTGATCTCATACCCTCTAGGAAAATATTACATTTCTGCACATTCCTGTTGAATTTAAGTCTGGACAAGATGATGTTTCACTCCATATTTCGATAAACCCTATCATAAACAAATAAAAGCCAGGAGTTCCACAACTAAATGACAAGAATCAATAGAGTAATGAGAGGTTGGAATAAGAAGTTATGAGAATTGTGCAGAGAAAATGTCATTCTTTTTAAAATGACAAATAGAAAAACATATTAAGACCAATGCAAAATTTTAATTGAATATTTGATTATTTTTAAGCTATCATACTTTGACTTCTGGGGATTTAGCAACTAATAACAATGATAAAATTGAATAGCAATCCTGCCACAATACAGCAATTGAAATAGAGCATGCTCCTTCTAAAGTTTTTTTTTTTTTAAAGCTTTCCCTTTTATAAAAAAAATTTTTCTGGTAGGTCATTGTAAAAATAGCTTATAACTGCCAAAAATCTTTCTCTAAGGTAAAATATTCATATGACCATGAATAAATGGAATATATAGAGATTATCTATTTCTTTTTACAATTTTGCCTTATAAAAACAAATGTTGCCCATGAGGGAAAAATAGAAACATTGACTCAGATTGATTTGTGAGCTGGTTTCTAAGTTATTGAGTTTCTACTTTAAAAAAATGATAAAAAAAAGTACTAAATCATTTTTTTTTATCATTTGGGATAGTTGTGGGTCTAGCATATTTTTAAAGCTTGATAAATTGGACCCAGTTTTAGAACTTAAAACATTTCTTTTCTATACCACACTTAATTTAGGAGGAAAAAAAGAAAATGTCAAGAAAGAAAACTTAGTTTCTTTGTTTGCTCTAGTCTTGTGGGTCTCCAGGGTACATGCCACGACTTGGCTTTCAGGGTGAGGTATTTTGGAAGCCTGTCCCTCAGATGCGATTTTAAAAGTTGGGGCACTAGATGTGGGATCCAAACTCTTCTTTGTTCCTAGAGAGAAGCTGGGAGTTTGGAGTTTACTCTGGACCATATGGCTCTATGCTGGGAGTGATTTTCATGGTGTTGCTTCTGAATGTATGCCTTAATAAATTTTCTGGAAACTAATCTCCTTTTCAATTATGAGACCCGACTCAGAACAGTATTAGTTAAGTTACTTCTGAGTGATATACAGGGGAATGAATCCATTTATCAAAAATCCTGTAATTAGTTGTTGGAGATCTTTGGAAATATGACAGAGTGAAAGGCTTCCCCAGACCTCTCTCCTTGAAACAACAGTAACCTGAAAATCTAAAACACAACAAAAAACACACAAACTGCACACCAGCATGTCTGAGCATGGGATCTGCACATAAGAGCTACCACAGGTAAAAACTCCGGGTGTCGGGCAGTGGACTTGGAGAAATAAAGAAGCTTCCTCTCGCAGCCACTGGAGTGACCTGTAGGAAGAGGGGGAGGGGAGAAGAAGTGGTGTGTTCCTTGAACAGCCCTGCCTGGAAAAGCTATGAGATACCTGGAGCCAGCGAACAGCAGGGCCCAGTTATTAGGGCAGAAGGCAGAGAAGCAGGATAGCAGAAAAACAACAGTTAATTTTTACCGGCTGTGGTTGCAAAACCAAGGCTGAGCCGCAGCCCCAACCCATAACACAGAGGTCCTCTCCCCGCAAACACTCTGAGACCGAACAGTGTGGAGCCCCAGGGGAATCTGAACAAATGCTACTGAAACTGTTGCTAACAATGACAGGGACTGAAATTGAGGGTAGTGAGCATGATTATATATCTACTAGAAAATAAAAAGGCATTTTTAAGGCTTTACATAAAGCAAGGATCCAAGAGACTTAGATGTCACCTACTGGAAACCAAAAGAAAAGCATCTTCTTTTTAGTAGGCTCAAGAGATACCTTTATATAATAAATCTTCTTTCTGGAAAAACAGCAAAATACACTTCCATTAATACCCAGGTGGAGAAATAGTTCATTAAACACCATGAACAACCAAGGTGACAAGGCATCTCAGAAAGAAAGAGAAAAATCTCCAGAAAATAAGCTTACAGACATAGAAATATGTGAATAAAATGACAGAGAATTCAGGACAGTACTTACGAAAAAATTCAGTAGGTTCCAAAATGATTTCATATCAACAATTTCAGGAACTGAAAAAAACACCTAGATGAGCAGAGCAAGGAGATTGAAACCCTCCAAAAGAACATAATAGAATATCTGGAGATGAAGAACACACTGCAAGAGATGAAAAAATGAAATAGCAAACTTGGGAAATAGAGTCGACCAAATGGAGGAAAAGATCAGTGATATCGAAGACAGAAATCTAGAATTAAATCAGAAGGAAGAAGAGAGAAACCAAAGAATGAAAAATAATGAAAGAGAAATACAAGAACTAGCTGATACCATTGGAAGAGGAAATATAAGAATAATGGGCATTATCGAAGGCCAGGAAAAGGAATATAGACTAGAAAGCATTTTCAGACAAATAGTTGAGGAATTCCCAAATCTAAGGAATGAGCTGGAGCATAAAATTCAAGAAGTCAACAAAACACTCAATTATATCAACCCATAAAAGCCTTCGCCAAGACAACTTGTATTAAAATTATTAAAAATCAACGACAAAGACAGAATTCTCAGGGGAGCCAGGGAAAAGAAGACGATAAGTTATAAAGAAAAACCATTAGATTATCCTTGGACTTCTCAGCGCAGACTTTACAAGCCAGAAATAAATGGAATCAAATATTTAAACTATTAAGTGAAAGGAACTACCAGAGTAAAATAATGTATCCAACTAAACTCTCCTTTAGATATGAAGG
>NW_024344370.1:18390134-18405242 GCF_902729225.1 Pteropus medius
AAAGATAAAGAATGACACTGAGGGACATTTCGTAATGATAAAGGGAATCATGCACCAAGAAAACATAACACTTATTGACATCTATGCTTCCTAAAATATGTCAAGCAATTACTAACAGAACTAAAGGGAGAAAGAGACCAAAACATTATCTTAGTAGGGGACCTAAACACCACATTTTCAGATATGGATAGATCATCCAAACAGAAAATCAATAAGGAAATAACATCCTTAAATGACACATTAGACCAACTGGACATAATTGACATTTACAGAGCCTTCCATCCTAAAACAGCTGCTTATACATTCTTCTCTAGTGCACATGGAATATTCTCAAGAATCTACCACATACTAGGACATAGAGATAGCCTCAACAAGTATAAGAGGGTTAAAATCATGCCAACCATATTCTCTGATCATAATGCTTCAAAACTAGAGATCAACTGCAAAAAGAAATCAGGAAAACAAAAAATACATGGATATTAAACAACATGCTACTGAAGAATAACTGAGTCAGAGAAGAAATAAAGAGAGATCAAGAGATACACAGAAATGAAAAATAATGATAGCACAAAATATCAAATCCTTTGAGACATGGCAAAAGCAGTCATAAGAGGAAAGTTCATATCATTAAAGGCCTATCTTCAAAAACATGAACAAGTTAAAATAAACAACATAATGCTTCATCTTAAAAAAACTAGAAAAGAAAGAATAAGTGAAGCCTAACATCAGCAGAAGAAAAGAAATAATCAAAATTAGAGCAGAAAGAAATAAAATTGAAAATAAACAAAAAATAGAAAAAATAAATGCAACAAAGAGCTGGTTCTTTGAGAAAGTTAGTAAAATTGGCAAATCCCTGGCTACTCACTAAAGAAAAAAGAGAAAGGACACAAATAAACAAAATCAGGGATGAAGGAGAGGAAATTACTACTGATATTGCAGAAATACAAAGGATTATACAAGAATACTATGAAAAGCTGTATAAAACCAAGTATAATAACCTAGAAGAAATGGACCAGTACTTAAAAAAGTACAACCTTCCTAAAATGAATCAAGAAGAACTGGAAAATCTCAATAGACTGATCAGCAGAATAGAAATTCAAACAATCATCAAAAATCTACCAAAAAGTAAAAATCCTAGACCCGATGGCTTCACCAGTGAATTCTACCAACCAAAGAATATTTAATACCTATTCTCCTCAATCTGTTCCAAAAAATTGAAGAGGAGGCCATACTTCCCATCCCATTTTATGAGGCCAATATTACTCTGACACCAAAACTTGGTAAAAATAACACAAAAAGAGAAAATTACAGACCAATATCTCTCATAAACATAGTTGCAAAAAGCCTAAATACGATACTAGCGATCCAAATACAGCAACATATTAAAAAGATTATACACCATGATCAAGTACGCTTCATTGCAGAGGCACAGGGATGATTCAACATATGCAAATCGATTAGTGTGATACTCCACATAAACAAATTTAAAAAAATAAGAATCATATGATCAGATCAGTAGATGAAGAAAACGCCTTTGACAAGATACAGCATCCATTTATGATCAAAAATCTTAACGAAATGGGTATAGAAGGAAAGTACCTAAACATATTAAAGGCCATATATGACAAACTTTCTGACAACATTATACTTAGTGGTGAAAAATTAAAAACAAAAACCTTCTGTCTAAGATCAAGGCAAGGCTGTTCACTATAGCCACTCTTATTAAATATAACGTTGGAGGTCCTAGCGAGGGCAATCAGACAAGGAAAAGATATAAAAGGCAACCAAATAGGAAATGAAGAAGTCAAACTGTCACTATTTGCAGATGACTTAATTCTCTATATAGAAAACCCTAAAGAATGCACAAGAACACTACTAGATACAATAAGCAAATACAGTAAAGTCTCTGGATACAAAAATCCATAGCGTTCCTATACTCTAACAACAAAGTGTCAGAAAAAAAAAGTGGAGAAAATAATTCCTTTTGTATTTGCAACAAAAATAAAGTAAAATATCTAGGAATAAATTTAATGAAACATGTGAAGAATGTATATAATGAAAACTACAAGATCCTATTAAAAAAATAAAAGAAGATACAAAGAAATGGAAAGATTTCATATTCTTGGATTCAAAGAATCAACATAGTTAAAATGAACATATTATGTAAAGCATTATACAGATTTAATTCAATCCTCATCAAAATCCCATCGATATTTTTTAAAGAAATGGAACAAAAAAAATCATCACATTTGTGTGGAAGCACAAAAGTCCCCGAATTGCCAAAGCCATCCTGAGAAAAAAGAATGAGGTTGGAGGCATCACTCTATCCCTCTTCAAATTATACTGCAAAGTGACAGTGATCAAAATGGCATGGTATTGGCAGCAAGACAGACATGCAGACCAGTGGAACAGATTTAGAAGTAAATCCATATTTAAATGGGCAAATAATTTTCAATAAAAATTACAAAAACATACAGTGGAGAAAGAAAGCCTCTTCAATAAATGGTGCAGGGAAAACTGGAAAGCCACCTGCAAAAGAATGAAACTACACCGTTGTCTATCACCACACACCAAAATTAACACAAAATGGATTAAGGACCTGAATATAAGACCTGAAACAATAAAGCGCATAGAAGAAAACGTAAGAGCTAAACTCAAGGACCTTGGACTTAAAGAGGATTTTATGAATTTGACCTCAAAAGCAAGGGAAGTAAAAGCTAAAGTAAATGAATGTGGCTACATCAAACTAACAAGCTTCCACACAGCAAAAGAAACCATCAACAAGGTAAAGAGACAACCATCCGAATGGGAAAATATATTTGCAAGCAACACCTCCGATAAAGGCCTAATACCCAAAATATACAAAGAACTCACAACTCAATAACAACAAACAAACAAACAAAATGATCCAATGATAAGATGGCCAAAGAACCTGAGCAGACATTTCTCCATAGAGGACATACAAATGGCCATCAAATATTTGAAAAGATACTCAACATCGCTAACTATTAGGAAAATGCAAATCAAAACCACAATGAGATATCATCTCACACCTGTTAGAATAGTTATAATCAACAGGACAAGTAATGACAAATATTGTAGAGGATGCGGAGAAAAAGGAACCCTCATGCACTGCTGGTGGGACTGCAAATTGGTACAGCCACTATAGAAAACAGTATGTAGGTTCTTTAAAACACTAAGAATTGATCTACCATATGATCCAGCAATCCCTCTCCTGGGTTTTTACCTCAAAACTTGAAAACTCATATTTGAAAAGATATTTGTACACCAATGTTCATAGCAACATTATTCACAGGGGCCAGGACACGGAAACAACCAAAGTGTCCTACGATAGATGATTGCATAAAGAAGCTATGGTACATATATACAATAGAATATTACTCAGCCATAAGAAGAGATGAAATACTGCCATTTGCAATAACATGGATGGACTTCGAGATAATCATACTAAGTGCAATAAGCCTGACAGAAAAAATTGAAAATCACATGATATCACTTATATGTGAGATATAAACCTAAAAGCAACAAATGAGCAGGACAAACAAACAGAACCTCATGGACATGGAGTATAGACTAGTGGTTACCAGAGGGTAGAGGGTGGTGGAGGAGTGGGGAGGTATATGGGACAACATATTGTCAAATATAGGGCTTGGGGGAGGGTGAAGTGGGTAAAGAGGATCAAATATGTGGTAGCTGAAGGAAACTGGACTTTGGGTGGTAAACACACAATAAAATATACAGATATCAAATGATAATGTACACTGAAAATTATATAATTGTGTTAACTAATGTCTCCCCAATAAACTCATTAAAAAATAAATAAAGAAAGAAAACTTGTCAGAGAGATAGTCAAAATAGTAATTCTCTTAGTAGATCCTGAGGTCAGATCATGTCTGACCAGTGGTCTGGTATCTACTTTGTAAAAAGAACTTTGTTTAGGCCAAATTAAGGACAGTCTCCTTTATCAGCTGTATCTCCATTTCTAAGCTTTTAGATTGAGACTCAATATTAAGATAAGAAATTTCATTATATACCTTAGGATATATGGAAAATAAATGCAAACATTGGAGGCATAATTTAATAGCCAAAAGAGCAGTGCTAGCTCTTTTGTTACCTAGCTTTGTGACCAGAAATAAGAAAATTCCTCATCCTCCAAGGATCATCTGTAATACGAGGGGTGTACTTAATTATTTCAAGTCATTTACATCTCTTAAATTTTAATTGTAGAAATGTTTATCATAAAGATTATAAACAACAGATTCTTTGTAATTATCCAAAGAATGCAATTAGTCAAGCCTTTCTATTTATCAAACTTAATATTTCTTGAAACAAAATACTCAGCTCTTACCCAACTCCTGGAATCAGGTTGAGGGCTCTGAGAACCACTATTTAAAAACAATTGCCCTGGGGAATCAATCATACAGTCTCTTTCTAGGCCATTCATTTTCTCATTTTCACTTTCATATCCTTCAAAGACCAGTTAGAATGTCACACCTTACACTTGAATTCCTTCCTAATTTTCTTATTCAGAAGAAATTCCCTCTTTATCTTCTCATGGTACTTTGCTCCTCTCATTGCTTTTATCACATTACATCTGAGTATAGTCATTTATATATTAATTGATTTTTTTATTAATTGATTTTTTAAAGTTTTCCTCTTCTATATCATAAGCATTTGAAAGCCAGTGATTTTTGTCTTTTCTTCCCATATTGACAACATATTGTCTTTTATATTGTTGGAATATTATACATTGTGGATGAAAATTCAATTTAGTTAAGAATCATATTCAATAATTACTCTAATCTCTCATGGAGTGACTTAGTAATACTTACTAGCCACACTGCTTATTTCATTTACATACTGAAACTTCATGAAATCTATATTATTTGCTAGTCACTTCAAGTATACTACTGAAATTCTGTGTAACCAAAGTTGAAAATAACCACATTAGATCATAATGTAATGATCAGCCCTTAGGTCACTACACAAATTACATAAGACATTCAATACGTTTTCCTCCTATGATACTTCACAACCCACTTGATAGAATATCATGACTGCATTGACTGATTTTCTTTACATGGTTGGATGTAGTACATATCTTGTAAATATTACCTTAGTGACTCTCCAGTACTTAATTTTCCTTTGATCTGAATGTCTTATTTACCATTTCTACTTGAACTGCAAACATTCGGGAAAAAACATGGCCATAAACAGTAATCAAACCATAAATGCTGTTAACTGATATCTCCCTTGTTAATATCTACCTGCTTTTATCCCTTCTTGGAAGGCATTAAATAAATCAAAAAAAGTTACAACCATAAAAATCAAAAAAAGAGAAATCAAAGCCAGTCTTTAATCTCCAACAAGTAAAAGAACATAACCAGTCAAATCCTGAGGTAGGATACCCATAAAAGGATCAAAGACATACTAGTCTGTGGATTATAATAAATTTTCAGATCTAAAATTCTTGATATGAATTTCCATTTGCAAATGATCACTTGTGAAACTGTAGCATATTATTTTCCAGTGAGCAGGGATTTCATTTATCCAGACTTTTTTCCTACATTTATTGAAGTATAATTAACAAATAAAATTGTATCTATTTAAGGTATAAACTTGATGACTTGATATATATTGTGAAATGATCACAATAATCAAGTGAATTAACATATACATCATCTCACATAGTTAATATTTTGTGTTTTCTTCTTTTTTCATGGTGAGAACACAAGTTCTTAGGAAATTTTAAGTATACAATACCGTATTGTTAACCATAGTCACATTGTTGTTCATTATATCCCCAAAACTTATTCATCTTGCATAAGTGAAACTTTGTATACCTTGATCAATATCTTCCCATTCCCCCTGACCCAGCTTCGAGCCTCTGGCAAGCACCATTTTACTTTCTGCTTGTATGAGTTAGACTATTTTAGAATCCACATATGGGTGAGATAATGCAGTATTTTTTTTTTCCTGTATTTGGCTTCTTTCACTTAGCATAATGTCATTCAGGTTCATCCATGTTATTGTAAATGGAAGGATTTGTTTTAGGCTGGATAGGATATATATATATATATATATATATATATATATATATATATATATATTTCAGGTATCAGGTGATGTCTCAGGATTTTTATTTGCATTTTTGTAATGATTAGTGAGGCAGAGCACTATTTCATATACCTGTTGGTCATTCATCTGTCTTAACTTCAGAAGTGGCTATTCAGTGCCATTGTCAATTTTTTAACTGTATTATTTTTTTCCTGGGCTATTGAATTGTTCGAGTTCAATTGTTAAATGTTTTGGATTTTAACATTTCATCAGATATATTGTTCGAAATTTTTTCTCTTATTTCACAGGTTGTTTGTTCACACTGCTGATTGTTTCCTTTGTTGTTTAGGTTTATGATATTCCACTTATCTATTTTTGCTTTTGTTGCTTGTGCTTTTGCTGTTACATCCAAAAAATCATTGCCCATATCAATGTCAAGAAGTCTTTTTTTCTATATGTTCTTCTAGTATTACTTTTCCAGGTCTTACATTTCAGTCTTTATCCATTTTGACTTGATATTTTTGTATATGGTGTGAGACAAGGGCTCAATTTTGTTCTTTTTTATGTGAACATCTTATTTTCACAACACCATTTATTAGAGACCATTTTTTACCCATTATGTATTCTTGGCACCTCTATCAAGGATCAGTTGACTGTAAACGAGTGAATTTATTTCTGGATTCTTAATTCTGTTCTATAGTCCTATGTATATGTTTTTAATGCCAGTAACATACTGTTTTGATCATTGCAGCTTAGTAATATATTTTGAAATCAGGCAGTATGGTGCCCCCAGCTTTCTTCTTTCTCAAGAATGTTTTGGCCATTCAGGGCTTTTTGTGGCTCCACAAAAATTTTAAGATTTGTTTATTCTATTTCTATGAAAGAGGCCATTGGAATTTTTATGATAATTGCAATTGAATATGTAGATCACATTGGGTAGTACGCACATTTTAACAATATTAATTCTTCCAATCCATAAACATGGAATATTTTTCTATTTATTTGTGTCTTCTTTAATTTCCTTCACTAATATTTTATAATTTTCAGAGTACCAGTCTTTCACCTCTTTAATTAAGTTTATTCCTAAGTATTTAATCATTTTTGTTGCTATTGTAAATGGAATTATATCTTTAATTTTCTTTTGGGGGGGATAGTTCATTGTGTGCATATGGAAACACTACTGATATTGTATACTGCAACTTTAGTGAATTCATTTATTAATTCTAAGATTTTTTGTTGAACTTTAGAGTTTTCTACATATATGACCATGTCATCTGCAAATAGAGATCATTTTATTTCTTTCTTTCTGATTTAGATGCCTTTTATTTCTTTCTCGTAATTACATAATTGCTCTGGCTAGGACTTCCAGTACTATGTTGAACAGATTTGTTGAGAATGAGCGTCCTTGCCTTCTACCAGAACACAGATGGAAAGTTTCATGTTTTTCCCTATTGATTATAATGTTAGTTGTGGGATTTTCATATATGGCCTTTATGTTGTGAGTTATGTTTTTTCTATAACTATTTTATTGAGAGTTTTACTCATGAATGGATGCTGAACCTTGTCAAATGTTTTTTGTTGTTGTTGTTTTGTTTTGTTTTGCTTTTTTCTGTATCTATTAAGATAATCACGTGGCGTTTTTCTTTCGTTTTGTTAAATTTTTGTATCACATTGATTTATATATGGTAAACCAACCTTACATCCTAGAGATGAATCCCTCTTGGTCATGGAATATGATCCTCTCAATGTGCTGCTAGATATGGTTTCTAGTATTTTATTGAGAATTTTTTTCTTTTTTCCAGCTTTATTGAAATGTAATAATTAGTTGTTCATATTTACAGTGTAGCTTCAATGAGTTTTTTCGATTATAATTGACATACAATAATATATTAATTTTGTTTGTACAGTATAGTGATCTATATAACTCACAAAGTGATCACCCACTAAATCTAGTACTCCCTTTCCCTCTTACATATTTTTTACAAAATTGTTGACTACTTTCCTTATGCTATAATTTAGATCTCCATAACTATTTTGCAACTATCCATTTGTACTTCTTAATCCCTTTTCCCTTTATCACCAGCCCTCAAATCCCCTCCCATCTAGTAGCCCTCAAAATATTCTCTGTATCTATGAGTTTATTCCAGGTTTTGTAGTTGTTTATTTTGCTCTTTAGATTCCACATGTATGTGAAATCTGTGATATTTGTCTTTCTCTATCTGACTTATATCATTGAGCACAATACCCTCTAGGTTCATAAATGAAATATGTTTTTCCATACTATTTCTTTTAGTCTGTATTTGTCTTTTAATCTGAAGTGTCCCTTGTAGGCAGCATATGTAGGGATATTTTATTCTCGTCCATTCAGCCACTCTATCTTTTGGTTGGAGCACTTCATTCTTTTCCATTTGAGGTAATTGTTGATAGGAATGCAGTTATTACCATTCTTTATTCGTGTTTTTGATACATGTTTTTTTCTTCTTAAAGAAGCTCTTCCGACATTTTCTGTAATACTGGCATGGTATAGACCAATTTCTTTAGCTTATTTTTGTCTGGGAAGTTTTCTATCTGTCTTTCAACTCTAAATGATAACTTTGCTGGATAAAGTAATCTTGGTTGTAGGTCCTGGGTTTTCATCATGTTGAATATTTTGTGTCAAACTCTTCTGCCCTGCAAAGTTCCTTTTGAGAAATCAGCTGCCAGTATTATAGGTGCTCCTTTGTAGGTAACTAACCAATTTTCTCTTGCTGTGTTTAAGATTCTCTCTTTATATTTAAACTTCAGCATTTTAATTATGATGTGTCTTGGTGTGGGCCTCTTTAGGTTCATGTTTTGGGGGACTCTTTGAGCTTCCTGAGATTGTATGTCTATTTCCTTCACCAGATTAGAGAAGTTTTCCATCATTATTTCTTCAAATAGCTTTTCAACTTCTTGTTCTCCCTTTTCTCCTTTGGGTAACCCTATAACACATGTTTTACATTTAATTGTGTCCCATAGGCTCCTTAAATTATTATTATAGTTTTGGCTTCTTTTTTCTTGCTGTTCTGATTGGGTGTCTTTGGCTTCCACTTCCTCTATATCGGTGGTTCAATCCACTGCTTCATTCACTCTGTCAATTCCCTCTATTATACTCTTCATCTCAGATAATGTGTTCTTCACTTCTGACTGGTTTCCTTTTATGATTACCATTTCCATTTTCATTTCCATTTTTATGCTTTTAATCTCTTTGTTACAGTTCTCACTGAGTTCATCTATTCTTCCCCTAAGTTCATTGAGCATATTTATAACAAGTGTTTTGAACTCTGCATCTGTTAGATTGCTTGACTCCATTTTTCCTAATCTCTATTCTGTTCTCTCACATGGTTTCTGCTTCTTTGTCTTCCCATTTTAGCTGCCTTTTCGTGTCTGTGTCTATGTACTAAGCAAAGCTCTTAACTCTCCAGGTCTTATTCGTGAGGATTTGTGTAATTGATATCCAGTGGCACAATCCTAAGAGAGGTTCAGCTACAGGCCCAGTTTAGCCCCAGACTGTGCCCCTCCAGGGCCATCTGTTAAGACTCAGCAAGCAATTCACAAATGTTATGCTTATAGTTGCCTCAAGAAACCACACCAGAAACCAAGGCCAGCTGCCACCAGTGTGGGTCTTGGAGTTGCTTAGCAAGTGGCACAGGATTTGCCGAGGACACAACTGCATGTGGCTTGGGTAGGGCCATGAGGTGGGGGAGGTGGAGTTTCAGGGAATCCTCTGGGTGGTGCAACCTCTGTTATACAGTTCGATGATGTCTCAGCTATGGCAGCAATAAGTCTGCATACTGGGAGGGCCCAACAGAGGAACAATAGATACTGCCAGCACTTCTGCCTGGGAGAAAGCCTGGCCTGAGGCCTTCGCTTTGACAACTCAATGTCTCACTGTAAGTCCCTGGTGACCCCTCGAGCAGCCGACCTGGTACTGGTGCTCAGATTGAGCAGGTCCATCACCATGAACATCTGGTCACAGACATGATCCCTTTAAGAGGAACATCTGCAGATGCCAGCTGCTGCAGCTTCTGTCCTACTCAGCCTCTAGGGACCAGACAGCCTCATATCTTCGCCCACTCCTACTTCCTGCTGCTGCAGGGTGTTTTCTTATTTCTCTCCCTAGTTGTAGGACTTCTGTTGATCCAGATTGCAGGAGACTCTGCTGGCTTTTTGCTCCGTGTTTCCATCACAACTTTGATGTGGTCACAAGAACAGATGAACAAAGCCTCTATCATCTACAGCATTTTGCCTGGTCAACCACATCTAGAGAATTTATGGGTCCATATTCATCAGATATATTGGCCTTTAATTTTATTTTTTTCTTGTAGTATCCTTATCTGGCTTTAATAGTGTAATGATGGGCTTGTAAAATGTGTTTGGGAATTTTCCCACCTCTTCAATTTTAGGAAGAGAAAAGTTTGAGAACGTTTATAGTTAAGTTTTCTTAAATGTTTGGTAGAATTCACCAGAAAAACCATTTGGACCTGGGCTATGTTTTTTGTTGAGAAGTGTTTTAATTACTTATATTCATTTTCTTCTTCTTCTTTGATTACTTATTTTTATTTTATTTGATTACTTGTAATTATCCTTACTAGTGATTGATCTATTCATGCTTTCTATTTCCTCTTGTTTCAGTTTTGGTACTTTGTGTATTTCTAGAAATTTATTCATGTCTTCTAGGTTATATAGTTTATTATTATATTTAATCATTCCTTGTAATCCATTATATTTCTGAGGCATTGGTAATGCCTCTTCTTTCATATTTGATTTTGCATAGTTGTGTCTTCTCTCATTTCTCCCCTCACTGTAGAAGAGAGTTTGTTGATTTTGTTTATCTTTTCAAAAATCCAGCTCTTAGTTTTGTTGATTTTTTTTGTATTTTTTGTTCTCCAATTGATTTATTTCTGGTATAATCTTTATTATTTATATTATTCTGCTAACAATGGGCTTAGTTTCTTATTTTTCTAGTTTGTTGATGTATAAAATTATTTATTTGAGGGATTTCTTTTTTGTTTTTAATTTAGGCATTTATCACTATAACCTTCCATCCTAGTACTATTTTTTCTGTATCCAATAGTTTTAGTATATCTTGTTTTCATTTTCACTTATCTCAAGATACTATTTAAACTCCCTTTTGATTTCTTCTTTGACTCAATGGTTGTTCAAGAGATAATTAATTTTTTACATATTTATATTTTTTTTCATATTCTTGCTGGTATTGATTTCTAGTTTCAATCCACTGTGGTCAGAAAAAATACTTGATATGATTTCTACTTCAGTAACTTTGTTAAGATTTGCTTTGTTACCTGATATGGGCTCTATCCAGGAGAATGTGCTTGTGTATTCTTCTGTGGTTGAGTAGAAAGTTTTATATATGTCTGTTAAGGCCATTTTGTCTATAGTGATGTTCAAGTCAGCTTTTCCTTGATTGTCTGTCTTGATGGTCTGTGTATTATTGTAAGAGGGGTATTGAAGTCTCCTACCATTATTTTATTGCTGTTAATTTCTGTCTCCTGATCTGTCAGTATTTGCTTTATGTATTTAGACACTATGATGTTGGGTACACTTATATTTATAAATGTTGTATCTTCCTATCAAATTGATCCTTTTATCATTATATGATGACCTTCTTTGTTTCTAGAAACAGTTTAAGAGTTAAAGTTTATTTTGTCTGATATCATTATAACCACCCTTGCTTGTTGTCATTTTCACTGCATCTTTTCTCATTCTTTCATTTTCAACCTATTTATTTATTTAAATCTGAATTGAGTCATTTGTAGACAGCATATTGCTGGATCTCATTGTATTTTCTCCATTTAGTTACTTTTAATTCATGAGTTTAGCCCATTTACATGTAAAGTACTTAATGATAGTTAAGGACTTACTGTCACCATTTTTTTGTTTTCTGTTTTAAAGTTGCTTTGTTCATCTCTTCTCTTGCTGTCTTCCTTTATTATTGATTTGTTGCAGTAGTAGTTTGCTTTCATTCTTTTCTCTCTTTTTTTTTGTATTTATTATAGGTTTTTACTTTCTGTTTAACTCAAGGCTTGTATAAAATATGTACTTAAAATCTTAATTTTAAGTTGATAACTTCTACTGCATACAAAAACTCTACACTTTTACTTTCTCTCAAAATTTGTGCTTTTGCATTCAGAGTTTTCTTCCTTTTGCATTGTGTATCTATTAACATTATTTTATGTTTTAATGTTTATATTAAGGTTAAAAGTAATGTTCATACCACTATTACAGTGTTACATGAATTTGTATTTGTCTATATATTTACCTTTACCAGTGAGACTTATGTATACATATGATTTTACATTATTGATTAGCATGTTTCCATTTCAATTTTAAAAAATCTCTTAAGCATTTCTTGTAAGGAAGTTCTAATGGTGATGAAATCTCCATTTTTGTTTGTCTCTCTATTTTTAAAATATAATTTTGCTGTTATATTATTCTTTGTTGGCAGTTTGTTTCTTTCAGTACTTTAAATATACATTCTACTCCTGTTCTGCAAAGCTTCTGCTGAGAAATCTGCTAATAGTCTTTTGGTGGTTTCTTCATGTGTAATAAATCACTTTTCCCTTGCTTCTTTCAAAATTCTCTCTCTGTCTTTGACAATTTGATTATACAGTCATGTGCCATATAATGACATTTCAGTCAAAGATGGACTATATATATATATTACTGTGGTCTCACAAGCTATAACAGAGTTGAAAAATTCCTATCACTCAGCGACATCATAGCTTTCATAATGCCTTAACACAATGCATTACAATATGTTAATGTCCCGGGCCTTCACTTTTATTCACCACTGACTCAATGATCCACTTAAAGCATCTTCTAGTATTGTTAACTTTGTTTCATGTTAAGTATCCTAAACAGGTGTACCATTTTTTTTTATCTTTTAATCTTTATTTTTACTTATAGATACAGTAAACATATCTATGTTTAGATATGTTTAGACACACAAATACTTACCATTGTGTTACAAATGCCTACAGCATTCAGTAAAGTAACATACTATACAGATTTATAGCCTAGGAGCAATAGGTTATACCATATAGTCTAGGTGTGTAGTAGGCTATCCCATTTAGGTTTCTGTAAGTGCACTCTGTGTTATTCACATAACAAAAAATTTACCTAAAGATGCATTTCCCAGAATGTATCTCTGTCATTAAACAACACATAACTGTAATGTATTTCAGTGTAGTCTTCTTTGGATTGATCCTATTTAGAGATTTTTAAATTTCATTAATTTGGATGTCAATTTCCCTCTCTAGATTTGGAAAAATTTCAGCCATTATTTCTTTAAATGAACTTTCTTCCCCTTTCTCTTTTCTCCTTTTGGGACTCTGAAAATTCATGTAGTTTCCTTGCTGGTATATCATAAATCCTATAGGTATTCTTTCTGCTTTTTCATTATTTTTCTTCTTTCTCCTCTTACTGGAATATTTCAAATGACATTCGTTCCAGCTTATTGATTCTTCTTTCTAATTGAGTTATTATTGAAGTTCTCTACTGTATTTTTCACTTGTTTCATTATATGTTTCAGCTCTAGAATTTTTTCTTGGTTCTTTTTCATGCTTTCTATTTATTAAACTTCTCATTTTGTTCATTTATTATTTTCCTAATTTCATTGATTTATTTAATTGTGTTTTTTATTGTTTGCTCAGATTCCTTAAAACAATTTTTTTTCAATTCTTTGTCAGATACTTCATAGATTTCTATTTATTTGAAGTTAGTTACTAGAAAGTTATGTGTTATTTTGGTGGTGATATTTTTCTTATTTCTCCATGTTCCACACAGCCTTGCATTGCTGTCTTCACATCTGAAGCAGCAGGCACCTTTTTCAGGCTTTATAGACTCACTTAAGTGGGGAAAGGTCTTTACCTCGGATGGATGCAAGTACATTGGCTGGATGGGGTGCAATGGCTTTGGTTCTAGGGATTACAGTGGTAGCTCCATATCTAGGGATGGAAGGGGAATGTCAGTGTTGACTTTGTACAGGTCTATCAGCTGAAGTCACCACTGGCAAACACTGTGAGAGTATTTTTCAGGCAATGTTGGTATGCATGGTGGTAGTGGAGGCTGCTGGAGTCCTCAGGGGCGAAGGCTACTGAGGACTATCTGCCCTCCTCTTTCCCCACAGGGTGAAGGTATAGTCTAGTGTATCCTTCTGGGTAGCAGGATCTGGTATACAGGTGTGCTCATGGCAGCAGTGTTCATTTATATACTTTGAGAAGCCTCAAGAACTTATCATTTGTTTATCATCATCATCTGCTTACCTTCGTGACATCAAGAAAAGGACAAATTCCAACTTCTGCATGGTCAAGCATAGTTTGTACTCCAATTCAGTTTCTTTAGCATCAAGTATAACATCATACACTTTTGGAAACCTAATACTTTCCTTTATCACAATGATAGACATCTGGAGTTAAGCCAGATTATATCTAGCTAGGAAAATTAACTATATGCTAAGTTAAAAATTAGGTCACTAGTATATCTCTCAAAATGTTTTATGTTATCTAATTATAAAGAAACAACATAAAAATTTTGTATAAAGGCTTTTTCAGAAACTGATATACCTGAGAAAAACATGACAAAGTTACTGCTTGAGCTCGCACTAATATTTATTGGTACAAAAATATTTTTAATTACAAGAGGCTTCCTCTCAAATGTTGGTCACTTTCAAGACACCATAAGATTAGAAAGTCAGTATGAGTTAAGAGGTGTTAAGACTAGGAAACTAATCATTGGTTTATCACTGTATCTGCATCATGAAAAAACAACTTTTACTTAAGGGGGTTGATAAAATAAAATTCCTGGTATGAAACATCATTAAAATGGAGGAAGACTTTGAAAAGGGCAAACACTTTGGACTTAACTAGACATAGCCTAAAACTTAGCTCCGCCAGTTATCAGATTTCTGACTATGGGAAAAGCTAAACCACTCTGTGCCTCTGTTTCCTGATCTGCAAAATGGGAATACTGAAAATGCCTTTTTTTTTT
>NW_024344370.1:18408773-18431078 GCF_902729225.1 Pteropus medius
CCCCACCCCCTACCCTCTAGTCTATAGTCCATGACCATGAGCCTCTGGTTGTTTGTCCTGTTCATTTATCGCCTTTAGGTTTATACCCCACATATAAGTGATATTATGTGATTTTCAACTTTTTCTGTCTGGCTTATTTCACTTAGCATGATTATCTCAAAGTCCATCCATGTTGTCACAAATGGCAGTATTTCATTTCTTCTTATGGCTGAGTAATATTCCATTGTATATATGTACCACCACTTCTTTATCCAATCATGTATTGTCAGACACTTCAGTTGCTTCCAGTCCTGGACACTGTGAATAATGCTGCTATGAACATCAGTGTGCAAATATCTTTTCAGATATAGGTTTTCAAGTCTTTGGAGTAAATACCCTGTAGAGGGATTGCTGGATCATATAGTAGATCAAATCTTAGTTTTCTGAGGAACCTCCATACTGTTTTCCATAGTGGCTATACCAATTTGCAGTCCTACCAGCAGTGTATGAGGGTTCCTTTTTCTCCACATCCTCTCCAACATTTGTTCTTACTTGTCCTGTAGATTATAGCTAATCTAACAGGTGTGAGATGGTATCTGTTTGTGGTTTTGATTTGAATTTCCCTAATAACTAGTGATGTTGAGCATCTTTTCAAATATTTCTTGGCCATTTGTATGTCCTCTCGGGAGAAGTATCTGTTCAAGTCCTCCACATATTTTTGATTGGATCGTTTGTTGTTGTTGTTATTGAGTTGTATGAGTTCTTTGAATATTTTCATTATTAAGCCCTTATCGGAGGTGTTGCTTGCAAATATATTTTCCCATTCAGATGGTTGTCTCTCTGCCTTGTTGATGATTTCTTTTGCTGATCAGAAGCTTTTTAGTTTGGTGTAGTCCCATTCATTTATTTTTGCTTTTACTCCCCTTGCTTTTGAGGTAAAATTCATAAAATCCTCTTTAAGTCCAAGGTCCTTGAGTTTAGTTGCTATGTTTTCTTCTATGTGTTTTATTGTTTCAGGTCTTATATTCAGGTCCTTAATCCATTTTGAGTATATTTTGGTGTGTGGTGATAGACAAGAGTGTAGTTTCATTATTTTGCTGGTAGCTATCCAGTTTTCCCAGCACCATTTATTGAAGAGGATTTCCTTTCAGCACTGTATGATTTTGGCTTTTTTGTTAAAAAATATTCCCCCATGTAAATATGGATTTACTTATGGACTCTTGATTCTGTTCCACTGGTCTGTATGTCTATTTTTCTGCCAATACCATGCCATTTTGATTACTGTTGCTTTGTAGTATAATTTGAAGTCAGGCAGAGTGATGCCTCCAGTCTCCATGTTTTTTTTTCCCCTCAGGATGGCTTTGGCAATTGCTGTCTTTTGTGCTTCCATACAAATCCAATCATTTTTGTTCTATTTCTTTTAAAAAAATGCTAATGGGATTTTGATGGGGATTGTATTAAATCTGTGTAATGCTTTAGGTAATATGGTCATTTTAACTATGTTGATTCTTCCAATCCAAGAACACATAATACCTTTCCATTTCTTTGTATCTTCTTCAATTACATTTAATAAGGACTTATAGTTTTCATTATATAGGTCCTTCACATGTTTCATTAGATTTATTCCTAGGTATTTTATTCTTTTTGTTACAATTGCAAAAGGAATTGCATTTTCCACTTCTTTTTCTGACACTTCATTATTAGAATATAGGAAAGCTATGGATTTTTTGAACATTAACTGTGTATGCAGAAACCACTGTATTTGCTTTTTGTTTCTAGTATTGTTCTTTTGGAGTCTTTAGGATTTTCTATATAGAGAATCATGTCACCTGCAAATAGTGACAGTTTGACTTCTTCATTTCCTATTTGGATGCCTTTTATATCTTTCTCTTGCCTGATTGCACTTACTAGGACCCTCTGTGTTGTATTGAATAACAGTGGCAATACTGGACAGCCTTGCCTTGTTCTTGATGTTAGAGGGAAGGTTTTTAGTTTTTCACCATTAAGTATAATGTTGGCTGAGGATTTGTCATACATGGCCTTTATTATGTTACGGCACTTTCCTTCTATACTGATTTTGTTTAGTGTTTTGATCATAAATGGATGTTTGACCTTGTCAAACGCTTTTTCTGCATCTATTAATATGATCAAATGATACTTATTTTTTTAAAATTTGTTTATGTGGTGTATCACATTAATCGATTTGCGTATGTTGAACCAACCCTAGGCCTCTGGGATAAAGCCTACTTGATTGTGGTGTATAATCTTTTTAATATGTTGCTGTATTCTGTTCCTTAGAATCTTATTTAGGATTTGTATATCTGTGTTCATGAGAGATATTGGTCTGTAGTTTACATTTTGTGTGTTATCTTTATTAGGTTTTGGTATCAGGGTAATATTTGCCTCATAAAATGAGTTGGGAAATGCGGCTTCCTCTTCAATTTTTTGGAAGAGCTTGAGGAGACTAGGTATTAAATCTTCTTTGAAAGATTGGTAGAATTCACTGATGAAGCTCTCTGGTCCTGGACTTTTACTTTTTCATGTTTTTGATGATTGTTTCAATTTCCGTACCGCTGATTAGTCTGTTTAGATTTTCCAGTTCTTCATTCACTCTAGGAAGGTTGTATTTTTCTAAGTACTAATCCATTTCTTCTAGGCTATTAAATTTGGTATTATATATTTTTCATAGTATTCTTGTATGATTCTTTATATTTCTGTGGTGTCTATTGTGATTTCTCCTCTTTCATCCCTGATTTTGTGTTCTTTCTCTCTCTCTCTCTCTTTCTCTCTCTTTTTCTCTTTCTCTCTGTCTCTCTTTCTCTCTCTCTCCCCCCAGCCCCTGCCCCGCTCTCTTTTTCGGTGAGTCTAGACAGGGGTTTGTCAATTTTATTAACCTTCTCAAAGAATCAGCTCTTTGTTGCATTTTTTATTCTATCATTTTTTGTTGTTTTCAATTTCATTTATTTCTGCTCTAAATTTGGTTATTTCTTTCCTTCTGCTGACTTTAGGCTCCATTTGTTCTTCTCTTTTTAGTTTTTTAAGATGAAGCATTAGGTTAATGTTTGGGCCCATTCCTGTTTTTGGAGATAGGCCTGTAATGATATGAACTTGCCTCTTATGACTGCTTTTGCCATATTCCAGATGTTTTGATATGCTGTACTATCATTATCATTTGTTTCTATGTATCTCTTGATCTCTCTTTTCATTTCTTCTCTGACCCAGTTATTCTTTAGTGGCATGTTGTTTAATCTCCATGTATTTGTGTCTTTTCCTGATTTCTTTCTGCAGTTGATCTCGTTTCAAAGCATTGTAATAAGAGAACATGGTTGATATGATTTAAACCCTCTTATATGTGTTGAGGCTATCTCTGTCCCAGTATGTTGTCAATCCTTGAAAGTGTTCCATGTGCAATAGAGAAGAATGTATAAGGAGCTGTTCTGGGACGGAAGGCTCTGTAAATGTCAATTATGTCCAGTTGGTCTAATGTGTCATTTAAGGATGTTCTTTCCTTATTGATTTTCTGTTTGGATGATCTGTCCATATCCTACAATGTGGTATTTAGGTCTTCTACTACAATAGTGTTTTGGTCTGTTTCTCTCTTTAGTTCTGTTAGTAATTCCTTTACATATTTCAGGGCTCCCTGATTGGGAGCATATATATTAATAAGTGTTATGTCTTCTTGGTGCATGATTCCTTTTATCATTATGAATTGTCCCTCTGTATCTTTACCTTTTTATTTTGAAATTTATTTCATTCGGTAATAGTACCACTACTCCCACTTATTTTCTGAATGCCATTTGCTTCAAATATAATTTTCTACTCTTTAACTTTGGGTCTCTTTATCTTTGGAGCTGAACTGTATCCTGGAGGCAGTATATGGTTGGGTTTTGTTTTTGGATCTATTCTGCAACTCCATGCCTTTTACTGGTGATTTCAGTCCATTTACACTTAAGGTGATTAGTGGAATATAAGGTTTTCCTATAGCCATTTTAGCTTTTGCTTTCTAATATCTCCATATTTCCATTGCTTCCTTGTCTCTGTGTTTCTATTTTCTTTATTTTGGTTGGCTTTTGGGGATTTTCCCTCTGATACTTCTTGTTTTATGTTATATACTTCAGTTCTGAATCTTTGGTGTGTCATTAACATTACGAGTATGTAAATGATAGTTATATATATTCACCCATTTTCTTCCATGCATGCGCTATCTCCATTCCCCTTTGTGAATCTGGGTCTTTGAATCTTCCTCTTTTCCATCATTGTTTTCTCAATTTGTCCATATGTATGCTGAACATTTATTACTATCTTGCTATAGCAATTTTCTTCTTATTGTTTAAGCTTATAATGCTCTGTTCTTAGTAAGGGTTGCACTTCTCTGCTTCTATTTGCCTGATAGTCACCTTACTCCTAATTATGTGTTTTGTTTTTTTTTTCTGTCATTTTGTTTTAGGTGACCTGACCCCTTTCAATATTTCCTGTAGTGCAGATCTAGTAGTGGAGAATTTTCTCAATTTTAGTATGTCTGGAAAGGTCTTTATTTCTCCTTAATATCTAAAGGAGAGCTTAGCTGAATACATTATTCTAGGCTGGTAGTTACTTTCACTGAATAGTTTGGATATTTGATTCCACTCCTTTCTGGCTTGTAATGTTTGTGCTGAGAAGTCCAATGATAATCTAATGGGTTTTCCTTTATAAGTTACTGTCTTCTTTTCCCTGGCTGCCCTGAGAATTCTGTCTTTGTCATTGATTTTTGATAATTTTAATACAACGTGTATTGGAGAAGGCCTTTTTGGGTGAGATAATTGAGTGTTCTGTTGACTTCTTGAATTCCAAGCTCCAGCTCATTCCTTTGATTTAAAAAATCCTCGTCAACTATTTGTTTGAAAATGCTTTCTAGTCCCAAGCTTGCTATTTCATTTTTCAACTCTTGCAGTATGTTCTTCATCTCCAGAAGTTTTATTTGGTTCTTTTTGAGTGTTTCAATCACCTTGCTCTGCTCATATAGGTGTTTTTTCAGTTCCTGAAATTGTTGATATGACTCATTTTGGATCTCATTGAGTTCTTTCAGAAGTACCATCCTGAATTTTTCTGTCATTTAAGTTGCATCTTTCTATGTCTGAAAGCTTATTTTCTGGATATTTTTCTCTTTCTTTCTGAGATGCCTTGTTGCCTTGGTTGTTCATGGTGTTTAATGGACTATTTCTCCACCTGGACATTAATTGAAGTGTATTCTGCTTTTTCTCCAGAAAAAAAAAGACTGACCATATAAGGTGCTCTATTTAGCCTGTTGCAAAGAGAGCATTTTCTTTTAAGTTTCCAGTGGTTGGCATCTAAGCCTCTTGGATCCCTGCTTTATATATAGGCTTTTCATGTCTTTTTTTTTTTTTTTTGTAGATGTTTTCATCAAGCTCACGCTTCTACCCTCAATCTCAGTCCTTGTCAGTGTTAGTGACAATTTCGGTAACTTGTTGCTCAGATTCCCCTGGATCTCTACGGTGTTTTGTTCTCAGAGAATATGGAGGAGGGGTCCTCAGGGTTGGGGATGGGAGCTGTTGCCTAGCCTCATTTTTTGCAACTGCAACTAGTAATAATCAACTGTTGTTTCTCTGCTGTCCTCGCTTCTCTGTTTTCTTCCCTGATGTCTGGGTACTGCCGCCGGCCGTGTGGAGCTCACAGCTCTCCCAGGCAAAATTTTTCAGGGAACTCGCTGCACCTTCTCCCCTCCCCTCTACTCCTACAGGGAGCTCTGGCTGTGAGAGACAGCTTCTTTGTTTCTCCCAGTCTACTGCCCAACTCCTAGGGTTCTGACCTGTGGTAGCTCTTATGCACAGATCCCACACTCAGATGTGCTGGTGGGCAGTTTAGGTGTTTTTTGTTGAGTATTAGATGTTCAGCTTATTGTTGTTCAAGGGGAGAGATCTGGGGACATCTCTCACTCCACCATGTTTTCAAAATAATCTTCCCCTCATATTTTTTTTTAAATTTATATAAAAGAGGATGAGTTCCAATATCTATTTATTCTTTCGAGCAAATGCTATCTGTATGATATCGTTGAAGAAAATTAGTGATAAAATTCAGAAAAGTAATTTTAAGATAATAAATAATCACAGTATAATAGCACTACAAAGAAATTTAGGAGCTACCTAGCTTAATCTCTTCATTCTGAAAATGAAGAAGGATCTCACAGTGACCTGTCATAGGTCAGTCATTTAAGGTAAGATATAGAGCAAGACTCAGTTTTTCTGATAGGACCCGAATGTGTTAAAGCACTGAAGTAGTTCAAACATTAGTTAATGAAAATCTCTAAAAGGTTTTGATCCCCGTATCACATAATTTTAGTTGTCTTTCTATATCTACTTACGTTTGATTCAAAGTTTCGAGGCTTAGTCTCTAACTCATACTTTGTATTGCCTCATGGTGCATATTGCAGTGACTTTAAACTTATGAAACCTTAAATCTTATTTATTCAGTCTTCAGTACAGCACCTGAATATCTATGTCTTCAAGTAAAACCACAAGCAAGCAAATATAAAGCAGTGGAAAAAATGTTATAATTTATTTGATCTTTCATTAGTAATTTATCCTTTTATTCAATGGTTTTTAAAATTAATTTTTATTAAAAATTATTGGAGTGACACTGATTAATAAAATCAAATAAGTTTCAAGTGTTCAATTCAACAGTATGATATATGTATACATACATATATAATACATATATATATTGCATTGTGTGTTCAGGTCTCAAAGTTAGATTTCCTTCCTTCATCAAATATTTGATGCTTTTTACCCATATCTATCTCTCCCCTCCCACTTTTTAATCTTAGAATGCTGCTCAGTGTAATACTGATGGATTTAAAACAGCGAATCTTCTCCTGGCACCAATTTCTCAAAATGTAGTCCTTGAAGAGCACACAAAACGAGCATGCTGATTTAGGAGATGCTGAATAAAGTTTTACTTGGGAATGAGATTTTCAGCTGTGTCAGATGAGTAGAAAATGGTAAGATTAATGAGAATTAACAAATACCATTAAAGTGAAAGTATTGCAATATAGGTAAATATCTACATAAACATCTAGAAACATAAAAGTTATCTTTTTCGATCATTGAATCTGAAATTGGTAACTTTTACATTATGTTTGAATTAGATATTTTTAACTGACTGAAATAGATTTGGAAAGTCAGAGACTCAGTGTTACTGGTAAATCATTCACTTTTTGCACTTTCTGATATTTGAGTATTTACTTTCATAACCTCAGCATCTTCCATTCTTTTTCACCTAATTTCATGATTGACCCAATATCTTGTCACTAGTTATTGACCAAGTCATAATGTGCATCCTTTATGGAATATGCACTCACTTCCTAACATAAAATTCAACATAACAATATGAAAATACCCAACATGATTTTATGAGTGTGTACATGTGCAAATGTACATGCGTGTAATTTATTATTATTGGAGGTATACAAGCTCTAACTTCATTCAGACTTAGAGTTGTGAGAAAACTTCTTAAGAGTTACAAGAAACTTAATGAATATCTAAACCACCTATTCCATTTTATAAGTGAAAAACTGAGGCCCAGATAGAAAAACTGAGAGGCTTACTATAATGTAGCCAGTCAACGGTAAGGCTAGTATGAGAACTTATTTCTCCTGAGTTTTACCTTGAGAACTCTGTCCAATAATTTCTACCTTCTTATTCTTAATTTTAATTTATTTAAAACTCTCTAAAATTGGTCTGCAGAGATGCATTGCATAATAGATCACTGATCAGAACAAGGGAGGAATTGTGTCAAATAAATTCTTAGGGTTTCAGTTTATTCGTATATGAAATAAAGGAGTTGGAATAAATGATCTTTATAGTTCTTTATGAAGCAGTAATTGTGACTATATTTACCTTATACCATATAGTTTTCTGATCCCACTGTGGGTTTGCATTATCCATAAATGCTCTAAAGCAAAATTTTTCTTGCATTCCTTTGTCACTAGTAAACAAGCCTGAGACTTGCAAACTTTATGTGACCTATAGTCCTCAAACTAGAAGTGCAAGGAGAAAAAAAAACATGGTTTGGAGTAAAATTTACAAAAGAAAAAAAATATATAGTGAATTTGGGTTCACAACAGTTATCTAAACAAAAATCAAGGTGATTGTATAGTTTCCTAATAGTTTATACTGTGTTCATTCTTTTATATTAATTTGAAAGTTCTTCTGTCAAAACTATGAAAAAGTAAATTAACTGAAGATGAACTATGAGTAATCAAATCTTGAGGTTTACAATTAATTAAATGAAATGATGAGTCAGTTCACCTCAATATGGTTTTATTTTTTAAAAAGTAGCATTTAATTAAATTAACAGTCAAAAGTTTACATTAATGATATTCTTCCAAAAATGAAAAGCAGTTTATATCTGCCATGTTATTTCACTTTAATGGTCAAGTAGTATGTTGGCTTGTTTGTTATTTGCATTCAAAGTTATGATGCATTATAATGAATAATGAAACATCTGGTGGTATGAAATGTTAATGTGATATACCACATTGAATTTAGTGGAAACAGTTTTTAAATTCTCTATAAATCAACTGGAAAGATGTAAATCTTTTCAAACAGGGGTATTATTCATGTTCTTTTTTAGGAGATGCTTATGCTCTGAACTCTGTTATTCAGGAAAAAAAAAAACACTAGAAATCTAAAAGATTCAGAATACAACAAAGGGGAAAGCCATAAGGATATAAGAATGAAGAATGAAAGAGCAGAGATGCCACAAGCAAGTAGTTACAGGCCACCCAAATGAAGAGCAAATATTACAGGGATTCTTAGAAATCACCATTCAGGGTTAGATACAACATTTTAAATTACTCAGCTCGGCTCTATGGCTGAGAGGGAAAGATTGAAAAAATACAGCTATGGGAAGCTCTCAAAACAGTAGACAGTCCCTGAATTTGGCACAGCATCGGCAAAATCATCAAATAAAATTGGCACTTAAAGTCTACTATTTTGGCATGGATATTTTGCATACTTTGTTAGATTACAGATAGACATAAAGAGAGGATACACTCAATCTTTGCGAAAATTCAATTTGTCCTACAAAAACAACAGATTAGAGGATGTACAATAAGTCAGTGAATTTGCCATTTAGAATGGGGCCAGAGACAGGAAAATGGCAATTAGTAACAGGCTGGCAGATCAAGCAGCACAGCATAGTAGAGAGTGTAACCAAACCAAGAACCTAGGAGAAGGCTGGAAACTGCTTTGAGCAAACTGCTGTCCTACAGCCTGAAGCATCTAACAAAATTCCAGGTTGCCAAGCAACTGTTTATTTCCTGTAGACTCTTCTGAAAATGAATAATAGGCATTTAAAGGTTTGAAATTTTAATAATAACCTCTTCATATGCGCCTATTATACCTACTTTGAAAGATTAAAAGCAAGAGAGAAGCACCATATTGAACTTGTCTTATAGAAACGTTTTCCAAATTGTATTCCATTTGAACACTTGTTCCACAAAATGTTAAAGAGACTTTATTTAAAAAGGGGAGAATAAAGGAGTTCCACAACCAATTTATGCAATTCAGGGTTGATATAACAAACCTTATATAGCATTTATCATGTCACATGCTGCTATAAATTCTACTTAATATTCACAAACTTTAAGAGAGAAGTACTACTACTATTTCCATTTTACAGATAGGGAAACTGAGTCACAAAAACTGAATAAAGTGTCTAAGTCACATAGCTCATTAACATTGAAGTTGGACTTTAAACCCAGGTATTTAGGCTCCAGATTTCTGTACTGCAGATTTTTTCAAAGCTTATAATATGCTAATATTTGTTATAATATTTCAAAAGAAGCATAGAGTACACTACATTTTAAACATATTAGATAATGGAAATTGTTTTCATGGAATTCCTATTAATGGCTCTAAAGATACTAATATTCCATGGAACACATTTTGAGAAATGTTATTCAAAAATAATTTTTTAACTGGGATGTAAGCTTAATTTCAACTAACATAGACATTATTTTTTTTTTCTGTATTGAAGTTAAGCTATACACACATTCCATAGATATCAAGAATTCTCAAAATTTACATAAAGTTAATGACTCTTTCATAGAGTAAGAATCGGTTATATTTGTTTTGGTTGATATCATTTTAAATTGAAAATGTCCCAGATTTTTAAACATAATCCCTGAGAGAAACATTAATAATCTTGCTGGTACCTCTCAATAGACCATTTCTTATTTATGAAAATCCGAGTTATATGAACTCTTTTAATAGTATGTAAGCATTCTAATAGGTTATATACCTCCCTAGGTACCATTTTGAGCATTTTATAGAGCTTTACTAGATGTATCAAGATAATTTCTAAGGAGACAAAAAAATAAAATAGCATAGATGATAGAGGCTTTGTTCATCTCTCTCGCGACCACATCAATGTTGTGACAGAAACATGGAGCAAACAGCAAGTAAAGTCGCCTGGAATCCAGATGAACGAAAACACTACAACCAGGGAGAGAAATATTAATCAACCTACAATGGTAGAATGTAAAAGGGGGCGAAGACATAAGGCTTCCAATACAAAGTGGCTGAGTGGGACAGAGGCTACGGCAGCAGCATCTGGAGGCTGCAGACGCCTCTCAAAGGGACCCTGTCCGCGATCAGACTTTCACAGTGATGGACTTGCTTACTCTGAGCACCAACACTGGGTAAGGCAGCACAGGGGGCACCAGAGATTTACAAGGGGACACTGAGTTGTCAGAGTGAGGGCCAGACCAGAGACAAGGCTCTCCCCTGGGCAGGAATATGGGCAGTATCCATTGTTCTTCTGTTGAGCCCTCCCCTACACCCATTGTGTAGAAGCAGCACTGCCATAGCTGAGACATCATCAAACTAGGTAACAGAGGTTGATCCATGCACAGGATTCCCTGGAACTCTGCCTCATCCAACTCACAGCCCCACCCGAGCCACATCCAACTGTGTCCTCTGAAAGTCCTATGTTCCTTGCCAAGCAGTGCCAAGACTCACACTGGTGACAGCTGATCTCAATTTCTGGTGTGATTTCTTAAGGCAACTATAAGCACAGCATCTGTGAATTGCTTCCTGAATCTTACCAGGTGGCCCTAGAGGGGCAAAGGCTGGGACTAAACTTGGCCTGCAGCTGAACCCTTCTCAGGACTGTGTCACTGGACACCTACTACACAAAGTCCCACTAATAAGATGGAGAGACATAGGAGCTTTGCTTAGTACATAGAAACAGAATCAGAAAGGCAATCAAAATGGAAAGACAAAGAAGCAGAAACCATATGAGAGAACAGAACAGAGATCAAGGAATAATGGAGTCAAGCCATCTCACAGATGCAGAGTTTAAAACACTTGTTATAAAGATGCTCAATGAACTTAGGGGAAGAGTAGATGAACTCAGTGAGAACTATAACAAAGAGATTAAAACCATAAAAAAAATGGAAATAAAAATTATGAAAGAGAACCAGTCAGAAATGAAGATACATTATCTGAGATGAAAAATATATTAGAGGAAATAAACAGAGTAGATAAAGAAGAGGATTGAACCACTGATATAGAGGATGGGGAAGTCAAGGACACCCAATCAAAACAGCAAGAATAAAGAAGTCAAGACTATAATAATAATTTAAGGAACCTATGGGACACAATTAATAATATTAAAAATATCCATATCGTAGGGGTATCTAAGGGAAAACAAGAAGTTGAAGAGCTATTTAAAGAAATAATGATGGAAAAATTTCCTAACCTGGTGAAGTAAATAGACATACAACCCCAGGAAGCTCAGAGAGTCCTAAGAAAGATGAACCCAAAGAGGCCCACACCAAGACACATCGTAATTAAAATGCCAAAGTTTAAATATAAAGAGAGAATCTTAAAAGCAGCAGGAGAAAAGCAGTTAGTTACCTAAGAGGGGGCACTCATAAAACTGTCAGCTGATTTCTCAAAAGAAACTATGCAGGACAGAAGGGCTTGGGACAAAATATTTAACATAATGAAAACCCAGGATCTACAACCAAGGATACTTTATCCAGCAAAGCTATCATTTAGAGTTAAAGGACAAATAAAGAGCTTCCCAGACAAAAAGAAGCTAAAGAAATTTATCATCACCAAGCCAGTATTACAAGAAATGTTGGAGGAACTTCTTTAAAAAGAAAAAAATCATGTATCAAAAACATGAATAAAAAATGGTAAGAACTACATTGCTATCAACAATTACCTCAAATGGAAAAGAATGAAGTGCTCCAATCAAAAGATCGAGTGGATGAATGGAAAGAGAAACAAGACCCTTACATATACTGCTTACAAGAGACTCACTCCGGATGAAAGGACACACACATACTAAAAAGAATGGGATGGAAAAAGATATTGCCTTGATGGACCTAGAGGGTATTGCGCTCAATGAAATAAGTCAGATAGAGAAAGACAAATATTGCATGATTTCACGTACATGTGGAAGCTAAAGAACAAAATAACAACAAAAATGGAAATAAACTCATAGATACAGAGAGTATTTTGAAGGCTACTAGATGGGAGGGGGTTTGGGGGCAGTGAAAAAGGGCAAAGGGTTTAAATACAAATGGATAGTTATAAAAATAGAAATGGAGATATTAAGTTAAGCATAAGGAAAATAGTTAATAATGTTATAATAAATATGTAAGGGGGAAGAGGGATACTAGATTTAGTGGAGTAATCACTTTGTAAGTTATATAGTTCTGTAATCACTATACTGTACAATTGAAACTAATATATTATTGTATGCCAACTATAATTTTTAAAAAACTCATTGAATTACACAATGTAAATATGAGCAACTAATTGTCTACTACATTTCAATAATGCCAGGGGAAAAAAAGATGATTTCTGAGGTCTTGTAGCCCTGATTTCCCATTGATATATGATTTTTAAACAAGCAGTGAGAAATCCAGTAAATATCATTGTAAGTCTAGGATAGAGAGTGCATTAGATATAGATTATGGGTGACAAAACATCTCAAATTTCTGACATTAGGACAAGAGTAACTGCTCCAATGCCTAGTTAGCCTAGGATTACAGGAATATGAGAAAGTAGCAGCAGTTCCCTTCCACAGCCATTCCATACTCAAGTATATGATTACTTCAAAGAAACCAGCCCACCATATAGAATATCTATCTGATAGTCCAGAAAATGTTACCTCTTAAATATCTAGCAATTTCAATAAGCCAGAGATAAAGGTAGCAGTTTGCCTACCAAAATTAGTTTGAATACAAGTCTACTATTGAACTGATTTTACATTTTTTTAATTATCAAAGATATTCTGGAAACTTTAAGAAACATATTCATATGTTAACTTCAACAACACATATGCTAAAATTAGAATAATACAGAGAAAAATACCATGGCACCTGCATAAGGATAAAATGTAAATTTGTGAATCATCCCATATTTTGGGTGATGGTTGCACAACAATTGGAATGTACTAAATGCCATTGAACTGTATACTAAAAATGATTAAAATGGCATATTTTGTTCTATGTACTTTTACTCACAACAAAAGAAAATATATTTGGTTAGGTCAGAAATTCCCTATAATCGAAAACTGATAACAAGAATATAAAAGAAGGAAAAGATTATTAGCGTCTGGTATACTGCCAAATTAGTGGCTTTTTTTTTTCTTCCATAGTTGCTCAAAGCATTTAAGTTTCAGTTCAAATATATTAACCATCTGAATATAGCATCTGAACTATAACTTTATAGAAACAGATAACCACAGAAAAGAGCCACTTTCTTAGAAGCTGTAAAAAATGCTGATCTATTAACTGAATTCACTTTTGATTTGCAAATCAATAATAACAGTAATAGATCAATGTGAAGCCTACATATGGATTATTTGGTATTTCTCTGCAGCAGGTATCACCAATTAATAAAAATAATGGAGATAGAGTAAGTAAGCATTAAACAGTATTAATAGGAGAGAAAGATAGAAAAATCTAGCCAAGTTCAAATATATATCAAAAATCAAGTTTGTCTTAAGATAGCTTCCAAACTTGAAAGGAAATTCAATTTACTAAATGTATTTTTTGAAATATGCAATTCAGAAAATCAGATGTTTCAGAAGATATACTTTAAGCCTTCTCACTGAAGATATTAATATAAAAGAGTAATTGATGATTTCTGTGAAATTTCATTTACTCCACATTGTTTGTTCTGCTCACTGTAGCTACAAGTCTTGTATTCTTTCTGCTTTTTGGAAAGCCATTTCTGCCTTTGTGGAAAATCAGCAATACATTAGGAAATTAGACAAAATAAAATAAATTTTGTTTAGAGGGTAAATTCTGAAAGAAAACTTTCTATTTATTTTCCTTTAGAAACAGAATAAACGGGAAGTTGGCCTCAAATTAAAATATATATATATTTTGGTCCAAAATTAAGCTTTAATGCTAACTTCTGTGTTATCAGATAATGGAAATTTAATTGCATTTTCTGTCAAACCACTATGCTGTATACTTGAAACTAATATAAAATATTGAATGTCAGCTGTAATTGAAAGAAAAACATAAAAATAATAAAAACAAAAAATGTATTTTGTATTTGTCAAAAGGTATCCAACTGCCACTAAGAGAATATTGATCATCAATAATGAACCAATTTCCTGGAAGGTAATTGGCTTCCTGAAGATCACTAACACTCATGGCTTTTAAGTAGCTGGTCTTCCCTTGGATATTCCATGTAAGTGCCAGAGATTCAACTATGTAATCCCCTACTCTTCTGGATAGTAGTTCTCAAATACTGCCATGCTTCATTGTCCCAGAGGGCTACTACAATGCTTTACTGTTGTTTTTTATTTAACATTGTGACATTTTGCATTCTTAATATTTATCTACTACATAAAGGAAGATTAAAAAATCCAACAAAACATCCAGAAATGTTGATTGGTCAAAAATTTGCATTTTAAGAAAATCTGCATATTTGTGATAATCAAGGTGTAATATATAACATCAGGAAGGACCTGAGGAAATTGCAAGGACAGTGTTTGTCTGGCCCAAATTATCATGTAAAGAATACTGCATAAGGAATCAGAAGAGCTAAATAAAACTGGATTTATTTATAGCTGGTTATATACCTATCTGAGACTTCCTCCCACCAGAATCATTTTTTCTTGTATTTAAAATGAGTTTCAAGGAAGCAATCAAGATATCCTTGAGAAGGTGAATAAATAAATTAAGTATGATACATCCAGACAATGGAATATTATACAACACTAAAAAGAAATGAACTAACAAGTAATGAAAAGATGTGAAGGAAACTTAAATGAATATTACTAAGTGAAAGAAGCCAACCTTAAAAATGCTACATACTGTATGATTCCAACTATATGACATCTTGAAAAAGGCAAAACTATGGAAACAAAAAAAAGGTCAATGGTTGCCAGGGATGAGTTGGCAGGGAGCCAAATAGGCAGAGCACAGTATTTTTAGGGCAGTGCAAATACTCTGCAATATTATAATGATGAATATATGTCTTTGTACATAATGCTCAACCTCATAGAATGTACAATACCAAGTATGAACCCTAAGGCAAACTATGAACTTTGAGTGATAATGATGTGTCAACGTAGGTTTATCCTTGGTAACAAAGGTACCATTCTGTTGAGTGATATTGATAATGTAGGAGGCCGTGCACGTGTAAGGGAAGGGGCATATTGGAAATCTCTGTACCTTTCTTTCCATTTTATTGTAAACTTAAAACTGCTCTAAAAATATTGTCTTTAAAAAATTAGGTTCAACCCAATATTAACTTTCGATGTATCTACGTGGAATACATTACTTCCAAGATAAACACTTATTGCCTTGTCATTTATTAATTTTATGTTAATCATATCTCCCCTACCTAGAATGTGAGCTCCTTACTGGAAGAAACTATGTATTATTCTTAACTTTTGCATTCTTTGGTGCTTGACACCATAGTGGGTACATGGTAGTGCCCAGTGAATGACTACAGAAAAATCAAATGGATGCTGTGAAAGGAAACCACCAGGAGGAAGAAAAGAGTCTACCTCCCCAACACTAGTAATTGTGCATTATTCTTTAGTAGTAATTTTATTTTGCATTCTCTTTCCCATCACATTCTGCCTGAACTTCCTACCGAGATATAGCAACAAATGTGAGAAGTGGGCAAAGACAGAGACGATTCACTCAAACACTGAAAATGCCAATAGTTCTGCCTTTGATTTACTCTTTCACTGTCTGATGGTGCCATTCTTTATCATCAGCTTATGCTTACTGAAGCAGTATACATCAAGCATCTGTTTTAGAAAGCAAAGCAATTTGTTTTATTGAATGTAATTATGTGAAAATTTGCAACAGAATTTGTCTTATTCTCAATTTAAGGAGCACATGACGTTAACCATAGGTATATTGATGTAAATGTGTGAATAAACATGGTCACATCTCAGAGGCATCCATTTGTATATTTAAGGAAATGTGAATGATAATTCTTTTAAATCCAAACTTTTAAGAGATTAGTTTTAAACCTCCAGAGAAAAAGAGATAAGGGAGAAAGTCTTAATTATGCCAATAATAATATTTAATTACATGTATATGTTGTTATATGCTTTGAGATATAAATATTAATAACTATGTCTCTATTAGCTATCAGAATGTATGATTACTTAAAGCTATCTTAAATAACCAATAACATGAACATTTGAGTTACAAAGGAGAGTAATTAGATACCATGAAAACTTAGCTTTTATTCTTGGATATTCAATGGATGCAAGGTATCTGGCAATATTATTTTTTAAAGCTTACATTACTTTGCTCCAGAAAATGCAGTGTTTTAACTCAACACTTTTATCATTTTTTTTATATTCACCAGTCTATTGCATTTTTAATAATCAAATATAATAAAAAGTTTTTTGGTATTGTTATTTCCTTTAAAAAACTGCACTCTTTAAATTTCTAGGACCAGATAAACTTCACTGTCAGAGTAGCATGGCCAAAAATTCTACATCAAATACAGTTTTAGTTAAATAGCCTTTCTTCTGAGAGTAATATAACTCCCAGAATGAGCAGGGTTTACAGAATTATGAGATATTGTCATCCAACACTAAAAAAAAAAATATCTAATGGGTATGATTTTCTCCTAAAATTGCTGTGAAAAATTTACTCTCATTTAAGACATTAAGATGACATGTTTGAACTACAGGCATCCAGTATTTTATTATGGCCCAGTAGAATAGATTAGTGCAAAGGAGTATTCTGACTCTTATCCAGCCTGCTCAAAAGTCTCATTATCTGATATATATGAGTTAGTGCATGGGTAATAGAAAATAATTCTAAATTAAATAATTAGGCCAAATCATTAATAGGGAGAGATACACACATACATGCAAACATGCACACACAATCAAAAGGATTCAACATGGAGCTGGAGTCTAATGGATGATTTATAAGATGGCACATTCTTTCTGGTTTCCTGAATTCTGTCACAGTCTTATTAACAATAAATTCATAAAAAGATACAAATCATTTTTTTCTACTTGCAACAATGGTTTGAGGTTGCTACAGGGGTACACTAACTCCAATGAATCAAATGAAAGAGAAGACAAAGAAATTTATCTTTCTTAAGCTTTTTTTCCACTCAGAATTCTAAACAATTTGATAATAATAAGTCTGACCTCAAAACCGCTATTGCTAGAGATAAACAAATATACACAGCTTGGAGACAGATCAAGATAGAATGGCCCAGCACAATGTTAAGAACGCTACACCATCTTAATGATGAGACGAAGGACTCCATCTTTTGTGGCTTTGTGAATTCCCATGGCTATTGTTTCTGTGAATAAGATAGTGTGTCCAGAGTCAATAAAATGAGAACAGAAACATAATCACCAAACTGTGTTGTGGTTATTTCCTTTCATTTCAATTGATTTATTCCTTTTCCTTTGTAACCTTTCTAGGTCTTTGATATTGTTGGTAGGCTGTTTCCATAAAGACTATAGTAATTTGTACAACCAAAATCTAGGTCTTTGATATTGTTGGTAGGCTGTTTACATAAAGACTATAGTAATTTGTACAACCAAATTTACATAAATTATGGGCTTTTCCAAGCTAAAGATATAATTTCAAGATGATCCATACCACCATCCCTCCTCTTGGTGATCCTAGTAATGAAACCTCTTCAACTCTATCAAATTCAACTTCCTCTTAACTAGTTATTATTTTTTTAAAGAATGTGGGATCTTAGTTTAGTTATGTGTTTGTTTGTTTGTTTTTTAACAATTGCCATTTATCTCAGGTAATATTGACATGTTTTTAAAACAAATATTTGTTCTGGCTAGTGGTAATTGAATTGGGAGCATAAGAACTTTAGAAAATTCTATATGAAATAATCAGATTGTATAGATAAAGCACATTTTATCTTTTAACTTGAATTCTTGCTACCAGTAATTTCAAACACAAGAGTAATTTTCTAAAGCAGATTTTAAATAGTATCACTTCGAACTAATACATTATGAATCTAAAAGGGATATCTTGACTCTGTAAAATGAACTAAGAATTTCAATCATTTTTTAATAGGTCTGCATTCCTTCTCAGCTAGACTGCTTTACAGACTTCTTAAGTGATCTCCTTGCCTCTAATTCTGTCCCCTTTCAGTCTATCCCATACTCTCTTATCAGTGATATTTTCATAAACAGTAGTATTTTCACATTGCTCACTTGCACGAAAATATTTAGTGGTTCACCACTGCCTATAAAATAAAGGCCAGAACTCTTAATCTGCTATTTACAACCTCCCACAATCTACCCCCCCCCCATCTTTACAGGCAGAGCTCCTAATTTTTTTTATCATATATTCACTACCCTGACTGAATACTCTGTTACCCATACACACTCAGTACTATCTCATCTTCACACCTTTGCAGATTGTCTCTTTCCTGGAATGCTTTTATCCCTGTCTTGTTAACTGCAGCCTAATCAGACTTTAAAGCACAACTTAAATGCCATCGAACTCTACAAAGCTTTCTTTAATTCCTATGACTGAAAATAATTCTCTTCGTTGAACTTTCCTATAGTAATTTACATAGATATAGTTATAAGAACACATTTATAACTTATAACTTTCTGTCTTTTATTAAGATTATGTCTATAAATAGGCCTTACTTTCCCACCTAAAATGAAGGCTATGAAGGCTTCTGCAGAGCACTGACTATGACTTAGTTGGTTCTCATAGCAGAATCTAAAATATTATCTTTCAGGTTGACAGCACTTGACAAATGTGTGTCTAATAAATTTACTATTCTATAAAATAGATTTACACAATGTGATATAAAGATCTTCAATACTTAGAATGTAGTCATACATAGGGGTAAACAGTACTCACATACACATATATACACTGACATCAAATACTACTTTTTTTTCTTTTTAATTCAACTAGTCATCATCTGTTGTCATGCCTCTTGTGTCTTTAACATATCATAAAAATTTCCCTATAGTTTACTAATAGATGAAAGGAAGAATGAAAAACATCATTCCTAGTGGTTTTAAGATATTTTTTAACAAAGTTTAAACTACTTTTTTTTTAAAAAAAAAAGTATCTATGGAGAAATAAGTGTTTGCCTCTCAATAATCATGGAATAGCTATGAGGAGAAAACTACATTACAAATGAGCAGCTATCTGTTATCAAATTACAAGGCATTTTCATCAAAGGACCTAAAAAGGCAGCAGACTGACCAGTTAACATGTTTCCACTGACCTAGGGGGATTTTTTTTCCAGTTAATAGCTTCTGAAGAATGCTTCTTTTTGATTTTAGTCTCTGGCACAAAATGATTGTCCCATTTAACCAGTCTTCTATTACATATATCAGAGAATCCTATTTACTCGCACACTACTAGAACATTAAAACACAATAGAGTGATTGTTTCTAGAAGAAAAATTTAAAGATTGACATTTTTTTTACCCCAAAAAGGGATTGAGATCAAAAGCTAACTTTAATAGATGTTTGACTAAGGTCATACTCCTAGGAAATGCAACACTGAAGATGAAAGAAAAGAAATAGGTTTGGCTTTTGATCTTGGCCAAATCCATTTGGCATTGTTTAGCTTTTATATAATGCTTTAGTTTTAGGTGATATCATGACTTAAAATAAATTGGTTTTCTTTTTTGAAGCTTTAATAGCTCTGTATTACTTTGTCATTTAGCAAAGTTTAGTGAAATAGATTACTATTTTGTTAGCTGGTATTGTAATAGTACTTGTAAACAGCTTTTATTTTTCTATAAGTACCACTTCATAGGATGTACATCATATATTTTCAAAAAATGTAAAAGGGAGCTTAAAAAGCAAAATTTTCCTATGAAACACTCTTCAAAGAAAATCATCATTGAAGTCACTACAAATTTCTAAATAGCAAAGAGCCCTTTTAATTTTAAGCTACATTCTTTTTGAATGTACATTTTCCATGAGCTTGGACTGTCTGCTACTTTTTAGCTCAGCATTGGACAGAGCCAATATAAGAGGAAAAAAATAAATATTATTGAACACCCACTACTGTATTTCAAACACCATTTAGGAACATTACATATATTATTTCATTAAATCTTCAAAACAACTCCATGAAAGTACAAGGACTATTATGCCAATTTACAATTGAGGAAAGTGAGAGTATAAGATATTGATTAGCTTGGGCAAGATGACTTAGTGAATAAATAATAAAGCAAATCTTTGAACCAAGCTTTATCTAACTACAAAGCTCTATCCATGCTGTTTTTTTTAATTATTAAAATGTTAGAACAAAAAAGTTTTTATTCTTAGTTCCATTAATTAAGTGATTCTCAAAACTACTGGAATAATTTAGATAAGCTTATATATACAATATGGGCCAATGTTTGAGATGCACGGGAAGAGTTATACTATGTAATTTATCAAGCCCTTGTCCAGATAATTCATGCCTTCCCCAAAATTAATTTTTGTCAAATACTTTTTTTGTCAAATGTTCACACATTATCACTGCGAAAATTTAGGTTATTGTATTTTTATTTCTTGAATTATCCTAAAAATTGTCTCAATGTGCCACTTCTCCTAGCAGGCGTCTATAAGTATGTACATCTTGTAAGGCTTTGAATAAAATAGAAAAGAGCTTTCTAAGTGATAGCTTCTGATCATCTACCAAAAGACTACCCTGTAGAATTTTTTCTTTTCTTTCAGAAAATTATCACCACAAAGATCAATGATTCTAACGAGGTTGATTTTTCCAAATTAATAGATTAGCAAATGATTTTAGAAAGAAAAAGATGGCCAAAGTAAACATATATAGCAGTGTCTTCTTAACAAATCTTAAACATTTCAACTTTATTAAAAGACAGACACATTGTTCTTATATCGCACTAGCCTCTAAAAACGTGGATGTCAATAAAAAAGATGAAGGATTCTCAGTATTGAAAGCTGACAGCTACCCCAAACTGAAGATCCCCTCAAATCTACTAGTCTTTGAAAAACATGGGGTAGATTAAGATGTCCTCTTTCTCGCCTTTTGTTCATTTGTTGTGTGTCGAAGATTATTCAGTGCTATTTTTTCCCCTCCTGTATTACTCCCACTCCTCAGTTCTCCACCCTAGCCCTTTCATAGTCTGTCTAAATCAAAAACAGAAGGCACAGTGAAGAAAATAGTAAAAAGGCTTTGTAACTGTTCTTTGGAACAAATTTAAAGTCTGAGGAGAGAACGCTTAGATTAAAATGTTTGAGACTGAGGATTTACAATATGTTTGGTATTCCAGTTTCAAAGGGTAAACAGACCAATGTGTTAGGGGGAGATTGACCCCCTCCCCCCCGCATCTTTCAAGGTAGAAAGTCCTAGATAGGAGAAGCATGTAAAATATGGAAAATATACCATTAAAATTTAGTGGTTATCTTCTCTGATACTTTTTTTCATGAGAATGATGATGAAAAAACTAGAGAAGGCTGCTGTTCATGTCATTTGTGGAGAAGGAAAAATTCTTCTCCATGTTTCAAAATAATTAGCCAGCTCTAATCATGAAAGTGATAAGAAACTAAACATAACTGACAGACATATAAGTTACCTGATTAAAAAGAAGATGCCATCCTACTTCATTTCTTTGTTTATGTACAACTTTAAAAGTAACTAGCTTTTCCATTTTAAAAGTTATGACAATAAAGGACTAGTTAACAGCTGACTGGAATTATTTTATCTTTATTGCAAAAAGGTGGAAGTGGGGGAAGGGAAAATGAAAGATTTCAATTTCTCAAGGCCTAAATAAAGTAAAATTTAACCATTTTAATTCTATGGATATTTGCAATAGAATAAGTTTGAAA
>NW_024344370.1:18431089-18441926 GCF_902729225.1 Pteropus medius
CTAAATAAAGTAAAATTTAACCATTTTAATTCTATGGATATTTGCAATAGAATAAGTTTGAAAAATCACCCTTCAAACAATCATGGCTATGTTTCCCTTATCAATTAGTGTTAAAGTTCATGACCTGTGTAATGCAGTCAGTTAATAAAAGGAAACATGTTTTAATTTTCTTCTGATTTTTTTCTAATAAATAAAAAAACAGTCTTCAAAAAGCTGGGTACTACATATTCCAAAAACTGAAATAAGTTCATTTTGGTTTAAAATATTTCTTAATATTAAAATTATGATGAAAAATATGTGACTAATAAAAGCATATTTTTTTATCGTTTTGAACATTTTTTGGAATATTTTATATTTCAGCTGTTAGAGACTTAAATAGAACATGATTTCTCTTCACATCTACCTTCTAACTGCATTGTAAATTCTTTGTTCATAATGAGTTGGTATTGTAAGTATTTAATGCATGCCTGCATTAGCAGACTCTAAGCATTTTCATTTTTAAATGTTATTGTGGTTGCAATACAATATTTCATGGTAGAATGACTAAGGCAAAGTATTGTATTATCAGCCCAAGAATAACTGATACTGTATCTTCCTGTTCACTCAGCAATTCATTTGCACAGCTTGTGTGAGCAAAAGACGATAGATGGGTATTATGCAGCATCTCAAATTCTAAAGGCCATGGCTTATTTAATAGTCATGTCAGTCAGGATCTATAATTTGAAGAAATCTTGAGAATTTATTGTTAATGCTATAGAGAGCATAGGATGATTTTCAAAATAGTTTCTTCCTTTTAGGTAGATGATCTTGAGGTAAATAGGCTGATACATTTTACTGGTATTTAGGATATCATTTTAAAACCAGTTCTCCCATATCCACCCTTGTCCCTGCTGACTTCAGTAAAAAGACATTCAGAGTTCTAGTTAAGATGTCGGAATAGGTAAATGTTGTGCTTGCCTCCTCTCATGACCACATCAAAATCACAGCTAAACTACAGAAAAACCATGATTGAAAATTGCCTGAGGTCTAGTTGAAAAAAATAATCCTATGATGAAGAATATACAGAAGAGGCAACATTGACACTAGTAAGAGGTGTGGAGACACAGAAGAGGCTGATCCCACTGTCGCATATGATGGTTGAGAATTGAGAGGGATATTTTGGCTGCAGAGGTTCCCCCAGAGGAGCAAGGGGTCCCAGCTTTACATCAGATACCCCAGCCTAGGGTTCCAGTGCTGGAAAAAGAAACTTATGAAATCTGGATATGAAAATCAGCGGAGACTATGGCTGAGTCAGACGGTGGACTGCAGGAGCCTCAGGCACTCTTGTTAAAGGGCCTGAGCACAGACATACCCATTGAGGAACTCAGAGCTCCAGTGCTGAAGCAGTGGCTCAGGGGATGCCAGGGATATATATGAAAGAAATGAACTATCTGGCTTTGGGGCAAAGGCTGGAAGGGCGACTTTCTCCCAGACAGAAGTGCTGGCAGAAGCCACTGCTGTTTGTTGAGCCCTCTCCACACTCTGTGTGCAGGCGCAGGTAGCCACCATATCTGAGTCTCCATTAACCTGGATAACGCTGTTCACTCTGCTCTGTTGATTCCTTGATATCCTGCCACACCCAATTTGCAAGCCCACTCAAGCCTCATCCAGTAGCTTTTCCATACAAATGGCTTGTCTTGGCTCATACTGTGGACTTCTCTAAAATCTCTGAATAGTTATCAAAACCCTAACAAGAGGCATCTGGCCTCAGCGTGCCCTGTACATCTTGCTGAACAGCCAGCCCCAAGCCCGGCACTAGCAGCAGCCAGCCTCATTTGCAGCTTGGCTTCTTGAGAAACATCCAAGCCCAGTGTCGGTGTTGGCCATCTGTAGATTGCTCGGTGGTTCATGCCAGCTGGCCCTCAGCAGGATACAGGCTGCAGCTGAACTCTGCCTGTGGCAAGCCCCCTCACAAGAGATACCGACATGCCTAATGGCTGGCTTTGGTCTCAAATAAAGCACCACCCAGGTCACATCCAAGGATAGCACAATGAAAGGGAAGACAGGGTAGACACCAGAATTTTGCTAAAGAAAATGCTGCTCTGTAAAGTCAGCCCCTGCACAACAGTTCCTCCACTGTAGTCACCAGCCAGTCCTCATAATCAATCAACAGAAGGGTCAATCCCTTCCATTGATCTGCAAACAACAACCAAGGCTCAACTACAATAAGAAGGCATACACAAGTCATACAAGGGATACATCTGGAACACCCAGTTCAGGGGACCAGGGAGAGTGCATTACTGGTTCCAACAGGACACCTACTACATAAGGTCACTCTACTAAGACTTGGAGACCTAGCTGCTCTAACTAATGCATAGAAACAAACACAGAGAGGCAGCCAAAATGGGGAGAAAAAGAAAAATATCCCAAATTAAAGAACAGACCCCAGTTCCAGAAAAAGAACTAAACAAAATGGAGACAAGTAATCTAACAGATGTAGTGTTCAAAACACTGGTTATAATGATATTCAGTAAACTTAAGAGAAGAGTAGAGGAACTCAGAACTTTAACAAAGAGATAGAAAAGATAAAAGTGGAGACAGAAAACATAAAAAAGAACGAGTCAGAAATGAAGAATACAATATTCTAAATGAAGAATACTTTAGGAAGAATCAATAGTAAATAAGATGTAAAAGAGGATCGAATCAGCGATTTAGAAGATAAGGTAGTGGGAGTGAAGTCAGAAGCATGGCAGAGTGAGTAATCTCCCTAGATCTCTCTCCTTGAAATAATAATATGCTGAACATCTAAAACTCAACAAACAACATCCAAATTACACACAAGCATCTCTAAGGGATCTGCGGAACAGAGCTTCAAAAGGTTGGAACCTTAAGAGTGGCAGAAGGTGGGGCAGGTTAAAAAAAACAAAGTAGCTGCCAAAAACAGCCAAAGCTCCCAGAAGAAGAAGGGGGAGAGGAGAAGTTGCAGCTGGTTCCCTGAACAACCCTACCAGAGAAATCAGCATAATCCATACAGTGAAGCACAAGGATCAGAACAGAAAGCAGAGTGGTAACTAAGCACAGAGGGGCAGCAACTGTGTCTAATCAGCCAGGGTTGTGAAGCAAGGGGCTGAGATACCAAGCCTGGCAGTGCCAGCCCTGCTACCAATCTAGAGCACAACTTCTCTCCACCCTATATTCTCCCAGACTTAGCACTGCAGAGACCCAGGGGAATTTTCACAACCAGTACTGAACATAAACCATGCCCGGTACCACAGACAGATGCTGGGACAGAGGAAATCTGATTGTGGATCAAATATACAGTAGATTAGACAGAGAAAAGAAGCATTTTTATACTCAAAGCAGAGCTCCAAGAGGTTTGGACGCCACCTACTGGAAAGCAAAAGAAAAATCCCTACTTATCAACTGGCTAAGGAGACACTTCTATATAATAAATCTTCTCTCAGAAAAAAAGCTAAATACACTCCCATTAATGTCTAGGCATCAATGAGCAACCAAAGTAAGAAGGGAGCTCAAAAAGAAAGAGAAAAGACTCCAGAAAATAAACTTAAAGACATAGAAAGATGCAATTTAAATGACAGAGAATTCAGGACTGCACTTCTGAAAAAAATAAAATAAATAATGAGATGCAAGATAAATCTGATTAACAATTCTAAGAACTTATGAACAAAATAGACCAACAAAATAAGTTTTTCTAGCAAGGAGATTGAAATTGTAACAAAATAATCAAATAGAACTTCTGGAGTTGAAGAACACATTAAGATACATGAAGAACGAAATAGCAAGCCACCGAAATAGAGCTGACTACATGGAAGAAAGAATCAGTGATATCAATGACAATAATCTGGAAATGACTTAGAAAAAAAGATAACTGAGAATGAAAAATAACTGAAAAAACTATGCAAGAACTATCTGACACAATCAGAAAAGCAACGTAAGAATAATCGATGTACCAGAAGGCAATGAGAAGAAGGAGGAAAAAGAGAGCATATCCAAACAAACAGATAACAAGAATTTTCCAAATCTAAGGAATGAGCTAGCTCTTCAGATTCAAGAAGCAAATAGAACACACAATTATCTCAACCCAAAATAGCCTTCTCCAAGACATATCATATTAAAATTATCAAAAATTAATGACAAAGAAAGAATTCTCAAAGCAGCCAGGGAAAAGATGATAGTAACCTATAAAGGAAAACCCATTAGACTATCTTCTGACTCCTCAGGACAAACCTTACAAGCAAAAAAGAAATAGAATCATATATTAAAGCAATTAAGTGTGAGGAATTTCCAGCCAAGCATAATATATCCAGCAAAGCTCTCCTTTAGATATGAAGGAGAAATAAAGGCCTTTCCAGACATACAAAAGCTGAGGGAATTCTCCACCACAAAGCCTCCATCACAGGAAATATCGAAAGGGATCAGCCCAAGTGAAACAAAATGATTAAAAATTACATAACTATGAGCAAGATGACTAGCAGACAGACAGAAGCAGGAAAGTGCAACCCTTACTAAGAACATGGTATTCTGAGGTTAAACATTAGAAATAAACATACAGCGTATATACAGAGAATCTGACATAACCACAACAATGAAAAAATGGAAAGCTAGTAAATATACAAATTCTCAAAGGGGAATAAAGGTGAGGCACATGGAAAGAAAATGGAAATATATATATAATCTTAATGGTAACCAAATACCAAGAATTCAGAACTCAGATACATAACATAAAACAAAATAAACTAGAGGGAAACTCCACAAAATCCTAAAATTAAAATAATAGAAACACATGAACAAAGAAAAAATTGAAACATTAAGTTAGCAGAAAACAAAAAAATAAATTGCCTCTAGGAAAAACTCATATTTCAATAATCATGCTAAATGTAAATGGAATGAACTCACAAATAAAAAAGGCAAAGAGTTATGGATTAAATTAAAAAAAAAAAACAGAACCCAACCATAGGCCGCCTTCCAAAAACACATATCAACTGCAAAGACGAAAAAGGACTCAAAATGAAAGAGTGGAAAATGATTTTCCAAGGAAATGGCATCCAGAGATAAGAGGGTGTACCTGTACTTACATCTGATGAAATAGACTTCAAGATAAAAATAAATAAAGAGAGATGCTCATGGACAATTAATACTGATAAAGATAACCATATATCAAGAAGACATAAAACTTATTAATATCTATGCTCCCAATCTGGGAGCCCTGAAATATATAAAGCAATTACTAACAGAACTAAAGAGAGAAACAGACCAAAACACTATCGTAGTAGGGGACCTAAATGCCTCATTGTTGGATATGGACAGTTTAATCAAGCAGAAAATCAATAAGGAGATAACATCCTTAAATCACACACTAGAAAACGTACATGATTGACATTTATAGAGCCTTTCATCCCAAAACGTGTGCTTATACATTCTTCTCTACTGCACATGGACTATTCTCAAAGATCAACCACATACGGGGACACAGAGATAGCCTCAACAAATATAAAAGGGTTGACATCATATCAACCATATTCTCTGATCACAATGCTTTGAAATTGGAGATCAACTGTAAAGAAAAGTGAGAGGAACCACAAATACATGGGGATTAAAAAACTGAGGAATAACTAGGTGAGACAAGAAATAAAAAGAAAGATCAAAAGATAGATAAAAATGAATGATAATAATAGCACAACATATCAAAACTTTTGGGACATGGCAAAAGCTGTCATAAGAGGAAAGTTCATATCACTACAGACCTATCTCAAAAAAACAAGAATGAGCCCAAATAAACAACCTAAAGTTTATTTAAAAAAAAAAACTAGAAAGGAATAAATGAAGCCTAAAGTCAGCAGAAGGAAAGACATAATCAAAATTAGAACAGAAATAAATGAAATTAAAAACAAACAAAAACAATAGAAAAAATAAATACAACGAAGAGCTGGTTCTTTGAGAAAGTTAATAAAATTGAAAAAACCCTGGCTTGACTCACTAAAGAAAAAAAGAAAGGACACAAATAAAAAAAAAAAAAAATCAGGGATGAACTAGGGGAAATTACAACAGACACCTCAGAAATACAAAGGATCATAAAAGAATACTATGAAAAAGTATATAACACCAAATTTAATAACCTAGAAGAAATGGAACAGTACTTATAAATATACAACCTTCCTAGACTGAATAAAGTAGAACTGGAAAATCTATATAGACCGATCAGCAGTATGGAAATTAAAACAATTATCAAAAACCTCCAAAATAGTAAAAGCCCAGGACCAGATGGCTTTACCAGTGAGTTGTACCAAATATTCAAAGAAGATTTAATTGTATGCTCCTCAAACTCTTACAAAAAATCAAAGAGTAGGAACTACTCCTCAACTCATTTCATGAGACCAATATTATTCTGAAATCAAGACCTGATAAAGATAACACACAAAAAAAAGAAAACTACAGACAATATCTCTCATGGACACAGATGCAAAAATCTAAAATAAGACACTAGCAAACTGAATACAGCAACATATTGAAAAGTTTAAACACCATGATAAAGTGGGCTTCATCCCAGGGACAGAGGGATGGTTCGATATATGCAAATTGATTAATGTGATACACTACATAAACAAATTAAAAAATAAGAATTACATGATCATATCAACAGATTCAGAAAAAGCCTTCAACAAGATCCAGCATCCATTTATGATCGAAGCACTTAACAAAACCACTATAGAAGGAAAGTACCTTAACATAATAAAGGCCACATATGACAAACCTTCCACCAACATTATACTTAGTGGTGAAAAACTAAAAAGCTTCCAAGATCAGAAACAAGGCAAGGCTGTCCACTATTGTCACTGATATTCAATATAACAAAAGATGTCCTAGCAAGTGCAATCAGGAAAGAGAAAGATATAAAAAGCATCCTAATATAAAATGAGGAACTCAAAATGTCACTATTTATGGATGACATAATTCTCTATATAGAAAACACTAAAGACTCCACAAGAACACTACTAGAAACAATAAGCAAATACAGTAAACTTTCTGTTCAAAAATCCATAGCATTCCAATATTCTAATAATGAAGTGTTGGAAAAGGAAAAGGAAAGATTTATTCCTTTTGCAACTGCAACAAAAAATAAAATAAAATACCTAGTAATAAATCTAATGAAACATATGAAGGACTTATGTAATGAAAACTATAAGACCCTATTAAAAGAAATCAAAGAGGATACAAAGAAATGGAAATGTTTCGGTGATCTTGAATGAGAAGAATAAACATAGTTAAAATGACCTTATTCCCTACAACATTATACAAATTTAATGCAATCCCCATCAAAATTCCATTGGCATTTTTTAAAGAAGTAGAACAAAAATTCATCAGATTTGTAAGGAGGAACAAAAGACCCCAAATTTCCAAAGCCATACAGAGAAACAAGAACTAGGCTGGAGGTATCACTCTGCCCAACTTCAAAATACTACAAAGCAACAATAATCAAAATGGCATGGTATTGGCAGAAAAACAGGTACACAGACTGGTGGAACAGAATCAAGAGTCCAGAAATAAATTCATGTATATATGGGCAAGTAATTTTCGACAAAAAAAAAAAAAAGCCCAAAACATACAGTGTAGAAAGGAAAGACTTAAATAAGTGGTGCTGGGAAAATTGGAAGGCCACCTGCAAAAGAATGAAACTAGACTATTGTCTATCACCACACACCAAAATTAACTCAAAATGGAATAAGGACCTGAATATAAGACCTGAAACAATAAAATGCATAGAAAACATAGCAACTAAACTCAAGAACCTTAGGTTTAAAGAGATTTTATGAATTTGACTTCAAAGGCAAGGGATGTAAAAGCAAAAATAAATAAATGGGATTCCATCAAACTAAAAACCTTCTGTACAGCAAAGGACACCGTCAACATAGAGAAAGAGACAACCATCCAAATGGGAAAGTATATTTGCAAGCAACAACTCCAATAAGGGCCTATATCCAAAATATACAAAGAACTCATACAACTCAATAACAACAATAAAACAAACGAGCCAATCAAAAAATGGACCTGAACAGACACTTATCCCAAGAAGACATACAAATTGCCAGCAAAGATATGAAAATACGCTCAACATTGCAAGCTATTAGGGAAATGCAAATCGAAACCATAATGAGGTACTGTTACAATGCTATCTTACACCGTTAGAATGGCTATCATTAACAGGACAGTAAGAGCAAGCATTGGAGAAAAAGGAATACACTGCTGGTAGGAATGTAAATGGGTACAGCTACTATGAAAAACAGTATGAAGGTTCCTCAAAAAAGTGAGAATAGAATCACCATATGACCCAGCAATCCATCTTCTGGGCATCTACCCAAAAAGTTTGAAAACATTTATCAGTAAAAATATATGCACCCCAATGTTAATAGCAGCATTATTCACAGTGGCTAGGACATGTAAGCAACCAACGTGTCCTTTGATAGATGATTAGATAAAGAAGAAATAGTACATATATACAATGGAATATTACTCAGGCATAAGAAAAGATGAAATACTGCCATTTGTGACAACATGAATGGATCTTGAAATATTCATTCTAAGAGAAATATGTCAGACAGAAAACATCCAGAACCATATAATGCAACTCATATATGGAGTATAAAACTGAAAGTGACAAACAAACAGCACAGAGACTCATGTACTCAGACAGCAGTTTAGTGGTACCAGAGGGAAGGGGAGAGGTAGATAAGGGTAAAGGAGGTTAAATATATGGTGATGGAAGGAAATGTAACTTTGGGTGGTAATCATATCATGCAATATACATATGACATATTATTGAATTGTACACTTGAAACCTACATAATTTTGTTAACCAATGTATCCCCAATAAATTTAATTTAAAAACATAGCATAGCTGAATGGATAAGAAAACAAGACCCATATACATGCTGTCTACAAGAGACCTACTGTCAATCAAAAGACACGCACCCACTGAAAGTCAAGCTACGTGATATCAAACTATACTACAATGCTATAGTAATCAAAACAGCAGGTAATGGCATCAAAACAGACACATAAAGCCAAGAAATAAAACTATGCCTATATTGTCAATTAATCTATGACAAAGGAGGCAAGAATATACAATGTGGTAAAGACAGCCTCTTTGATAAATGGTGCTGGGAAAATTGGACAGATATATGCAAAAAAATGAAACTAGACCACTTTCTTACACTATATACAAGAATAAATACAAAATGGATTAAAGACTTAAATGTAAGACCTGAAACTATAAAACTTCTAGAACAAAACAGCAGCAGCAAACTCTGACACTGCTCCTAGCAATATATATATTATATATATTATATATAATTTAATATATTATATATTATATGATATAATATGTTTTATATATATAATATATATTATAATTATATATATATTATATATATATATATTTTTTGGATATGTCTCTTAGGGCAGGCTAAACAAAAGAAAAAATAAACAAATAAGACTACAAATAAGACTAAAAAGTTTCTGCTCAGCAAAAGAAACCATCAACAAAACTAAAAGACAACTTACTAAATGGGAGAAGATATTTGCCAATGGTACATCCAGTAAGTGCTAATATCCATAAGCTATAATGAATTTATATGACAACACCAAAACAAACAAATAAACCCATTAAAAACTGGACACCGGACCTGAATAGACATTTCTACAAAGAGGACATACAAATGGTCAATAGACATATGAAAGAAATGAATAAGATTCTCAACTTCACTAATCATCAGAGAAATGTAAATCAAAACTACATTAGAGACTTTGCGAAAACATGGCAGAGTGAGAGATGTCCCCAGATCTCTCCCCTTGAAACAACAATAAGCTGAATATCTAAAACTCAACGAAAAACACCCAAACTGCACACCAGCACATTTGAGTGTGGGATCTCTGCATAAGAGCTACCACAGGTCAGAAACTTGGGTGTTGGGCGGGGGACTGGGAAAAATAAAGAAGCTGCCTCTCACAGCTGCTGGAGCTCTCTGTTGGAACACGGAGAAAGGTGAAGTGCGGGGACTTCCCTGAACAGCCCTGCTTGGGACTGCAGTGAGCTCCCTGTGGCGGACAGCGACAGGGCCTAGTCATCAGAGCAGAAGACAGAGAAGCAGGATGGGACCACAGATAAACAACAATTGATTTTTACCTGCTCCTGTTGCAAAACTGAGGCTGAGTCGCAGCCTGCAACTCACAATCAAGAGGATCCCCAACCCCATATCCTCAGAAACCGAATACCACGAAGCCACAGGGGAATCTGAGCAAACGCTGCCAAGACTGTCACCATCACTGACAGGGACTGAAAATAAGGGTAGTGAGTGTGATTAAGTATCTACAAAAATATTTTTTAAAGGGCATTTTTAAGGCTTTATATAAAGCGGAGATTCAAGAGGCTTAAACACCAACTACTGGAAACCAAATGAAAAGCAACTTCTTTGCAACAGACTAAAGAGAGACATTTATATAATAAATCACCTTTCTGGAAAAATAGCGGAATACACTTCCATTAATGCCTAGGCAGATAAATAGTCCATTAAACACCATGAACAACCAAGGTGACAAGGCATTTCAGAAAGAAAGAGAAAAATATCCAGAAAATAAGCATACAGACTTAGAAATATGTGAATTAAATGACAGAGAATACAGGACACTACTTATGAACAAATTCAGTGAATTCCAAAATGAGTCATATCAACAATTTCAGAATTGAAAAAAACAACTAGACAAACAGAGCAAGGAGATTGAAACCCTCAAAAAGAACTAAATAGAACTTCTGGAGATAACACACACACACACACACACACAC
>NW_024344370.1:18442707-18462090 GCF_902729225.1 Pteropus medius
GGGGCATTAGAGCTTAAATAATAAGAAATGAATTGTTATAACAAAATAGTAATGAACATTCAGCATACATAAGGACAAATTGAGACAACAATGAAAAGTAGAGGATTCAAAAATCGAAATTCACAAAGTAGAATAGAGATAAGGCACGTGCAGAAGAGAAAGGACAACTGTATATATATAACTATTTTTTACATATTCGTAATGGTAACCACACATCAAAGATTTAGAACTGAAGAATATAGCATAAAACATGAAGAAATAGAGGCAAAACCCACCAAAATAAAGAAAACAGAAACACAAGGACAAGGAAGCAATAGAAACATTGAGTTCTCAGAAAGCAAAAGTTAAAATGGCTATAAGAAGACCTCATATTTCAATAATCACTCTAAATGTAAATGGACTGATCTCACCAATAAAAAGGCACAGAGTTGCAGAATGGCTCAAAAAACAAAACTCGACCACATGCTGCCTCCAGGAGACAATCTCAGCTACAAAGACAAATACAGACTCTAAGTGAAAGGGTCGAAAATGATATTTTAAGCAGATGGCATTCAGAGAAAAGTGGGAGTAGTGATACTAATATCAGATGAAATAAACTTTAAAATAAAAAGAAAATAAGAAAGACATTGAGGGACAGTTCATAATGATAAAGGGAATGATGCACAAGAAGACACAACACTTATTAATATCTATGCTCCCAATTAGGGAGCTCCAAAATATGTAAAGCAATTACTAACAGAACTAAAGGGAGAAACAGACCAAAACACTATTGTATAGGGGACTTAAATACCCTACTGTTGGAAATGGACAGATCATTCAAACAGAAAATCAATAAGGAAATAATATCCTTAAATGACACATTAGTTCAACTGGACATAATTGACATTTACAGAGCCTTTCATCCCAAAACTGCTAATACATTCTTCTCTAGTGCATATGGAACACTCGCAAGAATCGACCACATACTGGATCACAGAGATGAGCTCAAATATAAAGAGGATAAATCATACCAACTATCTGATCACCAATACTCAAACTAAGTCTGACCAGAAAAAATCAAGAGAACCACGAATATATGGAGGGAATAAACAACATGCTACCTGTGAAGACAACTAAGTCAAGAGAGAAATACATATATATGAATGATAATGATTATACAACATATCAAAACTTTTAGGACATGACAAAAGCGGTCATAGGAGGAAAGTTCATAACATTACAGGTCTACCTCCAAAGAACAAGAACAAGCCCAAATAAACAACCTAATGCTTCATCTTAAAAAACGAGAAAAGGAGGAACATGTGAAACCTAAAGTCAGCAGAAGGAAAGAAATAATCAAATTAGAGCAGAAATAAATAAAATTTTAAAAAATAGAAAAAATGAATGCAACAAAGAGTTGGTTCTTTGAGAAGGTTAATAAAACTGACAAAACTCTGGCTAGACTCATTAAATAAAAAAGAGAAAGGATACTAAACAAAATAGGATAGGAAAGGATAATAAACGACGTCGGGAAAGAAGAGGGAAAATTATGACTAATATCGGAGAAATACAGAGGATTATACAAGAATACTACAAAAAAGTGTAGAACACCAAATTTAAATGGACTAGTACTTAGAAAAATACAATTGTCTTAAACTGAATGAAAAATAACTGGAAAATATAAATAGACCAAACAGCAGTATGGAAATCCAAACAATCATCAAAAAATCGACTAAAAAGTAAAAGTCCAGGACCAGGTGGCTTCAACAGTGAATTCTACTTAACGATCAAAGAAGATTTAATAGCTATTCTCCTCAAACTCTTCCAAAAAGTCAAAGAGAAGGCCATACTTCGCAAATCATTTTATGAGGCCAATATCATCCTTCTACTAAAACCTGGTAAGGATAACACACAAAAAAAGAAAACTACAGACCAATATCTCTCATGAACACAGATGCAGAAATCTTAAATAAGATACTAGCCAACCGAATACAGCAACATATTAAAAAGATTATACACCACGATCAAGTGGGTTTCACACCAGAGGCTCAGTATAAGCAAATAGATTAATGTCATATACCACATAAACAAATTAAAAAATAAGAATTATATGATCATATCAATAGATGCACAAAAAGCCTTCAACAAGATCCAGCATCCATTTATGATCAAAACACGCAACAAAATCAGTTTAGAAGGAAAGTACCTTAACATAATAAAGACCATCTATGACAAACACTCAGCCAACATGATACTTAATGATGAAAACTAAAAACTTTCCCTCTAAGATCAGGAACAAGGCAAGGCTGTCCACTATCACCACTGTTATTCAATATAACATTGGAGGTCCTAGCGAGTGCAATCAGACAAGAGAAAGATATAAAAGGCATCTAAATAGGAAACAAAGAAGTCAAACTCACTATTTGCAGATGACGTGATTCTCTACATAGAAAATCCTAAAGACTCCACAAGAACACAACTAGAAACAATAAGCAAATACAGTAAAATTTCTGGATGCAAAATCAACTTTCAAAAATCCATAGTGTTCTTATACTCTAACAATAAAGTATCAGAAAAAGAAGTGGAAAAAAATAATTTCTTTCGCAATTACAACAAAAAGAATAAAATACCTAGGAATAAATTTAATGAAACATGTAAAGGACCTGTATAATGAAAACTACAAGACCCTATTAAAAGAAATCAAAGATACAAAGAAATGGAAAGATATTCTTTGTTCTTGGATTAGAAGAATCAACATGGTTAAAATGACCATATTACCTAAAGCATTATGCAGATTTAATGCAATCCTCAACAAAATCCAATCGGCAATTTTTAAAGAAATAGAACAAAAAAATCATCAGATTTCTATGGAAGAACAAAAGACTCTGAATTGCTAAAGTCATTCTGAGAAAAAAGAACGAGGCTGGAGGCATCATTCTGCCCGACTTCAAATCATACTACAAAGCAACATTAATCAAACGGCATGGTATTGGCAGAAAAACAGACATACAGACCAGTGGAACAGAATCAAAAGTCCACAAGTAAAGCCATATTTACATGGGCAAATAATTTTCAACCAAAAAAAAGCAAAAAAAAAAATACAGTGGAGAAAAGAAAGGCTCTTGAATAAATGGTGCTGGGAAAACTGGAAAGCCACCTGCAAAAGAATGAAACTAAACTGTTGTCTATCACCACACATCAAAATTAACTCAAAATAGATTAAGGATCTGAATATAAGACCTGAAACAATAAAATGCATAGAAATAAAAACATATAAACGAAACTGAAGGACCTTGGATTTAAGAGGTTTTTATGAATTTGACCTCGAAAGAAAGAGAAGTAAAAGCTAAAATAAATAAATGGGACTACATCAAACTATAAAGCTTCTGCTCAGCAAAAGAGAAACAAAGGAAAAAGACAACCATCTAAATGTGAAAATATATTTGCAAGCAAAGCCTCCGATAAGGGCCTAATATCCAAAATATACAAAGAACTCATACAACTCAGTAATAATAAATAAACAAATGATCCAATCAAAAATGGGCAGAGAACTTGAACAGACATTTCTACCTAGAGGACATGCAAATGGCCAACATATATATGAAAAGATGCTCAACGTCGCTAGCTATTAGGGAAATGCAAATCAAAACCACAATGAGATACCATCTCACATCTGTTAGAATAGCTATAATTAACAGGACAAGTAATAAAAAATGCTGGAGAGAATGTGGAGAAATAGGAACTCTCATTCACTGCTGGTGGGACTGAAAATTGGTACAGCCACTATGGAGAACAGTATGGAGGTTCTTCAAAAAACTAAGAATTAATCTATCATATGATCCAACAATTCCTCTACTGGGTATTTACCTCAAAGACTTGAAAACTCATATCCAAAAGATATTTGCACAGAGATGTTCATAGCAGCATTATTCACAGTGGCCAGGACATGGAAGCAACCAAAGTGTCCTATGAGAGATGATTCGCTGAAGAAGCTGTGATACATATATACAATGGAATATTATTCAGCCATAAAAAGTGATGAAATATTGCCATAAACGACAACATGGATGGACCTCGAGATAATCATGCTAAGCAAAATAAGCCAGACAGAAAAAGTTGAAAATCACATGATATCACTTACATGTGGGATATAAACCTAAAGCAACAAAGGAACAGGACAAACAAACCGAGACTCATGAACATGGACTATAGACTAATGGTTACCATAGTGTAGGGTGTTGGGGAGGAGAGAGGAGGTAGACAGGGTAAAAGGGGGTCAAATATAGGGCGTTATGGGGAAGTGGGTAAAGGCGATCAAATATATGGTAGCTGAAAAAAACTGGACTTTGGGTGGTAAACACACAATAAAATATGCAGATGTCAAATGATAATATCCACCTGTAAATTATATAATTTTATTAACCAATATTACCCAATAAACTTAATTTAAAAAATACATTAGATATCTCATACCTGTCATAATGGCCATCATCAATAAATCAACAAGCAACAAGTATTGCTAAGGGTGTGTAGAAAAGGAAATCTTTGTGCATTGTTTGTTGGATTGCAATTTGATGCAACCACTATTGAAAATAATGTGGAGGTTTCTCAAACATTAAAATAGAACTGCCTTGTGATCCAGCAATTCCACTTCTGAGTATTTATCTGAAGAAATCCATAACACTAATTCAAAAAGTAATATGTACCCATATGTTTACTGTAGCATTATTTTGAATTCTTTATCAGACAAATTACTTATTTCTGTTTTCTTAAGATGTGTGTGTGTGTGTGTGTGTGTGTGTGTGTGTGTATTTTCTGGAGGTTTTCTTGTTCTTCTTCATTTGAGAGATAGTCTGTCTTTTCATTATGTTTTACTTCTATGTTTATATGACTTAGACAAAATTATTGTTTTTTCCAGTCTTGGGATAGTGGCCTTATGTAGAAGCAACTCTGTGTAGACTGTATGTGTAGGGTCACTTTGGTAGGCCAGTCAGGTGGAGTTGGGTACTAGAGTATAAGGGGCACTGTCCTACCGTGCCAGAGCAGCTCTGGGTGAGAAGGCCAGGTGCTTGTAGTAATGCTTGATCCTGCTTGCTCCTGTTGATCCTGCTCACTCCCTTTGTTCTGGCTGAAATGGGCTCAGGCATTGTGTCTGGGAACACACTACAGTGACTTTGCTGGCAGGCCAGCCCACCTGGTTAGAGCCCCCAGGCATACGATGGAGGTAGACATAAACAATGGCGCTCACCTGATCCCAACCCCAAACAATTCTAGCAGTCCCAGAAGAGGTCTAGTGGCTTTCCAGTCTTCTCTATCCCGTCTCTCTCCTCTTTGTTGTACCAGAAGTATTCTCCTGTAGAAGAGATCTCTGTGTAGGCTTTATTTGTCAGGTTGTTTTGGGAAGCAACTTGGAGCCCAGTAAGTATTTATGGTTCCTGAGGAACTAACCTACTAGGCAGAAGAAACTCTAGTCTGGGAGGCCAGGTGGCTGTGTGGTAACTCCCTGTTGTTCTTGTTTGTTCCCTTCATAGGAAGGCAAGAGGCCCCATGCAATATAGCTGTGAAAGCCCTGCTGAGACCTTGTACCAGGCAGGCCAAATCAAGGGAATAGAGTTACAAATTACGCTACCAAACTTGCTTGTTAGAAGTAGAGGTCAGGATTCTCCAAACACTTTCAAGTTCCAGTTAAATTAATGAACTTTAACATAATTATAGTTCGGCAGTGATGAATATTCACCTATCCATCTAAACCATATAGGCATTTGGTCAAAGAACCTTAGAAAAAGTGGTCAACTTTTTTCTTCAACAAATCAAGTTTCTTATTTTAAAAAATATATATTACTATATGGTAGTTTGTCTTTGAATAGAATACTGAACTGTGTAATACAGATAGCCAATTTTTAATATTTGTGTATGTGTATAATAAGTTTGTCAGAAGACTCGACATCAATTCATACAAAAATTGTACTCTGCACTTTTCCTTTATGATGTATATGAGAATTATGTACAAATAGGCTGAATAATGTTTTATGAATTAGGTCTTAAGGATGAAAATAGAAAGACCTGCTCTATCTGCTGGAACAGACCATGAGACTGATTTATGCCATGGGTCCTGAATTATTGATACATATTCATATATATTACATTTTATAAGAGGTATCAAGGGACTATACCATCTGGCAAAAGGCACAAATAATAGTATCTTATTCTCACTAAACACTAGAATCCAGATAACTCAATAAGTAACCATTTTTTAAAAAAATTATGAGGTTCTGCCAAGGTAGGCAAAACTAAAAACTAGAAATAATTTATTTCATCTTCCCAAATCCAAGTTGCCCACTGAGCAGCTTACATACTCCACTGGGAAGTCATTGCCTCTGGATTTTACCAAACACGATATTTTGTTCTTAAATAAATAAATAAATAAAATAATAAGTTTTCTAGTGGATAGTAACAGGATGATGATTGAAAGAGAACTAGTGTAAACATTAGGGTAATTACTGAAATACAAAGTTGGCAGAAGCAGTAGTCAGTACCGAATAGAGATTAAAAAAACACCCAGTTGGGAGGTGTAAAAAAAAATGACATAGATGACAACTCTGTTCATCCCTCTGGTGACCAAATCAAAGTTGTAACAGAAACAAGGAGCAAACAGCAAGGAAAAATCGCCTAGAATCTTGATGAACAACCCATACAACTAGGGAGAAATCTAAGAAATTACCCTGGAACAGAAGAAAGTAGGACGGGGCGAGAACACAGGGCTGCTGGGTCTCCTGGCTGAGTGAGACAGAGGCTATGGCAGTGGCAGCTGCAGACGCCTCTTAAAGGGGCCATGTCCACAAGCGGACTTTCACAGTGATGGACCTGCTCGTTCTGAGCACCAGTGCTGGTTCAGCTATGCAGAGGACACTAGGGACTTACAGGGGGACACTGAGTTGTTGGAGTGAGAGCCAAGAGCCGAGGTGAGCCTCGCTCTGAACAGAAGTGCCGGCGGTATCCATTGTTCCTCCGTTGAGCCCTCACCTCTCTCAATGCTCAGACTCAGCACCTCCATAGTGGAAGCATCATCAAACTGGATAATAGAGGTCGCTCTGCTCAGAGGATTCCCTGAAACTCTGCCTCTCCCAACTCGTGGCTCCACCCAAGCCACATCCAGGTGTATCTTCAGCGAGTCAGGTGCTCCTTGCTGAGCAGCGCCTAGATTCACACTGGTGGCAGCTGGCCTTGGTTTCTGGTGTGGCCATTTGAGGCAACTATAAGCGCAGCATCTGTGGATTGCTTGCTAAATCTTAACAGGTGGCCCCAGAGGGATACAGGCTGGGGCTAAACTTGGCCTGCAGCTAAACCCCTCTCAGGACTGTATTACTAGACACATACTACACAAATCCACAGTAATAAGACTAGGAGACTTAAGAGCTTTGCTTAGTACATAGAAACAGACACAGAAAGGCAGTCAAAATGGGAAGACAAAGGAGCAAAAACTATATGAGAAAACAGAACAGAGATCCAGAAGTAATTGACCAAGCAATCTAACAGATTGAGAGTTCAAAACACTGGTTATAAAGATGTTCAATGAACTTATGGGAAGCGTAGATGAATTCAGTGAGAACTTTAACAAACAGATAAAAAAAAAAACATAAAAATGGAAAAGGAAATTATAAAAGGGAACCAGTCAGAAATGAAGAACACATTATCTGAGATAAGAAGTATATTAAATGGAATAGATCAAATGACCTATATAGAGGAGGGGAAAGTCAAGGAAACTCAATCAGAATTTCAAGAAAAAAGAAGGCAAGACTATAATAATAACTTAAGGAGCCTATAGGACACTATTAAAGGTAAAAATATCCATGTTGTAGGGTTAACTGAAGGGAAACAAGACGTTGAAGAGCTATTTGAAGAAATAATGATGGAAAACTTCCCCAATCTGGTGAAAGAAATAGACATACAACCTCAAGAAGTTCAGAGAGTTACAAAAAAGATGAACCCAAAGAGTACGTCACCAAGACACATAATTAAAATGCCAAAGGTTAAATACAAAGAGAAAAATCTTAAAAACAAGAGGAAAGCAGTGAGTTAACTACAAGGGAGCACCCATAAGAGTGGCAGCTGATTTTTCAAAAGAAACTATGCAGGACAGAGGGGCTTGGCACAAAATATTTGACGTGATGAAGACCCACGATCTACAACCAATAATGCTTTATACAGCAAAGCTATCATTTAAAATTGAAGGACAGATACAGAGCTTCCCAGACAAAAAGAAGCTAAAGGAATTTATCATCACCAAGCCAGTATTGCAGGAAATGTTGGAGGGACTTCTTTAAGGAAAAAAAAAAAAAGTATCAAAATCAGGAATAAAGAATGGTAACAGCTACAACTACATTCCTATTAACAAGTACCTCAAATGGAAAAGAATGAAGTGTTTCAACCAAAAGACAGAGTGGCTGAGTGGATAAGAAAACAAGACCCCTACATATGCTGCCTACAAGAGACTCACTTGAGAATAAAAGACACAAGCAGACTAAAAGGAAGAGCATGGAGAAAGATATTGCCTTGATGGGAATTGCACTGAATGAAAATGGGTCGGATAGAGAAAGACAAATATTGCATGATTTCATGTACATATGGAAGCTAAAGAACAGAATAAACAACAAAAATGGAAATAAACTCATAGATGCAGAGAATATTTTGAGGGATACTAGATGGGAGGGGGTTGGGGGGACAAAAAAAGTCAAAGGGATTAAAAGGCACAAATGGATAGTTGTAGAGTAGACATGGAGATGTAGAGTGTAGCATGGGGAAGATGGTTAATAATGTAATAAATATGTAAGGGGGAAGAAGGGTAGTAGATTTAGTAGGGTGATCACTTTGCGAGTTATGTAGACTTTTGATCACTATGCTATACAGGTGAAACTGGTATATTATTGTATGTCAGCTATAATTGCAAAAAAATCATTGAATTGTACAATGTAAATACAAGCTAAAAATTGTCTATTTCAATAAAGAAGAAAAAAATAACAACAAAAAACACCCAGTTGGAGAGAAAATAGAAAGCTGAGTGTTAGAGGAACACCAGCATTTGCAAGGGGGAGAAGTAGAAAAGACTCTGAAGGCCTTTCATCTAAGGGACAGACTTTTTTTTTAACTGCTTATAAATTATATATTATTTAAAAAGGAAAACTACTAACACAACAAAGCTTATAATTTAGTAGATAAATACGCATGAAATATCTGTATTCCTTTTATCATCAAAACTAAGCTCTGTTATCACAAATAGCTGACAAGCAAATTTTTTCAACTTCTAATATGTCCAATAAAGTCATTGAGACTGTGTGTAATATAGATCAGAAATTAGATGTTCATTAAAAATTTTATTTACAAGGTTTAAATTTAAATCAATTTTGAACAAAATTTACATAAAATGTCTTCGTAAATATTTTTTGTCAGTCCTCATATTACTATCTAATTGTCAAGGTAATAAAATACTTAAAATTAGTGGATTTATTAACAGAAATGATTCATTATCATAAACCTTTATAGCTTTTGATATAAAGTACAAATCTCTTTGATCGATTTTCAATGCTTTTCACCAGGCCTTCACATCTTACCTCTATAATTCTTAATCCACTGTCCAAGTTCAGTTTTTATACTTCCTCTAATGCTCTAGGCTCATTCCTGTATCTAAACTTTTACAATTTTTGTTGAACTACATAAATCTTACTTATCATTTACTGACTCCTTCAGTCCCGTCCATGAAGTTATTCCCAACAACTTCATCCTACATCCTTTTATGAACACCTAAAAACCACGTTGCCTAAAATAGCGCTGATTTTTGTCCTTAACTAAGATGTAGGGCGAAAAACCTTATATTGCAACATTTGCTTTTCCACTATCTGATTTTTTGTCTTTCATTGGGTCTCTGAATTGTTTAAGACTCAGTTCCTCATCTGTCAGAAAAATAATTTAAACTAGTTTTCAGGTTTAGCAATATATGTTTTACTTTATTAGATAACGTATGACATTGCTTTAACTTACTCATAACCTTAAAAATATAACAGTACTCTGATTACTTTTTGACCTTCAATATACTATTAAATATACAATAACTAATTGAAGAAAGTGAAACCACTAAAATGAAAGTGCATTCATTTCATACTGCTACTGTAAAAAAATTGAACATATTTAGCAGCTTATAATGACAAAAATTTATTATCTCACAGTTTCTGTAGGCCAGAAGTCTGACACAAGATTTACTGGGCTAGAATAAAAATGTCAGAAGGGCTGCATTCCCTACTTAAGGCTTTAGGAAAGGATCAACTTCCAAGATCATTCAGGTTATTATTTAAATTACTTTTGCAACTATAAAACTGAGTTTCTCATTTATTTTTTTGTCTAGCTATCAGCCAGTGGTCATCCTTAGCCCTCATAAGCCTCTCTTCCATCCTCACATATGGCCCCCTATATCTCAAAATCAGCAACGGAGTTTCATATCCTTGCCATGTTTGGAATATCTCTGACTTCTCCTTCTGAGTCATCTCTTTCGCCTTCCTTTTTCTCAACATCTCTCTGACTGACAATTCTGCTTTCCTTGTTTGTTTTTTGGGACTCCTATAATTGCATTAGGCCCATCAAGATAATTTATGATAATCTTCCTATTTGAAGGTCAGCTGATTAGTAACTTTAATTACATCTTCAAATCCCTCCACTGAGACTGTGTTTGAAGAAACAAGAGAGAAGAATCAGGTAAGTTTTAGGTGCAATTTTTTTTAATTAGCATATAAATTCCAGCAATATATAGAAACAGTAATACATCATGACCAACTGGAGTTTATCATGGAAATGTAAGGTTAGATCAATTTTCCAAAATCAGTTAATGTAATTCGCTATATCAACAGATTAAACACACAAAAACATGGTTATCTCAAAAGATGCAGTAAAAGTATTTGTCAAAATTCAATATCTATTCTTTTTTTGGTTTATTGTGGGTAAATTTGATTTTTAGATAAAGTTATTTTAAATGTTATTTTTAATGAAAAGATTATTGATAATTTTTAAAAATCAATAATTTTATAAAAACAAACTATTTTATGTTACATACGTATTATTAAATAAGCTCTGGCATCTTTACTACAAGAAATATTTTATTTATTTTTTACATACAAAAATTTTTGTTGAAGTATAGCACACATATATAAAAATACACAATCATAGAGTAAACACGTTCATGTAACCACAACCTAGATCAAGACATAGGACATTACCAGCATCTTTTATGTCTTCTTCCAATTACCACTGCCTCCATCCTTCCCAAAGGTAACCAATATTCTGTCTTACATTTGCCTGTTTTTCAACATCTATTCTTTTTCTTAAGTGGATATAGTTTATTTATTTTTTAATATATAAAAATTTTTCAATTACAGTTGGCATACAATATTACATTAGATTCAGGTATACAACATAGTGATTTAACATTATATGTGGACTCTAAAGTACAAAATAAACAAATGAAATGAAACAAACGCATAGATACAGAGAAAATTTTCATGGTTGCCAGATGGAAGGAGTTTGGAGGGGTGAAAAGGGGGAAGGGATTAAGAAGTACAAATTGGTAGTAATATCTATTCTTGATATAAAATAAAATATCCTAAGTAAACTAGGAGTTTAAAAAGTATACTAGCACTTAATACCCATATCTTAGTTTTAAGTGCCACTCTCCAATAAAATGAATCAATGTTCTTGAAGAAATGGCTACATCTAAGACGGGAACATCTTGTAGCTTCAGAAAATAAGGAAATGGTTAAAAAATAGCAAACAAACAAACAAACAAAAAACACAATCATGGTGCTATGTCAAAAGGGATATAGGAGCAAATAAGTTTCCAATGGCCAAAGTTGGAAAAAATTGAGTAACGAAACAAATAAGCAATGTTAGATTATAGCCTAAATAATAAAATAAATATCTATGACTCCATATTTATATAAATGATTACATAAGTAAGTAAATTAAGGAGAATAGATAAGCCCCGCCATGCAGAAAAAGTTCAAGTAATTTCTGTTGCTGCTTTTCCCTCAAAGTGGTGAAGTATAACTATCAATCCTTATATAGTTACTTCCTTCCAGAGAATACAGTATAGAAAGGGGGGAAAAAAGTAACTTTACAGTGGAAAAACCTAACAAATACTATGCCTCAGCCAGATGATCAATGTTAGCATTAACAGTGATATGATGTGATAATCATGGCATTTTACCTCTGTTGTCTTTCTTCTGAAAATCCATAACCTCAGTCTAATCATCAAACAAATCCCAGTTTAGGGGTATTCTACAAAATATCTAACCAATACTCCTTGAAACTGTTAAGGTTATCAATAACAAAGAAAATCTGAGAAATTGTCACAGCAAAAGAAGACCTAAGGAGATGTGGTGACTAATGTAATGTGGTATACTGGACTAGATCTTGAAACAGAGAAAAACATAAAGTTAAATCTTGGGAGATCTGAATAAGGTATATATTTTAGTGAATAAAAATATATCAATATTGGTCCATTAATTGCAGCAAATATACCATACTAATGTAAGATATTAATAATAGAGCAGCTGAGTGTGAGTGCATTAGTTTCCTAGGACTACCATAAAAAAATAGCTCAGACTGGGTGGCTTAAACAACAGAAATTTACTTTTACACAGTTCTGGAGGTTAGAAGTCTAAAGTCAAGGTGTCATCAGGTTTCTTTTCTTTTGAAGTCTCTCCTTCTCTTGCAGGTGGCCACCTTTTTGTTGTGTCCTCAAATTTTCTTTCCACTGTGCACATAGTCTTGTCGTCTCTGTGTTCAAATTTCCTTTTTGTTAAAGGACACCAATCAAATTAGATGAAGACCAACCCTAACAGCCTCATTTTAACTTAATAAATTCTTTATAAACCTTATTTCCTAATTCAGTCACATTCTGAGGTACTAATCCAATATAATAGTGTCCTTATTAAAAGTAGAAATTTGGACACAGAGTTGCATAGGGAGAAGACATGAATAGATATAGGAAGAAGATGGACATTTACAAGCCAAGAAGAAAGGCATAGAACAGATCCTTCTCTCATAGCCTTCGGAAAGAACCAACCTTGGTATCACTTTGATTTTTACTCCCAGCCTCCAGAATTGTAAGACAATAAACTTCTGTTGTTTAAGCCTCAGTATATAGTATTTTATTATGGCAGCCATAGCAAATTAACACAGATTTTGGTACCAGGAAGTGGGGCTCTGCTGTAACAAACACACAAAAATGTGGAAAGGGCTTTGGAATTCAGTAATGATTAAAGGCTGAAAGAATTTTGAAGTTCATGTTAGAAAAAACTTAGATTGAGTTGAAGGGACTATTACTAGAAATATGAATATTAAAGTCCATTCTGGTGAGAGCTCAGAAAGAAAAGGGGAAAGAAAACTTTAATCATCTGGAGAGTGCATATATTGTCATGAAGAGAACATTGCTAGAAATATGAATGTCAAAGGTGCTTCTGGTGACATCCCAGGTGGAAATGAGGAACATGTAATTGGAAATGAAAGGAAAAGTGTCCCTTGCTATAAAGTAGCATAGAACTTGTTTGAATAGTGTTCTGTTGGATGGAAAGTAGAACTTGTAAGTGATAAAATTAGGTATTTAGCTGAGGTTACTAAAGGCAGTGTTGAAGGAGTAGCCTGATTTCACCTTGTTGCTTATAGTGAAATAAGAGAGAAGAGAAATAAATTGAAGTAGGGATTATTAAACATATAGGGACCAGAACTTGGAGATTTGGAAAATTTTCAGCCTATCCAAATAATGTGCTCTGGAAACAGGGTCAAGTATGTGGTTAGACAACTGTTTGCTAAACAGAATAATCCTGTGACTCATGGATCCAATCAACCATCTTAGCAGAAATGAGGAATAGAGATTTGGTTTCACAGAAAAAAATATGTGGAGGACACTCTTATTTGATGGCTTGGACTCCCATGAATTGCACAAGGCACTAACAAATTTTTTGAAAATGTCATACAGTATAAACAATGCCAGCCTGAATTGAAGGAAACCAAGAAAGGAAAAATAAAGAATGACTTTGAGGACAGAGCCACAGATGCAGAGCCTGGTGGGTCTGCCACTGCCACCTTATGGCAAGAGAGTACAGGCTGATGGAGTGGTACCACTATCCGTGAACAAGGGGTGGGGTTGCCACTTGCTGGGCTAAGAGGCAGAGGATAAAGCCAAAAAAGATTATTCTCAAGCCTTAAGATCTAATCAAATTAGCCTTGTTAGGTTTCTAACTTGCTTAGGACCAATTTACCCCTTTCTTCCTTCTGATTTCTCCCATTGGGAATGGGAAAGAATGTCATACCCATTAGAATCCTTAAAATTAAATAAATAAATAAATAAATAAATAAATAAATAAATAAATAGATAGATAGATAGATAGATAGATAAATAAATAAATAAATGAAGAAAGGATAAATGGATGGATGAATGAATGAATGAATGAATGAATGAATAAATAAACAAACTGACAACACTAATTTCCGACAAGGATGTAAATCAAGTGTAACTCTCACTTGTCGTCAATGGAAATGCAAAATGACTAAAAAAAACAGTTTGACATTGTCTAAATAAGGTTAAACATGCATTTGCCATATAACCCAGAATCTTACTGATGAGTATTTATCTAACACGTGCAAGGGTATTCACACAAAAGCCTGTACACAGATGTTAATAGAAAATTTATTCATAATTTACGATATCTGGGTGTGGAACCAAATTTTGCTATTCATTAAGTGTGTGTCCTTGAAAAGATTATTTTATCCCTCAACACTTTTTTCTTCCACTATAAACAGTATAATAATGAAGAGGTTGTAATGAATATGAATGAGATAAACATAAAATGTTAATACAGTACACAATAAATACTAATTTATTAGCAATTATATTTGTGTTTGCAACAATGTCTAGAACTATACTATATAACATTGTAGTCACTAGCTAGTTCCTCAGTCACACTTGCCACATTTCAAGTGCTCAATAACCATGTGCGACTAGTGGCTAGTGTATTGGCCAGCACATGTACCATCAAAAAAAAAAATCCAGTGTACAATGTCAGACTAGCAGAATATTTTGAAAATATTAGGTATGGTGTTGAATATAATAAAAGTTGAAACCTGGACAATAATTTTCTTTCTTGTAACCAACTATACATTTTTTAAAACCTGCTTCAGAATTCTAAATAAGTTTTAGTTTATATTTCATTAGGTTTTCTCAAGTTTCTTAAACCAATATCATTCTCAATAGAAAGATAGGAAACATTTCTGTGATATCTAATAATTTCCTCAAAGTTCAGGAATAGAAGGTATGTGCCTTTCAGAACTCATTTTAATATACCATCTTTGCATTTTCTCATTAAAGGATACTTTTATTTATCTATCTATAATTCACCTTTTTGCAAATGCGATTAAAGGCAGTAAACTTCATTCTTGCTCTTCCAGATGCAGAGAGCAACAATTCTAAACCAGGAAAATGACAATCTTAGGATTACAAAAAATAAAGTTCTTTTATTTTTTAATTTTATTTATTTTCAATTACAGTTTCTCTCTATATTTTTCTCATTAAATTCCCTTAAATGTCATTACCAAAAATGTTATAGAACAAAAGAAACACTTACATGCAATAAGTGGTTATGAAATAAATGAAGAGGAAGAAGAGGATGGAAAAACATTAAAACAAGACAAATAGGAACAGAGATATTCACAACAATAACAGAGTAGAATTCTATAATTTTATATACACAAAGGAACCAAGGCACATTTTATTCCACCCATTTATTTCAAAATAAGCACTAGATCTCTAGATTATATTTCCCTTGTTCCAATTTGTCCTCTATAGTAAATGCTTGTTCAAACGACAAAAAAAAAAAAAAAAAAGTCTGTCCTTGAGATTTAAAAATAACAACAACCACAGATTCTCTCAAGGAAATAAGCTACTTTTCCCACTTGAAAAAACTTAACATGGTAATCCTCAATAATAAAAGGAAACTGCATTGTATATTGCAGTAAAAGTAACAAATCTATTATTAAGGTCTCTAAACAAAAATTATGGAAACTGGACAATTTATTGTCACCTCTTATTATGTTTAATCAGCCTTTTTTAAATTAGGTCTATTGGGGTAACATTGGTTAATACAATTATATAAATTTCAGGTGTACATTATAATTTGACATCTGTATATTCTATTATTTGTTTACCACCCAAAGTCCAGTTTCCTTCAGCTACCATATATTTGATCCCCTTTACCCACTTCACCCTCCCCCTACCTCCCTATATTTGACCCCCTTTACCACATCTACCTCCTCCACCTTCTGGTAACCGCTAGTCTATAGTCCATGTCCATGAGTCTCTGTTCGTCCTATTCATTTGTTGCTTTTAGGTTTATATCCCACATATAAGTGATATCATGTGATTTTCAACTTTTTCTGCCTGGCTTATTTTGCTTAGCATGTAATCAGCATTTTTTTCTTGATTTAGAAGGGATTTCTGTATGTCTGGGTTTCTATTGACCTCAATCATAACTTCCAACTGTATTCATTCACAGATGAGTGCATATTGTCCACCATTCTTGTCTTTTCTATTTGGTCAGTTTGAACAGAAGGCAAAGATGTCTGCTGTCCTTTGACACATTACTATTTATTACATTGAAAAGTAAATAAAAATGATTTTATCTTCAGACTATTATTCTATGACATTAAAACCTTAAAACAATATTAAAGTCACATTACAGGTCTTCAGTGTGGTAAAAACCTGTAAAGGAAATAATGCAGTAATAATACATTTGCGGGTCCTAGGTCTGGCTGTGATCCAGGCTCATGGCTAGGGATAGGACTCCAGATTTAGAACGTTACATTAATGTAGTAGGGTGCCTGTACCTAACGTATGTAAGTATGATTTAGCTTATATCACGCATGTGTGGCAGAATGCCACTATTGTTCTCTAACATATATAAAGCCGATGAGGTCCCCTGGGAAGCAGAAGAAGAGCAAAAGAAGCGTGCTCCCAGCAATAGAACTGCACTCTTCGCAATAGAAGCATGCTCCCTACAGTAAAGTTGATGCTTATCATTTTGTTCTCATGTCAGATCTTCGAGCGTTCTTTCAACCGGATGTCTCACCACTTAAACCTTCCCTTCTTGATCAGCTCAGTGCTGACGTTACTTACTTTAATGCTGTAATAATGGTGTCTAGTAAATAAAATTAAATATGCACTAAAATAAACATTTGAGCTATAAACTTTTAAGAGTTTGTAAACATTAGAAGCAAATGAAATAAATTTCAAGAGAACTTATATTGTAAAACATTAAGGCTGTGAGTTTAATTGTACTTCATAGTAGTATCCATTTCTTCTTTCCCTTAGGACATTTCTTCTCTCCCTTAGGATTACTATGGCAAATCAGTAGGTTGGTGGATTACTCTAAACAAAGTTCATCAAAACTCGGAGCCTTCATTACAACTACAGTAAGGACTACTGAAATCCTGTATCGTAATCTACCTGTGTGATTAGTGGTATAGAAATGGTGTACTTCAGCATACAAGGAAAGGACAAAAAGTTGCTGTAACAAAACTGATGGTGGTTCCAGTTAAAATGAGGTAAACACATACCACCCTTTCTCTCTCACACAACGAAATGATACCTGGACAGAATTCATGATGTAGCCATTTAAGAATTCTGAAAAGTACTGAGCATGAGAATAAAGATAACATCGGAATTTAGAGTACTAATGATACAGAAGTTTGAATAAATCTCTCTCTAGTATCCCCTAGCTTAAACTCAACATAGTCTGAAACATATAAATGGACACTGGTGCAGACAGAGAGGGAAAGAGGAGAAGTCCTCTAGTTCTGGTTCAAGGAGCAGTAACTCCTACATTCAAATTGAGGAAATCCTAATTTTTTGTTTTCATATTTTGTTTGTTTGTTTTTCCTTTCTCTAATCCCTCATGCCCTAGCTCTTAAACAATCTTTAGTGTGCAAACGAGAACACAGGAACATTCCCCTCTGATCAGAGGAGGTCTCTGACTTTCCACCATTTGAACTTGAACACAGACACAGTAATGGAAGTGCACAATATAGTGAAATAACTAAGTCCCAAGTATCCATCTAAAGTTCTGAAAATAAGAGACTCAGATAATTGGAAATCATAGGAGAGATTGGAAAGAGGGAGGCACTGAAGACACTGAGCCCATAAAGTTGTTAATGAAATCTTAGTATCAATCCTAAACTGTGCATGCATAGGAATCTGATCCTAATGTGCATACTAAAGAGTTTGAGAACTAAACTAAACTAAACTAAGCTAACGGAGACCACTGCCAAGCAACAGAATATCATAGGTAATGCACACAAAGGATAGATCTGAAAATCAGTGCAAATAATTTGACAATAGCAATTATACTGAAAGCACAACATGTATAATATGGATGAGAAATTATGGCCTTTACATGAATAAGCCAATTTCCTGAAGAAGCAAAAATATCAACATTCTACACAGGCAACAGACTGTCACAAAAAGTGACAGTCAAAGAGAGCTGTGCTAAAACCTTGTCATCCCATGGTGACTATTCTTATGCCTAAGGCTATGTCCTTTGAAGAGAGACAAAATAGGCATTTAAAAAAATGTTACTAGCAATAAAGAGGGACATTTAATAATGAAAATGGCCAAAAGATCAGGAAGATATCATGATTATAAATATATGTGCACCCACATTGACCTCCAAAATGCATGAGGCAAAACTAGAAATAATGACAGAAAAACAGACAATTCAAATAATATTTGAATAACCTCAACCTTTGAATAACAGGGTTTTTGGTAGTGACCCCCATAAAGTTGAAAACTCACATATAACTTTTGACTTTCAAAAAACTTAACCACAGTTGTCCCTCAGTATCCATGAGGAGAATTGGTTCTAGGCCCCTTGTGGATACCTGATTCCACAGAAACTCAAATCTCATATAATGACATAAAACAACATATACAGTCAGCCCTCTGCATTCACAGATTTCCAACAGTTTTTGATCCATAGTCCGTTGAATCCATGGATGTGAAACACAGGTATACAGAGGACCGGCTGTATATTTATTGAAAAAATCCATGTGTCCATGATACTACGTCGTACAAACCCCATTGTTCAAAGGTCAACTGTAATCATATTCCATAAACCACTTACAATGTCAGAACAACCAAATGAAAGACAAATAGGAAGTATAAGATTTGAACAATACTATAAAGCAGCTAGAACTAAAAGACATCTATAGAATACTCCACCCAAAACCAGCAGAAAACATTCTTCTCAAGTACATGGAACATTCTCCAAGACAGACCATATGCTTGGCAATAAAACAAACATCAATAAATTT
>NW_024344370.1:18463674-18515197 GCF_902729225.1 Pteropus medius
TCCATAGAGACAGAAAGTAGATTTGTGGTAGCCAGGGGCTGAGAGATGGCATATAGAGAGTGACTGATTAATGAGTATTGAGTTATACTTTTGAATGAGGAAAAAAATCTGGAACAACATAGTGATTGTACAGCACTGTGACTATACTTAATGTTCCTGACATATACACTTTAAATAATTAAAAATATAATTTATGTTATGTGCATTTTACCATAAAGAAGAAAAGCTCAAAGCAATAACCTAACAATTCACCTTATGAAACTAAAAAAAAAAAAAAAAAAAAAGGAGCAAACTAAACAGAAGACAAATAGGAGAAATAAAATAGTGAAACTTACAGTGAAAATAAATGAAATAAAAATAGAAAAATAATACATAAAATCAACAAAACCAAAAGCTGATTCTTTAAGATGAATAAAATCGACAAACTTTTAGATAGACTGACAAAAAGAAAGATAATATTCAATTTACTTAAATAAGGAATAAATAAGAAGACATTACTAAAAACCTTATAGAAATAAGAATGATTTTAAGCCTAGATATAATGGACAAATTCCTAGACATGAACTACCCAAATTGACTCAAGAAGAAATAGAAAATGTGACTTGATCTATAATAAAAAATAAGATAAAATAAAGTTCCCACAAAGAAAAGGCCAAAGCCAGATAAATTCCTTAAAGAATCCTACAAAGCTCTTAAAAAAGAATTAACACCAATCTTTCACAAACTCTTCAAAAATAGAAGAGAGAACTCATCTCAGCTCATCCTATGAGGCTGGTATTATCCTATACTGACATTAACCAGGATTTTTTGGAGAAACATGGCACAGTGAGAGACGCCCACAGATCTGTCTTCTTGAAACAACAATAAGCTGAATATCCAAAAATCAGCAAAAAACACACAAACTGCACACCAGCATGTCTAACTGTGGGATCTGTGCATAAGAGTTATCCCAGGTCAGAACCCTGGGTGTAGGGCAGTGGACAGTAAAGGAAAAAAAAAGCTGCCTTTCACACCACCAAGGGTACCTGCAGAGATCCTAGAGGATTAGATGCCAACTACAGGAAACCAAAAGAAAAGCACCATTTTTATAGCAAGCTAAAGAGAGACCTTAATATAATAAATCTTTCTGGAAACAAAAGCAGAATACATTTCCATTAATGCTCAGGCAGAGAAATAGTCCATTAAACACCATGAACAACCAAGGTGACAAGACATCTCAGAAAGAAAGAGAAAAATCTGCAGAAAATAAGCTTGAAGACATAGCTTAAATGACAGCTTATTTGAAGAAATAAACTTAAATGACAGAAAATTCAGGATAATATTTCTGAAAAAAACACAGTGAGTTCCGAAATGATATATATCAACAGTTTCAGGAATTGAAAAAACACCTAGATGAGCAGAGGAAGGAGATCGAAACCCTCAAAAAGAACAGAATAGATCTTCTGGGGATAAAAAACACACTGCAGGAGATGAAAAATGAAAAAGCAAACTTGGGAAATAGAGTCGACCAAATGGAAGAAAGGATCAATGATATCGAAGACAGAAATCTAGAAATAAATCAGAAGGAAGAAGAGTGAAAACAAAGAATAAAAAATAATGAAAGAGAAACACAAGAACTAGCTGATACCATCAGGAGAGGAAAGATAAGAATAACGGGCATTACGAAGGTGAGGCAAAGGAGCAGGAACTAGAAAGCATTTTCAGAAATATAGTTGATGAGAATTTCTCAAAACTAAGAAGTGAGCTAGAGCTTAGAATTGAAGAAGTCAACAGAACATCCAATTATCTCAATCTAAAAAGGCCTTTGCCAAGACACTTTGTATTAAAATTATCAAAAATCAATGACAAAGACAGAATTCCCAGGGCAGACAGGGAGAAGAAAACGGTAACTCATAAAGGAAAACCCATTAGATTATCCTCAAACTTCTCAGAGCAAACCTTACAAGCAAGAAAGGAGTTAAATCAAATATTCAAACTATCAAGTGAAAAGAACTACCAGCCTAGAATAATGTATCCAGCTAAGCTCTCCTTTAAATATACAGGAGAAATTAAGACCTTTCCAGACATACAAAAATTGAGTGAATTCTCCGCTACGAAGACCGCACTACAAGAAATACTGAAAGGGGTCAGTTTACCTAAAACAAAATGACAAAAAAGTACATGATCAGGAGTAAAGTGAATATCAGGCAAAGAGAAGCGAAGGACTGTAAACCTTACTAAGAATACGGCATTTTAAGCTTAAATAATAAGAAGAAAATTGCTAAAGCAAGATATTAATGAATGTTCAGCATACATAGGAACAAATTGAGATAAGAATGACGGAAAAGGGGAGGATTCAAAGATCCAAAATCGCAAAGGGTAATGGAGATAAGGCATGCACAGAAGAAAATGGATGACCGTATATATATATATATATATATATATATATATATAACCATTCTTTATATATTCATAGCGGTAACCACACAAATTTTCAGAACTGAAATATATAACATGAAACAAGAAGAACCAGAGGAAAAACTGACAAAGGCAAACCAAAATAAAGAAAATAGAAACACAAGGACAAGGAAGCAATGGAAACACCATAAAGCAAAATATAAAAAGGCTACAGGAAAACCTCATATTTGAATAATTACCCTAAATGTAAAATGATCGAGCTCACCAGTAAAAAGACACAGAGTTGCAGAATGGATCGAAAAACAAAATCCAACCATATGCTGCTGCCAGGAGAAACATCTCAACTTCAAAGATAAAAATAGACTCAAAGTGAAAGGGTGGAAAATGATATTTCAAGCAAATAGGATTCAGAGAAAAGTGAGAGTAGCAGTACTAATATCAGACAAAATAGACTTCGAAATAAAAAAGGTAAAGAAACATATTGAGGGATACTTCATAATGATAAACAGAATCTTGCACTAAGAATACATAACACTTATTAATATCTTTGCTCCTAATCAGAGAGCCCCAAAATATGTAAAGCAACTACTAACGGAATGAAAGGGAGAAACAGACCAAAACACTATCATTGTAGGGGACCTAAGTACCTCACTGTCAGATATGGACAGATCATCCAAACAGAAAATATATAAGGAAATAACATCCTTAAATGACACATTAGACCAATTGGACATAATTGATATTTATAGAGCTTTCCATCCCCAAACAGCTGCATATACATTTTTCTCTAGTGCACATGGAACACTCAAAAGAATCAACCAAATACTGGGACACAGAGATAGACTCAACAAATATAAAAGGGTTGAAAACATACCAACCATATTCTCTGATCATAATGCTTTGAAACCAAAGATCAACTGCAGAAAGAAATAAGGAAGAACCACAAACGCATGAAGATTAAACAACATGCCACTGAAGAACAACTGGGTCAGAGAAGAAATAAAGAGAGAAATCGAGAGATACATAGAAACGAATGATAATGATAGTACAAGATGTCAAAACTTTTGGGACATGGCAAAAGCATTCATAAAAGGAAAGTTCATATCATTACAAGTCTATCTTCAAAAACAAGAATGACCCCAAGTAAAAAGCCTAACGCTTCATCTTAAAAAACTAGAAAAGGAAAAACACATGAAGCCTAAAGTCAGCAGAAGGAAAGAAATAATCAAAATTAGAGCAGAAATAAATGAAAATGAAAACAAACAAACAAACAAAAATAGAAAAAATGCAACAAAGTGGTGGTTCTTGAGAAGTTTAATAAAATTGACAGACCACTGGTTAGACTCACTAAAGAAAAAAGCGAAAGGACAGAAATCAACAAAATCAGGGATGAAAGAGGGGAAATTCCACTGACATCACTGAAATACAAAGGATCATACAAGAATATTATGAAAAAGTATATAACACCAAATTTATAACCTAGAAGAAATAGACCAGTACTTAGAAAGTTAAAATCTTCCTAGACTGAATCAAGAAGAACTGGAGAATCTAAATAGACTGATCAGTAGTATGGAAATTCAAACAGTCATAAAAACCTATCAGAAAGTAAATGTCCAGGACCAGATGGCTTCACCAGTGAATTCTACCAAACATTCAAAGAAGATTTAATACCTATTCTCCTTAAACTCCTCCAAAAAAATCAAAGAGGAGGCAAGACTTCCCAACTCATTTTATGAGGCCAATATTACTCTGATAAAAACAAACAAACAAACCTGATAACTCAAAAATAATAATAATAAAACCACAGACCAATGTCTTTCATGAACATATAGGCAAAAATAATAAAACCACAGACCAATGTTTTTCATGAACATATAGGCAAATAAGATACTAGTGAACTGAATAGAGCAACATATTAAAAAGTTTATGCACCATGATCAACTGTCCTTCATTCCAGGGGAACAAGGATGGTTCAACATACACAAATCAATTAATGTGATATACCACATAAACAAACTGAAAAATAAAAATCATATGATCATATCAATAGATCCAGAAGAAGCCTTCGACAAGATTTAGCATCCATTTATGATCAAAACACTTAACAAAATTGGTATAGAAGGAAAATACCTTAACATAATAAAGGTCATATATGACAAACCCTCAGCCAACATTATACTTAATGGGGAAAACCAAAAGCCTTCCCTCTAAGATCAGGAACAAGGCAAGGCTGCCCACCATTGCACTGTTATTCCATATAACATTGGGGGTCCTAGCAAGTGCAATCAGACAAAAGAAAGATATAAAAGGCTACCAAATAGGAAACGAAGAAGTCAAACTGTCACTATTAGCAGAGGACATGATTCTCTATATAGAAAACCCTAAAGACTCCCAAGAACACTACTAGAAACAATAAGAAATACAGCAAAGTTTCTAGATAAGAAATCAATGTTCAAAAATCCATAGTGTTCTTATACGCTAATAATGAAGTGTCAGAAAAAGAAGTGGAAATAATAACTCCTTTTGTAATTGCAACAAAATGAATAAAATACCAAGAATAAATCTAACGAAACATGTGAAGGACCTATATAATGGAAACTACAAGACCTTATTAAAAGAAATCAAAGAAGATACAAAGAAATGGAACGATATTCCATGTTCTTGGATTGGAAGAATCAACATAGTTAAAATGACCTTATTACCCAAGGCATTATACAGATTTAATGCAATCCCCATCAAAATCCCATCAGCATTTTTTAAAGAAATAGAACAAAAAATTATCAGATTTCTATGGAAGCACTAAAGACTGTGAATTGCAAATGTCATCTTGAGATAAAAGAACAAGGCTAAAGGCCTGTCTTCAAATCATACTACAAAGCAACAGTAATCAAAACAACATGACATTGGCAGCAAATCAGACACAGGGACCAGTGGAACAGAATCAAGAGTACAGAAGAAAACCCATATTTATATGAGCAAATAATTTTTAAGAAAAAAGCCAAAATCATGCAGTGCTGAAAGGAAAGCCTCTTCAATAAATGGTGCTGGGAAAACTGGAATGCCACCTGAAAATGAATGAAACTAGACTGTTATCTATCACCACACACCAAAATTAACTCAAAATGGGTTAAGATCTGGAATATAATACCTGAAACAATAAAATGCATATAAGAAAACATAGGAACTAAACTCATGGACCTTGGACTTAAGGAGGATTTTATGAATTTGACCTCAAACGCAAGGGAAGTAAAAGCTAACATAAATGAATGGGACTACATCAAACTAAAAAGCTTAAGCTTAGCAAAAGAAATCATCAAAAAGGTTAAGAGACAATGATCCGAATGGGAAAATATATTTGCAAGCAACACCTCTGTTAAGGGTCTAATATCCAAAATATACAAAGAACTCATACAACTCGATAACACAAAAAACAAATGATCCAATCAAAAAATGGGCAGAGGACCTGAACAGAAACTTCTCCCTGGAAGACATTCAAATGGCCAACAAATATTTGAAAAGATGCTCAACATCGCTAGCTATTAGGGAAATGCAAATCAAAACCACAATGAGATACTATCTCACACCGGTTAGAATAGCTATAATCAACAGGACAAGTAATAACAAATGTTGGAGAAGATGTGGAGAAAACGAACCCTCATACACTGCTGGTAGAACTGCAAATTGGTACAGCCACTATGGAAAACAATATGGAGGTTCCTCAAAAAACTAAGAATTGATCTACCATATGATCCAGCAATCCTTCTACGGTATTTACCTCAAAGACTTGAAAATCCATATCCGAAAATATATTTGCACACATATGTTCATAGCAGCATTATTCACAATGGCTAGGACATGGAAGCTACCAAAGTGTCTTATGATAGATGATTGGATAAAAAGTCTGTGGTACATATATATAATGGAATATTGCTCAGCCATAAGAAGAAATGAAATACTGCCATTTGCAACAACACGGATGGACCTCGAGATCACCATGCTAAGCATAATAAGCCAGAGAGAAAAAGTCGAAAATCACATATCACTTATATGTGTGACATAAACCTCGAAGCAACAAATGAATAGGACAAACAAACAGAGACTCATGGACATGGACTATAGACTAGTGGTTACCAGAGGGTAGGGTGTAGGGGATGAGAGAGAAAGTAGACAGAGTAAAAGGGGTCAAATATAGGGAGATGGGGGAGGATGAAGTAGGTAAAGGGGATCAAATATATGGTAGCTGAGGGAAACTGGACTTTGGGTGGTAAACACACAATAGAATATACAGATGACAAATTGTAATGTACACCTGAAAATTATATAATTGTATTAACCAATGTTACCTCAATAAACTTAATTTTAAAAATAAAAATAAAATAAATAATGTAAAATAAAATTGAACAAAAATTTCACAAGAATAGAAAGCTACAATACAATATATCTTACAAATATAGATGCAAAAAATTATCAACAAAACACTAACAAACCAAATCCAGCAACATATAAAACATGTTATATACCATGACCAATTAAGATTTACCTCAGGAATACAACAATGACTTAACAAAGAAAATCAATTATTGTAATACACTATGCCAATAGAATAAAAGACCAAAGCCACATTATCATAACAATAGATGCTGAAAATGTGATAAAATGCAATATCTTTTTTATTAAAATACACTCTAGTCTATAACTAGGAATAGTAGAAATTTACTCAAAATGAAAAAGGGTGTCATAATTAATGGTGAAAATCTGAATGTTTTCCCCCTGAGATCAGGAAAATGTAAAGGATGTCTATTATTGCCACCTCTGTTCAAAAGTGTACTGGAGTTTCTAGCTATGGTAATTAGTCAAGTAAATAAAATAAAAAGTAATAAGACTGGTAAACTATCTCTATTTGTGAATAATAACCTTCTACACAGAAAATTCTAAGAAATTAAATTTGAAAACTTAAATTAATAAAGTAGATTGACAAGTTTGTAGAATACAAAATCAATATATAAAATAACTATATTTCTATAAATACTTAAAAAGAACACAATGAAATTGAAAGAACAATTCAATTTACAATAACACCTAAACTAATACAAATTTTAAGCAATGAATTTAACCACAGAAGTGAAAAACGTATAATCTCTACAAACATACAACTCTGAAATTCAATAATTGAAAGACAATTATCCCAATTAAAAATGGACAAAAATATGAATAGACCTTTCTCAAATGAACTATACACTAATAGTCAATAAACACATGAAAACATGTTTAACATCATTATCCTTCAGGGAAATAAAAATTGAAAACACAAGGAGAGATTTTCTGGAAGTCATTGCTCCCATCCTTACAAGAGAAAAAAAAAAACTTAGCAAACTGAAAACCAAGACTTCTTCTTAGATCTTTCAGAGAATTGAGGTGACAGGTTGAACCTTTGTCCTCAAAATTGTAAAGGCAAGTGAATGCACATAATCACAGCTTATGAGAACAAAAGCCTAGGAAAAGAAATTTACCATTAGAGCCAATACAAAGGTGCAAAACTTAAACTATAAGTGACAAAATGTCAAAGGCTCAGTCTAGACAAGCTTGAGAGTTAAAGACTCCAGTGAGGGTCAGTCTTGGGGGAACTCCACACTTTTAGGTGTTTTACGACCAAGAGACCTACCAGTTTTAAATAGTGAAGATCATAGAAAATCCCTTAGTGCTTTTGGCAGAAGAAAGGGAAAAGTAGCCATTTTGAAATACGGCTACTTTTTTAGCATTCCATTTTTCTAATAAAAATGTTTTCAGGGAAACTATATTACTAGATACTAAATGACTGCGGTTTTTACCAGAAACTAATCTGGAGAAGGGAAATACTCAACATTAGTCACTCCTAAAAACAAACAAACAAACAAACAAACAAACAAACAAAAATCTCCTTGTCTAGATAATATTTAGAAAGTATACTAAGCAGTCTCTAGAGAAACCTAAGGTCCACAGGGAGACAAAACAAAGGAAAATAGAGACAATTTTTTCTTCTGACACCTACAGCATTAAACACAGTCTAACACCTAGCTAGATTAAAATAAAACCTCACACTAATAGGCCAATTTACCTAAGTTCCTTTATCTTATACATTTTGTTCAGCTTGCAAGGTAGATAGGGTAAAGGGGGTCAAATATAGGGGGTTTGGGGGAGGGTGAAATGGGTAAAGGGGATCAAATATATGATAGCTGAGGGAAACTGGACTTTGAGTAGTAAACACACAATAGAATATACAGATGTCAAAAGACATTTACACCTGAAAATTATATAATTGTATTAGCCAATGTTACTCCAATAAATGTAATTTAAAAATAAATAAATAAATAAACAAATAAATAAATAAATAAATACTAACTAACCAACCAACCAAACAAATAAAAACCCACAGTTTAAAAATACGGAGCGAGCATCAAAACCAGACTCAGGTATAGCGGAGATTTTAGAATTATCAGACTAAGAATTAAAAATAACTATGATCAATATGTTAAGGGTACGAATAGAAAAAGTAGACAACATTCAAGAAAAGGTGAATAATGTAAGCAGAAACATGGAAACTCTAAGAAATATAAAAATTAAAATGCTAAAAAAACTAAAAACTATAAGAAAAATGATGAATACCTTTGATATGATCATCTATTACTAGATATGAATAAAAAGAATCAATGAGCATGAAAAGAAGGCAATATGAACTTTGCAAATTTATAATCAAAGAGAAAAAAGAATGAAAAGAATGGAGTAGAATATCCAAGACCTGTAAGAAAATTATGAAAGGTACAACATATGTGTGATGAGAATATCAGAAGAAGAAAGAAAAACAGTAAGAGAAGGAATATTTGAAGCAATAATGAAATGCTTATTACAGACACCAAATTACAAATCCAGGAAGCTCAGAAAATAAGAAAAGAAAGATAATATGTATTTTTTTCTCTTTTTTTCACCACAGCTAGGCATAACATGTTCAATCTGCAGAAAATCACGAAAAGAAAATAATAAAACAATCAAGCAGAGGGAAAAACCATCCTTATAGGAGCAAGGACAAAATTTACATTAATCTCTTTAAAAATACATACAAGCAAGAAGAGAGTTGAATGCAATATTTAAAGTGTCAAAAGAACAAAAAACATCAATCCATAGTTCTTTACTGAGTGACATTATCCTTCAAATGTAAAAGAGAAATAAAGATTTTGTTAGACAAGCAAACATTGAGGGATTTTTTTTTCACCAGTAAAATAGCAAGAAAAAATGTTAAAAGAAGTTCTTTAGAAAGGAGAATTATATAGGTCTGAGATTTAGAACTATGTAAAGAAAGGAAGAGGATTAGAAAAAAATAAATGAAGGTAAAATGAAATCTGTTATTATCCTTATTCTTAACTGATTTTGCAGTTAACTGAATATTCAAAATTGTAAGAGCAACAACAAATTTGGCAACTAAAAACATAGATAAGCAAAATAAGTGACAGCAATATTAAAAGTGACAAGAGAGAAGAATACTCTGTTATAAGGAAACTGCACTAACTGTAAGGTACTGGAGATAGTATTATTTTAAAACAGATTTGGATTAGTCATGGGGGAGGAGGAGGTAGATCTGGTAAAAGTGATCAAATATGTGGTGACAGAAAGAAATCTAACTATGGGTAGTAAACACATAATGCAATATATATATTTCTTACTGCTAAATTATACACCTGAAATTTACTGGGTTTCATTAACCAATGTCACCATAATTAAAAAAAAATCTGTATAAAATATGTCATAAATGTATATTAAAAACTCTAGAAAAAAAACAACAAAAACATCAAAATAAGAAGTATATTTAGAATGTTAAATGATAAGATAAAACGGAATTATATGCAATGTTCTGTTAAAACCAGAGAGATAAGAAAAGAGGAGTCAAAAGCAGAGACAAAGAACAAGGGCAATGAATAGAAAATCATTACAGATATGATAGATATTAATTCAATTATCTCAATAATCACTATAAATGTCAATGGTCTGAATACACTAATTAAAAGACAAAGTATCATAGTAAATAAAAAAAACATTCAAGTATATCTTATTAAAAAAAAACTAACTTTCAACATAAAGACAGATCGATTAAAAGTAAAGGGATTGGGATGATGTCAGAAACATGGTAGAATGAGAGATGACCCAGATCTCTCTCCTTGAAACAACAATAAGCTGAACATCTAAAACTCAACAAAAAACACCCAACTTGCACATTGGCACGTTTGAACATGGAATTTGTGCATGAGGTAACACAGGTCAGAACCCTAGAGTCTGGCGGTAGACTAGGAGAAACAAAGAAGCTGCCTCTCACAGCTGGAGCTCCCTGCAGGAGGAGGAGGAGAGGAGAAGGTGTAGCGGGTTCCCTGAACAATCCTGCCTGGGAGAGCTGTAAACTCCATGTGACCAGCGGCAGCGCCCAGGGATCAGGGCAGAAAGCAGAGAAGTAGGGATGGCAGAGAATCAGGAATGGCAGAGAAGCAACAGTTGATTATTATCAGCCTTCACTGCAAAATGCGAGGCTGAGCTGGAGCCCACATCCCCAAAACCAGAGGGCCACTTACCCCATATCCTCCAAGACCTAACACAGCAGAGCCCCAGGAGAATCTGAGCAAACGCTACCGAAACTGTTGCTAATACTGGCAGAGACTGAGGTTGAGGGTAGTGAGAAAGATTGAATATCTATAAGGAAAAAAAAGGCATTATTAAGACTTTATATAAAGCAGGGATTCAAGAGGCTTAGACGTCGCCTATTAGAAATCAAAAGATAAAATGCCTTTTTTGCAACAGGCTAAAGAGAGATCTTTATATAATAAATCTTTCCAGAAAAAAAAGAAGCACAATACATTTCAATAAATGCTCAGGCAGAAACATAGTCTATTAAACACCATGAACAGCCAAGGTGACAAGCCATTTCAGAAAGAAAGAGAAAAATCTCCAGAAAATAAGCTTAAAGACATAGAAATATGTGACTTAAATGACAGAATTCAGAATGGTATTTCGGAAAAAAAAAAAAAAACTCAATGAGATCCAAAATAATTGAGATCAACAATTCCAGGATTTGAAAAAAACAACTAGATTAGCAGAATGAGTTATTTTAGGAAGAAGACTGAAACCTTTAAAAAGAACCAAACAGAAATTCTGGAGATCAAGAACGTACTGAAGGAGATGAAGAATGAAATAGCAAGCTGGGAAATGGAGCTGACCAAATGGAGGAGATCAGTGATATCAAAGACAGAAATTTAGAAATAAAGCAGAAGGTAGAAGAGAGAACCCGAAGAATAAAAAATAATGAAAGAGAAATACAAGAACTAGCTGATAACATCAGGAGAGGAAACATAAGAATAGTGGGCATTCCCGAAGGAGAGAAAAAGGAGCAAGGATTAGAAAGCATTTTCAGACAAATAATTGACGAGAATTTCCCAAATCTAAGCAATGAACTGGAGCTTGGAATTCAAGAAGTCAACAGAACACCCAATTATCTCAACCCAAAAAGGCCTTCTCAAGACACAATGTGTTAAAATTATCAACAAATCTATGACAAAAAAAGAATTCTCAGGGCAGTCAGGGAAAAGAAGTAGGTAACCTATAAAGGAAAACCCATTAGATTATCCTTGAACTTCTCAGCACAAACCCAACAAGCCAGAAAGGAGTGGAATCCAGTATTCAAATTATTAAATGAAAGGAACTATTAGCCAAGTATAACGTATCCAGCAAAGCTCTCCTTTAGATATGAAGGAGAAATAAAGACATTTCCAGACATACAAAAATTGAGGGAATTCTTCACTATGAGGTCTGCACTACAGGAAATACTGAAAGGGGTCAGCTCATCTAAAACAAAATGACAAAAAAATACATAATTAAGAGTAAGGCGATTAGCAGGCAGATAGAAGCAGAGGAGTGCAACCCTTACTAAGAACAGGGAATTATAGCTTAAACAATAAGAGATTGGCTATAGCAAGTTAGCAATAAACATTCAGCATACATAGGGATGAATTAAGACAACAATGATGGAAAAGGGAGGATTCAAAAATCCAAATTTTCAAAGGGGAAAGGAGATAAGGCACACGCAGAAGAACATGGATGACTGTATATATATAACTATCCTCTACATGTTCGTAATGGTAAAAGAAAAGGGATTGTAAAAGACATACAATGCTAACACCAACCAAAGGAAAGCTGGAGTTATTTTATTAATTTCAGACCAACCAGATGTCACAGCAAGAAAAATTATCAGTGATAAAGAAGTTCATTACGTAATGATAAAGGAGTCCATTCTCCAAAAAGATATAACAATGCTTTTGGTGAATGTGCTTAACAATGAAGTATCAACAATTGTGAAGCAAGAACTGATAGAACTGCAGGCAGAAAAAAAAAAAACTAATTCATTTCAATAGTTGGAGACTTCAACACCCATCTATCAGTAATTGACAGGTCTAGCTAGCAGAAAAACAAGAGAGTTGAACTAAATAGCACAATCAATCAACTAAACCTAATTGACATTTATAAATCTTTCATCCAAAAATAGCAGAATATATATTCTTCTCAAACTACTTTGAATATTCTCCAAGACTAAACACATTCTGGGCCATAAAACATGATTTAACAATTTAAAAGAATAGAAATCATACAAAATGTGCTCTCAGATCCCAGTGAAATTAAAGTAGAAACCAATAACAGAAAGATACCTGAAAATTCACAATACATAGAGATTAAATATCATACTTCTATATAATATGTAGGCTGAAAGGAAGTTCTAGATAAATTTAAAACATTTTGAACCAAATGAAAATATAAAATTTATTAAAATTGGTGGAATGTGATTAGTGTAGTGCTTAGAGGGAAATCTATAGAATTGTGAGTATATATTACAAAGAAGAAAGAGATCAAATGAATTATCCAAGCTTCCATCTTAGGAAAGAAAAAAAATATCAAAATAAATCCAAAAAAAAGCAGAAGAAAATTAGTAATAAATTTAGAGCAAAAATCAATAAAATTAAAAACAAAATCAAAGAAAACAAAGCCTGATTATTTGAAAAGATCAATAAAATGTATAAACCTCTAACTAGGCTAAGAAAAATAGAAGACATAAATTACTAATATTAGAAATGAAAGAGAAGCTATCACCATGGATGCTATAAACATTAAAAACTAAGAAAGGAATTTTGAAAATAATTATGTTCACAAGTTTGATAACATAGGTGAAATGGAACGATTCCTAGAAAGATACAAATTACTAAAACTCACACAAAAGAAATAGATAATCTGAACAGGCCCATATCTATTAAATAAAGCAAATCTACAATTAATAACCTTCTAAAACAGAAAACACTGGGCCCCGATGGGTTCACTGGTGAATAATACTAAACATTTAAAAAGAAATTATACCAATTTTCTACAATTTCTTAAAGAAAATAGAAGCAGAGGGAACATGTTCTAACTCATTATATAAGGCAAGAATTCCACTAATATCAAAACCAGACAAAAATATATTTTAAAAAATACAAATGCATATCTCTCATAAACATAACTGTAAAAGTCTTTAACAAAATATTAGCAAATGGAGTCAAATAATGTATTAAAAAGTATACACAATTATCAAGTAAGACTTAGGACAGATATGCATGTTGAGCTCAACTTACAAATTCAATTATTATAATCTGTCACTCAAGAAGAAAAAGAACAAAATTATATAGTCATATAAATACATGCAGAAGCATTTGACAAAATTCAAAACATATTCATCATAGAAATTCTCAATACTTTGAGATAGAAACTTGATAGAAACTTCTTAACCTTGATAAAGAACATCCATAAAAATTCTACATTTAACATAATTAATGGTGACAGACTAAATCTTTTTCTGCTGAAATCAAGAATAAAGAATTAATGTCTTCTATCACCACTTCTCTTTGACATCATACCAGATGCCTTAGCTAATGCAAGAAGAAAAGGAAAGGAAACGCAAGGTACATGGATGAGGAAGGAAGAAATAAAATTATCTTTGTAGGTAATATAATTGTGTACATAGAAAATCTCAAATAATCAATTAAAAAAACTCATACTAATAAGTGATTATAGCAACATTACAGAACACAAAGCTAACAAACAAAAGTAAATTGTTTTTTTTTACATATGAGCAAAAAACAATTGACATTTGAAATTAAAAATACAACTTCATTTGTATTAGCACCAAAAAATGAAATACTTAGCATAAATTAAACAAATTATGTATAAGAAGTATAGGAGGAAAATTACAAAATTTTGATGATAGTAATCAAAGTAAATCTAAATAAATAAAGAGATATTCCATGTTGATCAATCTAAAACTCAATAATATTAAAATGTTAGTTTTTTTCAACTTTATCTATACAATCAACACAATCCCAATCAAACTACAAGGAAGTTATTTTTTTTTCTGAAATTGACAAACTCATTCTAAGGATTATATTAAAATGCAAAATCACCAGAATCGACAACATGATACTGAAAAAATAAAACAAAGCCAAAGAACTGATGTTATGCTACTTAAAGACTTACTATAATGCCACAGTGATCAAGACAGAGTAGTGTTGGTGAAAGGATAGACAAACAGATCAATGGAATAGAGTTGAAAGCCCAAAAATAAACTCGCAGACATATAGTCAACTGGTCTTTGATGAAGGAGCAAAAGCAATTAAAGAGAAAAATCATAGCGTTTTCAACAAATAGTACTAGAATGGTTGGACATCCACATACAAAATACAAAAATGAATATAGGTACCGACCTGACACCACTCACACAAGTTTCACAGAAAAGGCAGCAGATCAAACTGTAAAATACAAAATTATATATTTCCTAGAAGGTAATGTGGAAGAAAATCTAGGTTACCTTAGATTTGGTGATAATGTTTTAGACACAGTACTAAGAGTACAATGTATAAAGGAAACAAAATTTGTACTTTATTAAAATTAAAGTCTTATTCTATGCCAAAAGGCTGTTGAGAGAATAAAAAGGCAAATTTTGAAATTTCTCCTAGGTTTTTGGAGAAAATCTTGCAAAGGGCTTGTTCCAAAATATACTAAGTATTCTTAAAACAACATTAAGAAAACAATCTAATAAAAAATTTAACAAAAGACCTGAGCATACAACTAACCAATGACACACGGATGGCAAAAATCATATGAAAACATGTTCAATATCATATATTTTTAAGGAACTGCAAATTAAAACAAAAATGATATATCCTTCATATCTATTAGAATGGTCAACATCCAAGATATTGACACCACCAAACAGCGGCAAGGATGTAGAGCAACAGGAATTCACATTCACTGCTGGTGGGAATTAAAAATGGTACAGCCACTTTGGCAAACAGATTGGTACATTTTTACAAAACTAAAAATACTCTTACTCTATGATCCAACAACTGTGCTCCTTCATATTTACCTAAATGCATTAAAAATTCAGGTCTACACATAAACTTGCATGAGAATATTTATAGCAGTTTCAATATTAATTGCTAAAATTTGGAAGCTACCAAGATGTCCTTCAATAGGTACGGATAAAAAAAAAACCTGAAACATCCATATAATGGAATGTCATTCAATAAAAAAAAATATGAACTTTCAAGCTACAAAAAGACATAAAGTCACCATAAATGCATATTGCTATGTAAAAGAATTCAAGCTTTGATTCTGAGAAGATGGTGGACTAGGTAAAAGCAGAGTTCATCTCCTCCCAGGACCACATTGAAATTACAAACAAATTATAAAATAATCAACATGGAGAATCACCTAAAGTCCAGCTGATCATAACACTTACATCTGATAATATAAAGGAGCCACACTGAAGCTGGTAGGAGGGGCAAAGTCCCTAATCGGGCTGGACCAGCATCCGTGGGTGGTGGAGCATCACCAGGAGGGACAGCAAGGCTGCAGAGTCTCTCCTGAAGGAGAGGCGGGGTCCTGGTCTCATCTGGGGGCTCTCCAGCACAGGGTCCAGCCCAGGGAAGAGGAGATTCCAATAACTCTGACTATAGAAACTAGAAAGGATTCCAGCAATCTGGGTGAGACAGAAGGAGACTGAAACCCTAGACGTCCCTTTGAAGGACCTGTACAAAGACTTTCTGACCTGCGGACACTCACCCGGGACAGTGGGTCTGAGGCTCAGGTGGGACTCATTCTGAAAAAGTCTCCATTACCTGGAGTCAGAACAAGGGCTGGAAAGGCAGCCACCATTGTCCCTTAGTTCGGCACCCCTATAGGGTAACCTACAGACCACGCCAGCTCGATTGTGCAGACCCCTCTCACAGAGTCATTAGGAAGCGCTGGTCTGAGGGGAGCAGCTCGCCCCACCTAACCTGCAGACTGCCTGGGACAGGTGTTATTGGCTTGCTGCCAACCTCAGCTTCTAGTGATTCAGGACCAAGTGTTCTCAGCTGGGCAGCCATCATTGTGAGTGGCCTTTCCAATCCCAGCAAAAGTGGCCAGCCCGGTAAGTTATATTTCCATTCCCAGCGGGCGACCAGTGCTGTGAGCCACATTTCAAAGATAGGGTTAGGCAGATCGCTGCTGCCAACATGAACTTGAGTGGATATCAGGGACTTGTGGGCCAGTCCCAGACAGCAGCTAGTCTTGCTGTGATCTGGGTCTTCTGTGAGAACTCACAACAGTTACCAAATTTGCAGCAAGATTGAGGCAGTATATATCTCACTGCCATGGTCTCTCTGAGACCCTGCCCCACCATACCCACAAATTGCTCAGGTGAACTGACACAGCCCTGCCCATCCTCTCCCCTGGTTGCCTAATCCACACAGGCAAAAAAAACTTTGGCTAGCACAGGGTGATCACTGAATGCAAATCACCGGCAACCAGACCTTCGCAGCCTACAAGAGTTGCAATATTGTGTCCAGAGAGCACAGGGGTCTGTGGGAACACTTCTGATGGCAGCTGGTCTCACTGTGTACTGGGTCTACAGCAGGAATGCCCAGACACAGACGTTTCAGCAAAATAGAGGCTATATTGGCCGAATGGATCTTGTTGCCTTGAGATTCCACTTCTACCAAGCCATAAAGTGCCTGCAGCCCATTGACAAGCAGCCTCTTGTGCCCTGCTTGGCTCTGGGGTTGAACAGTAAGCGCAGGCAACAGACCTTAGCTAGCGCAGTAAGCGCATTTTGAAGAAAACAGTTATGCACAGACCACTGCTGCCTGTACAAGGTACAATATCTCTTAAGGGGATTACAGGGGTCTGTATTGGCCTGACAGCCCTTAAATCCCTTAGTTCCTGCCCCATCCAGTACACAAAGTGCCCTTTGCACATTGATTGGCAACTGCCCTTGCTCTGGGGTAGCACATTTATGCCGAGGATGGGCAGCAGTTGACTTTGCTATGAGTGGAAACTTGTACAGCAAGCCACAGAGACAGTGTGGGCACACAAACTGGCACTGCAGTGGCAGGGGGAAATTTACTCACTAGACCCAGGAGACTCCCAGGGTCCCTGCGCCACTCAACACGCATATCACCCAGAGGCTCATCCAGTTTTGGAGACTTATAGGCAACCGATAGGCTGTATCAGGACTTGAGGAGCCCTAGTCCCTCAGCTAAACTGCCATAGGTCGGGATGGGGGATAATTGAGAGCCACATACAGCACTGTCTCTTCCACTTACCTATAGATGCAGCATTAGACAACAACCATCAGCGAATCGCTTTGTAGTTCTCACCGGGTAGCCCTGAGCAATCAAAAGCAGCAGCTGACTTGGCCTAAGGGGGAGCCCTTCCCAAGGGGCCACAAAACCAATGCATTTGGAGGCAGGCATCAGACCACAATGAGCAACTCCTGACTGCTTCCAGTAATGATACACACAAATGGTGGTCGCAACAAATACACAAGCCTGCTCTGGCAAATCTCACTCAGTGGGGTCAGCCCCCACACAACAACTCTTATCCTGAGAGTGCAGCCAATTCCCACAATTAGTCAGCCTGAATGTTAATCCCACCCACTGATCTACTAACAGCAATAAAGGCTTGGCGACAACAGAAGATCACACATGATCCACACAAAGGTCACCTCCAGAACTCCTGGCACAAGGGATCAGGGAGAGTGAGCCACTGGACACCTTCCACGTTAGGCCATTTGATCAAGGCTGAGAGATGAAACAAATATTCCTGACACATCAAAAAGAACACAGAAAGGCTAATAAAATGAGAAAACAAAGAAACATGCCACAAATGAAACAACAAGAGAAAACTCCAGAAAATAAGCTAAATGAAATGGAGATAAGCAACCTACCAGAGTCAGAGTTCAAAATACTGGTTATAAGGATGCTCAACGAACTTATGGGGAGAATGGAAGAGTACAACAACAGCACAAAAAAGGATATATAAACCAAAAAAAGAACCAGAGAGAAATGAGGAATACAAAAACTGAAATGAAGAATACACTTGAAAGATTCAACAGTAGATTGGATGAAGCAGAAGACAGACAGAATTAGCAAATTGGAAGACAACAAAACAACAGAACAACAAAAAGAAAAAAGAATTTAAAAAATGTAGAGAGTTTAAGAGACCTCTGGGACAACATGAAGCTTAAAAACAACTGGATTATGGGAATACCTGAAGAGGAAGAGAGAGAGCAAGTGGCCGAGAATCTATCTGAACAAATATTGACAGAAAACTTCCCTAACCTGAAAATGGAATTAGACATACAAGTTCAGGAAGCAAAAAGAGTCCCAAAGAAGAATTCAAACAGACTCAAACCAAGACACATCATCGTTAAAATGCCAAAGGTCAAAGACAAAGAGAGCATCTTAAAAGCAGCAATAGAAAGGAAGCTAGTTACTTACAAGGGTACCCCTGTAAGAATGTCTGCTGATTTTTTAATAGAAACTTTACAGGCCAGACGGAATGGCAAGAAATATTCAAACTTATGAAAAACATGAATCTACAACCACGATTCCTGTACCCAGCAAGGCTTTCAATTAAAATGGAAGATGAGATAAAGAGCTTCCCAGACAGGAAAAAGCTTAAGGAATTCATCACCAACAAGCCAGTATAACAAGAAATGTTAGATCAAGTTTAGAGAAACATGGCAGAGTGAGAGATGTTCCCAGATCTCTCCACTTAAAACAATAAGCTAAACATTTAAAACTCAAAAAAAATAAAAAAAAAAAAACACAAACTGCACACCAGCAAGTCTGAGCATGGAATCTATGCATAAGAGGTACCACAGGTCAGAACTCTGGGTGTCGAGTGGTAGACTGGAAGAAACAAAGAAGCTACCTGTCCCAGCTGGAGCTCCCAGTAGGAGAAAGGGGTAGGGAAGAAGTTGCGGCGAGTTCCCTGATCAGACCTGCCTAGGAGAATTGTGAGCTCCATGCAGCCGGTGGCAGGGCCCAGTTATCAGGACAGAAAGCAGAGAAGAGGGACAGCAGAGAAACAACAGTTAATTTATACCAGCCAGGATTGCAAAACCGAGGCTGAGCTGCAGTCCCCATCCTGCAACCCAGAAGGCCCCTCCCTGCATATCCTCTGAGACCAAACACTGCGGACCTCCAGGGGAATCTGAGCAAATGCTACCAAAACTGCTGCTAAAACTGACAGAGACAGAGACTGAAAGTAACAAGCACAATCAAACATCAATAAGGGAAAAAAAGGGCATTATTAAAGATTTATACAAAGCAGGTATCCAAGAGGCTTAGAAGTCACCTACTGGAAAACAAAAGAAAAGTGCCTTCTTTGCAACAGGCTAAAGAGTGATCTTTATATAATAAATTTTCTTGCTGGGAAAAAAGAAAAAACAAAAGCAGAAAACAAGTCCATAAATTCACAGGCAGAGAAGTAGTCCATTAAACACATTGAACAACCAAGATAACAAGAAAGAGAAAAAAATCTCCAGAAAATAAGCCTACAAACATAGAAATATGCAACTTAAATGACAGAGAATTCAGGATGGTACTTCCGAAAAATCTCAGTGAGATTCATATCAACAATTTCAGGAATTGAAAAAACAACTAGATGAGCAGAATGAGTTTTTTTAGCAAGGAGATTGAAACCCTCAAAAAGAACAGAATAGAACTACTAGAGGGAAAGAATAAACTGCAAGAGTTGAAAAACAAAATAACAAGCTTGGGAAATAGAGCCAACCAAATGGAGGAAAGGATCAGTGATATCGAAGACAGAATCTAGAAATAAAGCAAAAGGAAGAAGAGACAAACCGAAGAATGAAAAATAATGAAAGAGAAATTTAAGAACTAGCTGGGCATTCTTGAAGGAGAGCAAAATGAACAGGGATTAGAAAGCATTTTCAGACAAATAGTTGATGAAAAGTTCTCCAAACTGAGGAATGAGTTCAAGCTTGGAATTAATGAATTCAACAGAACACCCAATTATCTCAACCCAAATTGGGCTTCACCAAGACACATTGTATTAAAATTATCAAAAATCAATGACAAAGAGACAAGAAAATGGTAATTTGTAAAGGAAAACTCATTAGATAATCTTCGGACGTCTTAGCACAAACCTTACAAGCCAGAAAGGAGTGGAATCAAATATTTAAACAATTAAGTAAAAGAAATTATCAGCCAAAAATAATGTATCGAGCTAAGCTCTACATTAAATATGAAGAAGAAATAAAGACATTTCCAGACATACAAAAATTGAGGAAATTCTCCACTACGAGGCCTGCAGTGCAGGAAATACTGAAAGGGGTCAGCTCACCTAAAACAAAATGATGAAGAAATACATAATTAGGAGAAAGGTGACTGTCAGGCAACTAGAAGCAGAGGAGTGCAACCTTTATTAAGAACAGGGCATTTTAAGCTTAAATAATAACAAGAGAATTGCTATAGCAAGATAGGAATGAACATTCAGCATATATAGGGACAAATTGAGATAACAATGACTGAAAAGGGGAGGATTCAAACATCGAAAGGAGAATAGAGATAAGGCACGCACAGAAGAAAATGGATGACTGCATATATATATAACTATCCTTTACATATTCTAATGGTAATCACACAGAGAAGATTCGGAACTGAAGTATATAACATAAAACAAGAAAAAACAGAGGGAAAACACACACACAAAAAAAACAAAATGAAGAAAACAGAAACGCAAGGACAAGGAAGCAATAGAAACACCGAGCTACCAGAAAGCAAAAGATAAAATGGCTATAAGAAGACCTCAAATTTCAATTATCACCCTAAATGTAAATAGACTGAACTCACCAATAAAAAGGCACAGAGTTGCAGAATGAATCAAAAAAAAAAATATACCTACACAACTATATGCTCCCTCCAGGAGATTTATCTCAGCTCCAAAGACAAATATAGACTCAAAGTGAAGGCTGGAAACATGATATTTGAAGCAAATGGCATTCAGAGAAGACCAGGAGTAGTGTATTAATATGACAAAATAGACTTCAAAATAAAAAAGGTAAAGAAAGATACTGAGGGACACTTCATAATGATAAAGGGAATCATGCACCACGAAGACATAACACTTATTAATATCTTTGCTCCCAATTAGGGAGCCCCAAAATATGAAAAGCAATTACTAACAGAACTAAAGGGAGAAACAGACCAAAACACTATCTTACTAGGGGACCTAAACACCACATTGTCGGATATGGACAGATCATCCAAACAGAAAATCAATAAGGAAATAACATCCTTAAATGACACATTAGTTCAACTGGACATAATAGACATGCAGAGAGCCTTCCATCGCAAAACAACTGCTTATACATTCTTCTCTAGTGCACATGGAACATTCTCAATAATCGACCACATACTGGGACACAGAGATAGCCTCAACTAATATAAGAGGTTTAAAATCATACCACCACATTCTCTGATCAAAATGTTTTGAAACTAGAAATCAACTGCAAAAAGAAATCAGAAAGGCCCACAAATACATGGAGATTAAGCCACATGCTACTGAAGAATAACTGGGTCAGAGAAGAAATAAAGAGAGAGATCAAGAGATACATAGAAATGAATGATAATGAAAGTACAACATATGAAAACGATTGGGCGTAGCAAAAGCAATCATAAGAGGAAAGTTCATATCATTACAACCCTATCTCCAAAAACAAGAATGACCCCAATTAAACAACCTAATGCTTCATCTTTAAAAACTAGAAAAGGAGGAACACATGAAGCCTAAAGTCAGCAGAAGGAAAGAAATAATAAAAATTAGAGCAGAAATATATGAAATCGAAAACAAACAAACAAAAAAAAAAACAATAGAAAAATAAATGCAGCAAAGAGCAGTTTCTTCGAAAAGGTTAATAAAATTGACAAAACCCTGCCTAGACACATTAAAAAAAAAAGAAAGAAAGAAAAAGAATACAAATAAACCAAGTCAGGGATGAAAGAGGGAAATTTATGACTGACATAGCAGAAATACAAAGCATCATACAAGAACACTATGAAAAACTATATAACAACAAATTTATAATCTAGAAAAAATGGACTAGTACTTAGAAAAATACAATCTTCCTAGGCTGAATCAAGAAAAACTGGAAAATGCAAACAGACCGATCAGCAATATGAAAATGGAAACAATGATCAAAAACTTACCAAAAAGTAAAAGTCTAGGAGTGGATGGCTTCAGAAGTGAATTATGCCAAATATTCAAAGAAGATTTAGTACCCAGTCTCCTCAAACTCTTCCAAAAAATCAAACAGGAGGCAATACTTCTCAACTCATTTTATGAGGCCAATATTACCCTGATACCAAAATCTAGTAAAGATAACACACAAAAAGAAAACTAGAGACCAATATCTCTCATGAACACAGATGCAAAAATCCTAAATAAGATACTAGCCAACCGAATACAGCAACATATTGAAAAGTTTATACACCACGATCAAGTGGCCTTCATCCCAGGGGCACAGGGATGGTTTAACATACACATTGATTAATGCGATACACCATATAAACAAATTAAAAAATAAGAATCATATAATCATATCAATAGATGCAGAAAAAGCCTTCGACAAGATCCAGCATCTATTTATGATCAAAACACTTAACAAAATTGGTATAGAAAGAAAGTACCTTAACACAATAAAGGCTATCTATGAAAAACCCTCAGCTAACATTATACTTAATGGTGAAAAACTAAAAACCATCTTTCTAAGATCAGGAACAAGACTATTACCACTGTTATTCAGTATAACATTGGCGGTCCTAGCAAATGTAATCAGACAAGAGAAAGATATGAAAGGCATCCAAATAGGAAAGGAAGAAGTTGAAATGTCACTATTTGCAGATGACATGATTCTCTGTATAGAAAACCCTAAAGACTCCAAAAAACACTACTAGAAACAATAAATCAATACAGTAATGTTTCTGGGTACAAAATCGAAGTTTAAAAGTCCATAGTGTTATTATACTCTAATAATATAGTTTCAGTAAAAGAAGTGGCAAAAATAGTTACTTTTGCAATTGCAACAAAATGAATAAAATATCAAGAATAAATCTAACAAAACTTTTGAAGGACCTGTATAATAAAAACTACAAGACACTATTAAAAGAAATTGAAGAAGATAAAAAGAAATGGAAAGATATTCCGTGTTCTTGGATTGGAAGAATCAACATAGTTAAAATGACCATATTACCTAAAGCATTATACAGATTTAAGGCAATCCCCAACAAAATACCATAGGCATGTTTTAAAGAAGTAGGACAAAAAATCATCAAATTTATATGGAAGCACAAATGACTCCAAATTGCCAAATCCATCCTGAGGGGGGAAGAATGAGACTGGAGGCATCACTCTGCCTGACTTCAAATTATACTACAAAGTGACGGTAATCAAATGGCATGGTATTGACAGAAAGATAGACACAGGGTCCAGGGGAACAGAATTGAGAATCCAGAAGTAAACCCATATTTATATGGGCAAATAATTTTTAACATAAAAGCCAAAATCATACAGTGCTGAAAGGAAAGAGTAAATAAATGGTGCTGGGAAAACTGGAATGCCACCTGCAAAAGAATGAAATGAGACTGTTGTCTATCACCACCAAGCAAAATTAACTCAAAATGGATTAAGGACCTGAATATAAGAACTGAAACAATAAAATGCATAGAAGAAAACATAGGAATGAAACTCAAGGACCTTGGACTTAAAGAAGATTTTGTAAAGTCGACCTCAAAAAGGAAGGGAAGTAAAAGCTAAATAAATGAATGAGACTACATCAAACTAAAAAGCTTCTACTCAGCAAAAGAAATCATCAACAAGGTAAAGAGATATCCATCTGAATGAGAAAATATATTTTCAAGGAACACCTCTGATAAGGGCCTAATATCCAAAATATAGAAAGAACTCATAAAACTCAATAACAACAAAAAATACAAGTGGTCCAACCAAGAAAGGGGCAGCAGACCTGACCAGACACTTCTCCCTAGAGGACATACAAATGGCCATCAAATATTTGAAAAGATGCTCAGCATCGCTAGCTATTAAGAAAATGCAAATCAAAACCACAATGAGATACCATCTCACAGCTGTTAGAATAGCTATAATCAACAGGACAAGTAATAACAAATGTTGAGGAGGATGTGGAGAAAAATTAACCATCATACACTGCTGGTGGGACTGCATATTGGTAGAGCCACTATGTAAAACAGTAAAACAGTACGGAGGTTCCTCGAAAAATTAAGAATTGATTTACCATATGATCCAGCAATCCCTGTCCTTGTTATTTACCCCAAAGTCTTGAAAACCCTTATCCGAAAGAATATTTGCATACAGATGTTCATAGCAGCATTATTCTCAGTTGCCAGGACATAGAAGCATCCAAAGTGTCCTACGATAGATAATTGCATAAAAAAATTGTGGTACATATATGCAATGGAATATTATTCAGCCATAAGAAGAGATGAAATACTGCCATTTGTGACATCATGGACTGACCTTGAGATAATCATGCTAAGCAAAATAAGCCAGACAGAAAAAGTTGAAAATCACATGATATCGCTTATATGTGGGATCTGAACCTAAAGCAACAAATGAACAGGAAAACCAACAGAGACTCATGAACATGGACTATAGACTAGTGGTTACCAGAGGGTAGGGGGCGAGGGTAGTGGGGCGATGGACAAGGTAAAGGGGGTCAAATATGTGGTGACAGAAATAAATCTAACTTTGGGAGTTGAACACACAGTGTAAATATATATAAATATATATATATTCCTTACTGTTGAAGTGTACAGCTGAAACTTATTGACTTTTTGATGACATTTAACCAGTAATTTAAAAAAGGCCCCTACAATAAACATTATATTAAAATTGTCAAAAATGAATGACAAAAAAAAAGAATTCTCAAAGCTACCAGGGAGAAGATGGTAACCTACAAGAAAAATCCATTAGATGGCCATCACTTTTTTTTTTTGCAGGAACTCTACAAGTTAGAAGGAAGTGAAATCAAACATTCAAACTATTAAAGAGAGCAATTACCAGCCAAAAAATAATATATATAGCAAAGTTCTCTTTTAGATATGAAGTAGAAATAAAGACCTTTTCAGACACATAGAATTGAGGGAATTTTCTACCACAAGCCCTGTGTTAAAGGAAATACTGAAGAGGGTCATTCTCCTGAAAGAAAAAGACAAAATAGTACAAAGATATGAGTAAGATGACTAACAGACTTATAGAAACAAGAAATTGCAACCCTTATGAAGAACAAGGTATTATAAATTTAAATATCATGTAATAGTTAAAGGTCAAAAAACACTTTAAAAAGGGAAGAAGAAGAAACAGCTACTGAAAGTTCAAAATGAACTCACAGCATAAATTTGGATAATTTGAGACAAAAACACAAAGGGGGAAGGAGTAAATGTCTGAATCTTCAAAGGAGAATAGAAATAAGTTGCATGTAGAAGAAAAAGGACTACTATGTATATGAAATTTTCCTTTACATAAACTTAATGGTAACCACACACTAAAAAATACAGGACTGAGACACATAAAAAATAAATAAATAAAAAGAGGAAACAGAAAGAAAAATCATAGAAAACCACCAAATTAAAAGATCGAAACAGAAGGGCCAAAAAAAAAAAATTGAGACACGAAGCTATCAGAAAACAAAAAATAAAATGGCTATAGGAAAAACTCATATTTCAATAATCACCATAAGTGAAAATTGAGCAAACTCAGCAATAAAAAGGCGCAGAGTAGCAGATTAAATCAAAAAAAGAAAACCCAAAAAATACTCTCTTCAAGAGATACATCTCAGCTGCAAGAACAAATATAAACTCGAAGTAAAAGGGTGAAAAACAAAACTCCAAGCAAATGGCATCTAGAAAAAATTGGATGTAGTCATTCTTATATCTGACAAAATAGATTTCAAGATACTAACGGTAACAAAAGAGAGAATGGACACTTCGTAATAATAATACATCAAGAGGACATAACACATATCAGCAAATATGCTCCCAATCCGAGAGCACCAAAATATATAAAGCAACTGCTAACAGAACTAAAGAGGGAAACTGACAAAAACACAATTGTAGTAGGGGACTTAAATATCCAACTGTCAGCAATGGATAGATGATCCAAACAGAAAATCAGTAAGAAACTATCAACCTTAAATGATACATTAGACCCATTGGACATAATCAAAAATTATAAAGCCTTTTGTGCCAAAACACCAGATTATTCATTCTTCTCTAGTCTCGTGGACATTGCCAAGGATAGACCAAAGCTTGGGACACAAAACTAGTTCAACAAATTTAAGAAGATTGAAATCATACCAAACATATTCTCCCACCATAATGCTATGAAAATGGAGATTAATTGTAAAAAGAAAAAAGCACAAAAAAACACAAATATGTGGAGAATAAATAACATGCTAAAAAATAACAACTGAGTCAGAGGAGAAGTAAATGGAGAGATCAAGAGATAGATAAAAAGAAATGAGAATGAAAATACTATATATCAAAACATTTGGGATACAGCATAAGCGGTAATAAGAGGAAAGTTCTTATCATTACAGGCCTATTCAAGACACAACAAAAGTTCCCCTCAAAAATCTAAAATAACTCCTTAAAAATTTAGAAAAAGAAGAATAAATGAAGCTGAAAGTCAGCAGATGAAAAAAATAATAACTAGCGCAGAATTAAATAAAATTGAGAACAAAAAGACAATAGAAAAATAATGCAACAAAGAGCAGGTTCTTTAAAAAAAAAAATCAAAAAAGTTGATATACCTCTGGCTGTACCCACTACGGAAAAAAGAGAAAGGATACAAATAAACAAAATCTGAAATGAAAGAGGAAAAATTACCACAGATACCACCAAATTACAAAATATCATACAGCAATACTAAAAGATTATGTGCCACCAAATTCTATAACCTAGAAGAAATAAACAACTTCTTAGACATATGCAACCTCCTAGACTGAATTACGAAGAACTGGAAAATCTAATTATACCAATCAACAGTAAGGAAATTGAAACAATATTGAAAAACCTCCCAAAAAGTAAAAGTCCAGGACAAGATGACTCACTAATGTATTCTACCAAACATTCAAAGAATATTTATACCTGTTCTCAAAATTTTCCAAAAACTAAAGAAGAAACAACTGTTTCCAACACTTTTTATGAGGCCAACATTACCTTGATACCAAAACCTGGTAAGAATAACACACACAAATATAGAAAACTGTGGACTAATATCTCTAATGATACAGATGCAAAACTCCTAAACAAAATACTAGATGCAAAGTTACTAAACAAAATACTAGCAAATAGAATACATTTAAAAAGATTATACATCATGATCAATTGGAGTTCATTCCAGAGGCATGTGGATGGTTCAACATATGCAAATTGATTAATGGGATATACCACATAAATAAAATTTTTAAAAATTGTATGACCATACCAATAAATGCAGAAAAATATTTGACAAGGTACAGCATTCATTTATGATTAAAACACTTAATAAAATGGACATAGAAGAAAAGTACTTCAACATAATAACAACCATGAATAACAAACCCTTAGTTAACATCATACTTAATAGGAAAAAACTAAACGCCTTTCCTCAAATATCAGAAATAAAACAATGTGTCTATGGCCATGTCACCCTGAACAAGCCTGATCCCGTCTGATCTCGGAAGCTAAGCAAGGTCAGGCCTGGTAAGTACTTGGATGGGAGACCACCTAGGAAGACCAGGTGCTGTAGGCATAAAAAATAAAAATTAAGGGATTGTAAGCTGACAAGTTCCTTGCAATCTGTGAGGTCAACCAAGGGTCACCTCACCTAAAAATGTTTTAAAAAATAAAAAATAAATAAAAAAGAAATGATAATATTGTTCGCTCTCACCACTCTTGTTCAATATATTGTTGGAAGTCCTAGCTTGAGCAATGAGGCAAGAGGGAAAAATAAAATGCATCCGAATAGAGAATGAAGAAGTCAAATTGTCATGTGTTGCAGATGACATGATTCTCTATATAAAAACCTTAAAGACTCTACTAATAAAGCTATTAGAAATAAACAAATACAGTTAAGTTTCAAGATACAAAATCAAAGCACAAAAATCCATAGTGTTTCTATACACTAATAATGAATTTTCAGAAAAAGAAAAGAAAAATCTATTCCTTTTGTAATTACACATAAAGAATAAAATACCTAAGAATAAACCTAAGAAAGCATGTGAAGGACCTATACACTGAAAACTATAAGACATTGTTAAAGGAAATTAAAAAAACACAAAAAAATGTAAAGATATTCTGAGTTCATGGATTGGAAGAATCAATATAGTTTAATGGCCTTATTACCATAAGCATTATACAGATTTAGTGCAATCTTCATCAAAATCTTAATGGCACTTTTTAAAGAAATAGAACAAAAAATTGTCAGATTTGTATAAAAGCACAAAAGACCCCAAATACCAACAGCAATCCTAAACAAAAAAAACAAACAAACAAACAAAAAAAAAACGAAAAAAAAACAAGGCTGGATATATCACTCTGACTAATTTCAAATTATCCTACAAAGTGACAATAATAAAAATGGCATATTATTGGCAGAAAAACAGACACAGAGCAATGAAACAGAATTGAGAGCCCAAAAATGATCCCCCATATTTATAGCCAAATTATTTTTGAAAAATGTGCTAAAAACATACAATGGAAAAAGCAAAACCTCTTTAATAAATGGTGCTGAAATAATTGGAAAGCCACATACAAAAGAATGAAACTAGACTACTATTACCATACGCCAAAATTAACTAAAAATGGATCAAGGTTATGAATATATGACCTGAAACAATAAATAAATTGCATAGAAGAAAACATAAACTCATGGACCTTGGACTTAGAGAGGATTTTATGAATTTGACCTCAAAGGCAAGGGAAGTAAAAGAAAAAAAAAAAATGAATGAGACTATACCAAACTAAAAAGCTTCTGCATAGCAAAAGAAACCATCAACAAGGCAAAAAGTTAACCATCCAAATGGAAGAAGATATTTGCAAACCATGCCTCTAATAAGGGCCTAATATCCAAAATATACAAAGGACTCATACAACTCAACAATAAATAACAAACAATCCAATTAAAAAAAAAATGGGCAGAGGTCCTGAACAGACACTTTTCCCAAGAAGACATACAATGGCCAACAGATATATGAATGGATACACAACTTCACTAACTATTGGGGAAATGCAAATCAAAACCATCATGAGATGCCACCTTCCACCTGTTAGAATAGCTATTATCAACAGGACAAGTAATAACAAGTATTGGAGAGGTTGTGGGGGAAAGTGAACCCTCATACACTGCTGATGGGAATGTACAGTATGGAGGTTTTTCAGAAAATTAAGAATAGAAGTACCATATAACTCAGCAATCCATCTTCTGGGCATTTACTCCAAAAGTTTATAAACATTTATCTGCAAAGATATTTGGTCCCTGATGTTCATAGTAGCATTGTTCATGGTAGCCAAGACATGAAAAGAAGCAAAATTCCCTTTGACTCATTATTGGATAAAGAAGATGTGGTATATATATACAACAAAATATTACTCAGCCATAAAAAAATGAAGTATTGCCATTTGAGACAACATGAATGATCTTGAGATAATCATGCTCAGCAAAATAAGTCATACTGAAAAAGTTGAGAACCATATGATTTCACTTATATGTGGGATATAAAACTAAAAGCAACAAATGAACAAGACAAACAAACAGAGACTCATGGACATAGACAACAGTTTAGTGGTTACCAGAGGAAAAGTGGAGAGGGGAGAGGTGGATAAGGATAAAAGGGGTCAAATATATGGTGACGGAAGGAAATTTAAGTTTTTAAATTTGGGTGGTGAACACACAAAGCAATATACAGATAATGTGTTATAGATTTGTACACTTAAAACCTCTATGTTTATTAACTAGTGTCACCCCAATAAATTTAAGAAAAAAACAATATGGAGGTTCCTCAAAACATTCAAAATAGAACTTCCAAATTATCCAGCTATTCTACTTCTTGGAATTTATTTGAAGAAAACAAAAACACTACTTTAAAAACATATATATACACCTATGTTCAATGCAGCATTATTTACAGCAGCCAAGATATGGAAATAACCTATTTGTCCATCAATAGATGAACAATAAAGAAGATACATTATGTACGTGTGTGTGTGTGTGTGTGTGTGTATACACACACACAAATATATATAATGCTACTGAGCAATTAAAAAGAAGAAAATTTTGCCATTTGCGACAACATGGATGGACCTTGAAAGTATTAGGCTAAGTCATACATAAGTCAGACAAAGGAAGAAAAATATATGATTTCACTTATACGTGGAATCGAACAAGCAAAATAAATGAACAAACAGAAGGAATCAGCACTCAGATACAGGGAACAGTTTGGTGGTTACCACAGAGCAACTGGGTGAAAAGGTAGACAAAATGGGTAAAGAGGGTCAATTGTATGGTGATAGATGTTAACTAAACTTATTGTGGTGATCAATTTGTTCTGTATACAAATTTCAAATTATTATGTTGTATACATGAAACTAATATGACATTATATACTAATTTTACCTAAATGAAAAAAAACAATTTGACTGACATCTTATTCTACTCCTACTTCCTTCTACCTTGACTAACTCCTTCTTTACTGCTCTAAAACACACATACACAAACACTCAGAAACAAACACATGCAAACCTCAAAAATCTTTACAAAATAAAGATAAATAGACTCGTCTGGTACATTATTTCATCTAAGTTAGGTGTTGCATCCATTACAGTACCTGGCATATAGTAAAAAGTAAATATTTCTTAAATGTAACTAGTAAAATAATGATTAAAGTAAATGATGTCTAGCATTTGAGCTTAGTTTCAAATTCATTTTTGAAAAAGAATTTTAAAATGTTGTTTTGAGATAACAAGACTTATTATGCAGATAAGAGAACAAAATGGATAGATTAGAAATAATCGATTATACTAAAAATTTGCTGACCTAAAACCATTTTACATATTTTATGTTGTATTCTGTATGGTACATGAATTTAAGGAAAAAAATTTTAACAAATGCCAACAAAAATGTATGTTTTAAAAAATGATCCCTTTGTAATGTTGGAGTAAAATTTGTCAATGCATATTAGGCAAAATCAGAAACCATTTTTTATAGTTAGCTTTATTAAATCTCCTTTATAATACATGTCATGATCCTCTCACAAAAATATATCACTTTCTTTGCCTCTGTTATAGTATTTATATTAAATATTAACTATTTGTGGATGACCTTAGACCTCTAAAAATTTTAAGCTCTTTAAGAACAAACACTGTGTTGTTTATTAATGCTCCATGTTTAACACAGTACTTTGTCCATAAAAGGCAGAAACATTTTTCGAATAAATGAATGAATGGATGAATAAAGGAATAATTACAAATTAATGGTAATATGCTTCTTTTGAGCATTAGACCAAAAGTAACACTGTGCAGGTTCATTGTGCATCTGTACATGAATGTGTGCGACCAATATGTGGTTTTCCACAGTAATGGAGAGAGATTTTAATTGCTCCATCTATAGTTTATGTAGCCCATTTTTCTGTGACCAGTACCACATATTTGCAAAATAGCTAGTTGAGGGTGACTGCAATTTATGAGCATGGAATTAAATGCCCCAAAAGTCTTACAACTGTGTCTTATTTGTGTAGTATGAAACGTAGCTGAATTGAACAGCCATATCCTGATTTCAAAGTACACTAGAGCTTCTCTTGTATATTGCAATTCAATCAACAATTAGTTGTGCACTTACTTATGTGAGCAGCCTTGTATTCCTAATGTATTCTCATATGTTTTTCTTTTATTACTTCAATTACTACCCCCCCCCTTTCTAGACATAAGAGAAATTCAGGATGTAGCAAATTCTGTTCTGATGAAAAATGATATAGTGGAGTTTAAGAAAAGGTTAAGAGTACTGTATAAAATTCTTTTGAAAATTAGGTAGAGCACTCTTCAAGGTTTAATCTTCTTGTGCCACGTCTGTTAAATGGCACATATAATTCAACAAAAATTCTGGACTAATCACTCGCCAACTTTTTTTGGAATCATAGTCATTGTTTGTGATTTTTAAGCAACTCCTCCCAAATTGCAACTGAACATAATTAACAATTCTTTCTAATTCACTGTAACTCAAAAGCAAGCCAGATCAATTCTTTGGTCATTAAAATTTGTAAATGAAAAATTACTCTCAAGTGCCAAATATATCACAGAAAGAGTTTAAAGTTGGCAGCAGTCTTCATTATTTTTTAAAGCTCACTAAAGTAATGTTTATAATGGAAACACAGTTCCTTACTAGCAAATACCCAACATGGTACAACAGCAAACTAATGATCCAAATTCGAATAAAAAACTTTCTCCTCCCTATTAAAGAAATATATTTCTCGCTTATTTCTCATAGTGATATGAGTATAAAATGTTGATCAAAAATAATTATTAGATAACAAATGTTTATGTACTGTTTGTGTTTTATTATGAGAGTTTTCTTTTAACTTGAGATTTATTGTTCTTCCATCAGCTTCTAACAAAGGTATTTTAAATAAAGAAAAAAATAATTAACTGATTTTATAAGAAGGTTTCTGTCAGCCTGTCCTGCTTTCTTGATTATCTTAATCACCACTCTTACAGTCTTTGATATTTCAAAGTACAGGATCTCTTGGCAATTTTGACATTAAATTTAGAAATGGAACACATCCAAACTTATGTTTGATAGTTTCATTAAGAAAAGAAGAAATACTTATCAGGTCCTGAAGGAGTGTTAAGTAAAATGACAGGGAAAAAGCAGTGTGTATGAGTATCTGATTATAATCCTACTCTTCAAACTTTCATTCATTCAGGGCTTTATACAATAAAATGTGCAATTAAAAAAATAAGTAACAATTTCTCTGCCTATATCTCTCACAAATCGTTTACTTTCATAAAGTAACTATTGCACAGGAAAGTAAGCTATGATTATCCTCCACTTTTGCAGATGGCCAACAGTTTGCACTAGATCATGCTACCAAGGATCTTTTTTGTGTGCTCTTCCCTGTGAACTTCAATGTGCACATCTGCTCCTCAATACATAATGTATTTCTAATAAGAAAGGGTTTAGGTTTGAGGGATAAAACCTAAAATCTTCTGACTTTCTGTATTGCAACATTGCCATGACATAAGTGAGTACTAAAATAGATTTCCCAACCTGATTGGATATATATATTTAATAAATAATGCAAAACTTTCATATGTAACACTGTTTTATTATTTTAATATATAAAATACCTATTTCATGGACATGGACAATAGTTTAGTGGTTACCAGAGGAAAAGGGGAGGGAGGTAGATAAAGGTAAAGGTGATAAAAGGGAATTTAACTTTGGGTGGTGAATACACAATGCAATATACATGTAATACATTTGAAATCAATATAATTTTATTAACCAATTTCACCCTAATAAATTTAATAAATAAAATTTAAAAATAAAAAATAAAATAAAATACCTATTTCAAGTTTAAAATGTGAAGTATGTATGTGTATAGCTCTCAATGCCTGCCCATGCATATATAGGTGGGCATGAAAAAAAACAGAAAGCACACACTGAAAATCTCAAACAATATGTGTAGCTATATGCTTGAGCAAAGCCTTTGTTACTACTCATAGGTGTATTTTTCAATTTGTAATTATAAAAATCAATGGATCAGGATAATAATAGTTAGGCTAAGGCAGGTCTCACCAATTAAATATCATCACATTAAGCAATTGTAGTGCATATTTTAAAATTAGCTGGCAAAGATTAGGGCATCTGAGAGAGATTGTGCAGCTAATAAATTAGACTTGTTTTGGTAACAGCTGTCTGAAATCTGCTTCAGTAACTTTAGATCACTAAAGGCTTATGGGGGTAATCTAAATTTTGTGCATGACCCAATTTGAGGGATCATTCTACTACACTCTTTGGAATGAACTCAACCTTGTCATGGCAGAATACAGGATTATGTCCTAATTGAAGAGATGGCATTGGAATAGATACCAGGTCATAGTTCCTAGACACATGGGACGTGCGGCCACATCCAGTATATAAGCAAACAGAAAATAAAAACATTTTGACAATATTCCGCTTGCCACTTTGCTTAGCATATGCTGAATTTTGTTCTTGGATGAGGAGGGAAAGAAGAAACATTATTAAAATCTCCTTTAAGGAGAACATGGTGTTTGAAGCATGTACCTATTGTATGACTGTACTGAGAATTGATAAAAATATGTGTAATCTGAGTAGGAGTAATATGGTGTAAAGAAGAGTAGAGTGAGAGCATAAAATAAAGCTGGACAGGAGTGCTTCGAATAGTAGCATGGAGCTTGGCACGTAGTAGGTATATGATATTTCATATATATTTGTAGATTATGTGTATATTTTTCTTCTGACAGCATGGTTATTTATTCTTGAGAGCAATGAAATCTAGAGGGAAAGAGCTTCAGGGTTCTTACTATAATCTACAGGTGGAAACTGGTCATTTTATAGATTCTGTCATTTTAGGAGTTGACAATACAAGCCAAGACTAAGTATGGGTCTAGGACAAGCAATTAACTCTATAGCTTCTAGGGGTTATAACTGTCATATACAACAAGCTATCGCCCTGAATTTCTTCATGCTACTTCTATTTATAAATATTCCTAATACATGAGAGGCCATGGAGGATTGAAATGATGGCAGATGTTTTCAAAAACTTAGGTTTCCAGTTTCTAATATGAGTAATAGAAGTGAATCAGACTGAGGCCTCTTCTAAGAGCACTTTCCTACTCTCTCGTTTCCAGTTAAAATTACCATGTTAACTGGATCTCTACTAAAAATCCAGTTAAAGATCACCAGAACTGGTGATCGCTATTAAAACATTTGTATCTCCCTCTCACCATTCTTCCTTTTTTCCTTTCTTCCTTCCTTCCTTGTGTCCTCCTTTCCTTCTTTCATTCTAATGATTGTCAAATATTCTCTATGTGCTCGACACAAAAAATACAGATAAAACTCAAGGTCCTTGACCTCAGTAACATAAATCTAATAAGAAAAAAAGGAAAAGACAACTACCATCCATAAGAAGGGTTACACATGACACTCGGAGAGGACAAAGGAAGAATACTTAAAACAACTAGCAGTGGAACATGGACAGGTGCATAGGCAAAAAAAACATGAAGTGAAATCACTAACGCTTTTCTTGAAAATGAGAGCTTCCTGAAATGAACACTAAGAAGTTTATAATTAGCTATGTAAAGCTCAGGACACAATATTCCAAACAAACAGATCAATAAAATTATATAAAGTAAAGGATGTTTGAAGCAGTGTAGAATATTCAGGAGAACTACAACATAATATTTATGACAACTAAAATATAGAGCTGTGAGGAAGAAATGGTGAGAAGGATAAGAATAGAGTTGTACAGAAGTCATATCAAAAAGGACTTTAACTAACCTAAGAAGAAAACACAAATAGTTCTATATTTTAAAGAAAATTAAATATGAATTTAAAGTCTTACCAAAACCAAAATGCCAGGCCCAGATAACTTGGCTGGTGAATTTAATTAAACAATTTAAAAAGAAATAACAATCCAGTAGAGTAACTGGAACTCCTATGCTGCTGGTCGAAATGTAAATTAGTTGAGCCACTTAAGCAATTTGACAGTTTCTTCTAAAGTTTCATGTGCTTACCATATGACCCAGAAATTCTATTCCTAGTTTTTACTTAAGAGAAATGAAAACATATGTCCAAAAGACTTGTAAGTCTAGCAGCATAAATTCATAGCACCATTATTCATAATAGCAAAAATGGTAGTAAAACAATTATTATCAACTAGTGAATGAATAAACAAATTTTGGTATAGCCATACAACAAAATTTAATGAATTACTGATGTAGGCAATGCCATGGGTAAATGCCAAAGGATTATGCCAAAGGAAAGCTAGACATAAAAGACTACGTATTGAATGATTCCAAGGCAAAACTATAGTAAGGGAGAGCAAGTCAGTGGTTGACTGGGACTGAGATGAGGGGAGGGAACTAATTGAAAAAGAGGTAGGAAATCATCTACATCTTGCCTGTGGTGATTATAACCACATACAGCTGCCTCAACTCATCACATGGTACATATAGAATTGACAAGATTTAATGTTTACAAATTATAATCTGATAGGGGATTATATAGAGAGCAATTGAAATCCATTAAAAGGGCTTAAGTTGTTGCTTATGAAAATAATAAAGGGTATTTTTAAGGTATTGGCGGTATGAACAAAGGGGAGGAAATAGATATGAGAGGGTTAAATGATAAAATCTATAGGATAAGTCGACAGTTTACTTGTGTGAGAAATTAATGATGACTTCCAGATTCCTGATTTGACCAAAATTGGACCACTTTCTCTGAGAAAGAGAACACAGGGAGAAGCATAAAATATTGAGAGTGAACACAATAAACTTGGCTTTGAATTTGTTAAGGTTAAGTAGCATTGTGGACATCTAGGCACCCAGTAAAGGGGTTAATATATGATCTAGAGCTCAGGCGAGAGGTCTAGGTTGGTATTCAGTCGCTTCCTCCTACTTTTTTAGAAATGATAAATTTTGATTTTATTTTGGTTTGGTTAGTTTATTTTTGGCAGTGCAAATAAATGAGAACTTAAAGAGCAAGTATAGTGATTATACTTTTGCCAGAAAGTATGGATGATTCCCTAATTTCAAATCCTATTAGAACTATACAACATTAAAGTGAGCTGCTAGGGAGTTCCCTAGGACAATCGTGGAGCTCATCAAAAATGTGAGTTAGCTCCCTTAGCATATCATCATCATAAACCAAACCTAATCTACTGTGGAAAAATGTGTTTGGTGGAATAAATGTCAACCAGGGAGAGAAGAGTTGTGCATGACCAAAACTCTGAAGAATCTACTCATAGTACCATTTAGTAATAATACATCTAAAGATTGTGCTAAATCCTCTCTGTCACATTGGAATTTTTTTAAATGCATTTATGTAAAAATTTATGAGCTCTAAATCTGTTTAGATATATAGGACATTCTGTACTGAAAACAGGAGAAAGATAGTATTGCATCATGAGTAAAGATCCAGAAGGTGAAATGGGGAGTAATCATGACTGACATAACTAATTTTTTCCCCAAATTCATATTCCAGTAACTTTGAGGTTTTGGTATTTCATTTATCTTTTTACTTTCTTGCCCACATATCAATCATTATTAATGACAAAGTAATCACATTTGATAAGTAGTAATAAACAATGTCTATAGTATAGGTCTACACAGTAGCATTCAGTCAACTAGAATCCAACACAAAGGCACCAAGTATGCATTAAACATGAGCCCCATGCAAAATATGACATTCCAAACATCACATTTTCAACCACATAAACTATGAAAAAGCTAAGCAGCTTTTCTAAAAATGGGTAACTCACATATTCAGTGTAACTTTTCAGTCTAATCTTCCCATCTCTGATTCATATGTTGACTAAAACTAACCACCCTAAAGTTAAAAAAAAATAAATATTATTACAATCGCATCTACTTTAAACATCATGAATATTTCATATAGCTGGTCAGTTAACAATATTTATCGGTACCTATAATAAGCAAAGCACTTTATTTGTCAAGATATGTGTGAGATATGTAGAAATTTTAAAAACTGCACATACGAATTAGTACGAATCATAGAAACAAGGGAAAGAGTCAGCACACTCCAAACATAAAGTGAGAAACACACACATTACTCTTTTCTATTGTCATTGTTATTCTATTCTATTGTCATGTTGAAATTCTAGCCTATCTCCTCACCGGAGATTACAGCAACCTCTAATTAGAGCCCAAATTCCAGACACTACTCACATCTACCTCTCTGCTCCAATATAATCACCTATAACTACCAGATAAATTTGCTTAAAATTCCTATTCCATCATCTCCTGGTCAAAAAGGATTCATTGGCTTCCTACAGAGTGAAGTTCAAACTCCACTTTGAAACAGGACGCTCATGGAGTGACGTCAGAAGCATGGTAGCAGGAAAGGTCTCCTTGATCTATCCCCTTAAAATGACAAAAAACTGAATGACTACAATCCAACAGAAGATACACAGCTTAACACAAAAACGCTTCTGAGAGATCTGTGCATTGAAGCATCTGAAAGTGTATGAATTGGATGAGCAAGGGAGGACAAAAGGGAAAGGAGCAGAGGCAAATACCACTGATGCAGCCCAGAGTTCCCTGTGGGACTCAGCGAGGGAGAGGGGAGGAATCAGGTTGCAGTATGCACTTTCTATAGCCCCAAGTATTTCTGCCTGAATGATCAGCATATACTACTGGCACAACCCAGTGATAAGGGTAGAGACCAGGACAGAGACAGAATACAGAGATGCGAATCTGTTCCAGAAAGCAGTCACAATCTGGCCGCCTCCCCCTACCCTCTCAGAGCTTGCCTCCCCACACCTCTCCCAGAGCTAACAACAGACCACAGAGGAAAATGCAGCAGTGAGAGTTGGGCTACAGAGCAGGAAGTTTGCAACCTCAAGAACTGAGGAGACAGCTTCTGAGTGGCAGACACACACTGCAACTAGTCCTAGTGACAGGGATAGAGATAGGAAGGTGTGAAAGTCGAAGCCTAGCAGTCTCCATTACTGGTAGAACAAAGGCACATTGGCGGCGTCTGCTAACCTACTCCAACTGCCCCCTCCCCAAACAGACTGATCCTGGAAGAGGCACCTGGGGCACCTCAGGCAGCACAACACTGACTCTGGCTACTGGGGCAGCACTGGGAATTCACAGGCTTTCCAGGGCTCGGAACCCCATTGCCACCAAATTCTGACACAAGGGTGGAGCCTTGGGACTGAGGTGACCTGGTCACAGGGGAGAAACACATCACCCCAGGGAATAAAGGACTTTTTTTTTTATTTGCCACATAGCAGAAATCCAGAAGGCCTGGGCAGTGCAGGATGCTTGTATGCCACCTACTGGAAAACAAAAGAAAAATCTTTTCTTATGAATCTCTTAAAGAGGATTTGCTTTTAATAATAATAAACTATTATTTAAAAAGCGGAGTACATTGGCATCAGTGAGTAAGTGGAGAAGTAATCCATCAAACACCATAAACAACCAAGGTGACATGGCACCTCAGAAAGAAAATACAAAATCTCCAGAAAGAAATTTAAGTATATAGAAATATGCAACCAAATGACAGAGAATTCAAGATTGCACTTCTGAGAAAACTCACCGAGATGCAAAACTCAGAGAGGCAGTTCAATAAACTCAGAAACAAAATCAATGAACAGGAATACTTTACCAAAAAGATAGAAATTTAAAAATATATTCAAACAGAACTCTGGAGCTGAAACTCGTTGGAAGAAATAAAGAATGAAACATGGAGCTTAGGAAATAAAACTAACCAAATGGAGGAAAGAATTAGTGATATTAAAGACAGAAATTTGGAAATAACGCAGATGCAAAATGTGAGAGACATTAGAGTGAAAAAAAAAAGAAAGAACTCTTCAAGAATTATCTGACACAATAAAAAAAAAAAGCAATATAAAAATAATGGGTATACCAGAAGGAGAAAAGAGGGAGAAGAGAACAGAGAGCCTAGTCTAATAAACAGTCTACAAGAATTTGTCAAACCTATGGAAAGAACCAGATCTTGAATTCAAGAAGCAAAGAGAACACCTAATTATCTTAATCCAGAAAGGCTTTCTCCAAGATACGTTATATTAAAACTATCAAAAATTAATGACAAGAAAGAAGCCTCAAGGCAGCCAAGAAAAAGAAGACAGTAAACTATTAAGGAAAACCCAATAGATCATCATCACATTTTTTAGTAGGAACTCTACAACTTAGAAGGAAGTGAAATCAAACATTCAAACTATTGAAAGAGAGCAATTACCAGCCAAAAATAATATATACAGCAAATGTTTCCTTTAGATATGAAGGAGAAATAAAGACCTTTCAGACATATGGAAGCTGAGGGAATTTTCTACCACAAGGCCTTCATTACAGGAAATATTAAACGAGGTCATTCGTCCTAAAACAAAAGGACAAAAAAATACAAAACTATGAGTAAGATAACTAACAGACAGACAGAAACAGGAAATTGCAACCCATATTATGAACAAGGTATCATAAACTTAAATATTACATAATGGTTAAAGAAGGTAAAAACATTTTTAAAAGAGAGGAAGAAGACAATAGCTACTGCAACTCAGAAATGAACTCACGGTATAAATTGAGATAATTGAACACAACAAAAACAGAAAAGAGGAAAGAGTAAGGTCTGATTATGAAAAAGGAAACGGAGATAAGACAAAGGCAGAAGAAAAAGGAATACTATATATATGAAACTTTCTTTTACATAAATGTAATGGTAACACACACAAAAAGATCCAGAACTAAGACACATAACAAAAAAATAAATAAAAGAGGAAATAGAAAGAAGAATCATAGAAAACCACCAAATTAAAATAACAGACAGAAACATGGGAGGGGGGAGGAGAAACGAAGCTATCAGAAAATAAAGGATAAAATGGCTATAGGAAAACTTCATATTTCAGTAACCACCCTAAGTGAAAATGGACTGAATTCAGCAATAGAAAGGCACAGTTAAAATCACCTCATTACCTAAAGCATTATATAGATTTAATCACCAGCAAAAGCCCATCGGTATTTTTTAAGAAGTAGAACAAAAAAAAAAACAACAGATTTGTATGGAAGCACAAAAGTCCCCGAACTGCCAAAGTCATCCTGAGAAAAAAGAATGAGGCTGGAGACATCACTCTGCCTGACTTCAAATTATACTACAAAGCAACAGTAATGAAAACAGCATGGCATAGTTCCAGCAGAAAAACAGACACACGGACCAGTGGAACAGAATCAAGAGTCCAAAAGTATACCTGTATTTATACAAGCAAATAATTTTCGACAAAAATGCCAAAAACATACCGTGGAGATAGGAAAGCCTCTTCAATAAATGGTGCTGGGAAAACTGGAAAGCCACCTGTAAATGAATGAAACTAGACTGTTGTCTATCACCACACAGCAAAATTAACTCAAAATGGATTAAGGACCCGAATATAAGACCTGAAACAATAAAATGCACAGAAAAAAACATAGGAACTAAACTGAAGAACCTTGGACTTAAAGAGAATTTTATGGATTTAACCTCAAAAGCAGGGGAAGTAAAAGTTAAATAAATGAAAGGGACTACATCTAACCAAAAAGCTTCTGCTCAGCAAAAGAAACTGTCAGCAAGGTAAAGAGACAACCATGTGAATGGGAAAATATATTTGCAAGCAACACCTCTGATAAGGCCCTAATATCCAAAGTATACAAAGAACTCATACGACTCAATAACAACAAAAAAACAAATGGTCCAATCAAAAAATGGGTAGAGGACCTGAACAGAAACTTCTCCATAGAGGACACATAAAAGACCGACAAATATTTGAAAAGATGCTCAACATCACTAGCTATTAGGGAAATGCAAATCAAAACCACAATGAGATACCATCTCACACCTGTTAGAATAGCTATAATCAACAGGACAAGTAAGAACAAATATCAGAGAGGATGCGGAGGAAAAGGAACCCTCATATACCGCTGGTGGGACTGCATACTGGTACAGCCACTATGGAAAACAGTATGGAGGTCCCTCAAAAACTAAGAATTGATCTACCATATGATCCAGCAATCCCTCTACTGGGTATTTACCTCAAAGACTTGAAAACTTATATCCGAAAAGATATTTACACACCGATGTTCATACAAGCATTATTCACAGTAGCTAGGACATGGAAGCAACTGAAGTGTCCTACGATAGATGATTGGATAAAGAAGTGGTGGTACATATGTATAATGGAATATTACTCAGCCATAAGAAGAGATGACATACTGCCATTTGTGACAACATGTATGGACCTCAAGATAATCATGCTAAGTGAAATAAGCCAGACAGACAACATTGAAAATCACATGATATCACTTATATGTGGGATATAAACCTAAAACAACAAATGAACAGGACAAACAAACAGAGACTCATGGACATGGACTATAGTTTAGTGGTTACCAGAGGGTGGAGGAGGAAGGGGGAAGTAGATGGTTAAAGGGGGTCAAATATAGGAGGGTAGGGGGAGAGTGAAGTGGGTAAAGAGCATCAAATATATGATAGCTGAAAGAAACTGGAGTTTGGGTGGTAAACACACAATAGAATATACAGAGGTCAAATTATAATGTACACCTGAAAATTATATAATTGTATTAACCAATGTTACCCCAATAAACTTAATTTAAAGAAAAAAGAAGAGATACAGAGAATTAAATGAGAATGAAAACACGACATATCATCTTTTGGGACACAGCAAAAGCAGAAATAAGAAGGAAGTTTATATCATTACAGGTCTATTCAAGAAACAAGAAAAGACCCAAATAAAGATCCCAACATGGCATCTCCAAAAAATAGAAAAAGAACAAATGAAGTGCAATCTAGCAGAAAGAGGGGACTAATAAAATTAGAGTAGAATTAAATAAAATTGAGAAAAACATGACAATAGAAAAAATTAATGCAACAAATAGCTTGTTCTTTGAAAATATCAATAAAATTGACAAACTCCTCTGTAGACTATGGGAAAAAAAAGAGAAAGGACACAAATAAACAAAATCAGAAATGAGAGGAAAAGTTACCACAGATACCACCAAATTACAAAGTATCATACAACAATACTAAAAGATTATATGCCACCAAATTCAATAACCTAGAAGAAATAAACGACTTAGACATATGCAACCTCCTAGACTGAATCACGAAGAACTGGAAAATTTAAATAGACCGATCAACAGTAAGGAAGTTGAAACAATATTGAAAAACTTCCCAAAAAGTAAAAGTCTAGGATGAGATGGCTCACTAATGTATTCTACCAAACATTCAAAGATCATTTATACCTGTTCTCAAAATTTTCCAAAAAATTGAAGAAGCAATACTTCCCATCTCATTTTATGAGACCAACATTACCTTGATACCAAAACCTGGTAAGGATAACACACACAAATATAGAAAACTGTGGACTAATATCTCTAATGATACAGATGCAAAAATCTTGAACAAAATACTAACAAATAGAATACGTTAAAAGATTATACATAATGATCAAGTGAGGTTCATTCCAGGGGCACATGGATGGTTCAACATATGCAACTCGATTAATGTGATATACCACATAAGCAAAATAAAAAAAAAAAATGTATGATCATATTTGATAAGATACAGCATCCATTCATGATTAAAACACTTAATAAAATGGGTGTAAAAGGAAAGTACCTCAACATAAAAACCATATATGACAAACTCTTAGCTAACATCATACTTAATGGTAAAAAACTAAAAGCCTTCTCTCAAATATCAGAAACAAAAGATTGTCCGTTCTCACCACTCTTAATCAATATTGTATGGGAAGTCCTAGCCAGAACAATCAGGCACGAGAAAAAAGTAAAAGGCATTCGAATAGGGAATGAAGAAGTCAAATTGTCTCTTTTTGCAGATGACATAATTCTCTATGTATAAAGCCCTAAAAACTCCAAAAAAAGTATTAGAAACAATAAACACATACAGTAATGTTTCAGGATACGAAATCAATATACAAAAATTCATAGCATTCCTATGCACTAAAAATGCAATTTTAGAAAAAAAAACACTATTCCTTTTGCAATTGCAACAAAAAGAAAAAAAAATACTTAGGAATAAATTTAATGAAGCAAGCGAAGGATCTATATATTGAAAACTATAAGATATTATTAAAAGAATTTGAAGAAGACACAAAAAAATGGAAAGATATTCCATGTTCTTGGATTGGAGGAATCAACATAGTTAAAATGGCCTTTTTGCCCAAAGCAATATACAGATTTAATGCAATCCCTAACAAAATCCCAATGGCAGTTTTCAAAGAAATAGAATGAAAAATCATCACATTTGTTTGGAAACTCAAAATACCTTGAACACTCAAAACAATCCTGGGGAGGAGGAGAAGAGAGGGAGGAAGTCAACAAGTATCACACTGCCTCACTTCAAATTATATTAAGAAGTGACAATAATCAAAACAGCATGGTATAGGCAGAAAACAGACACACAGACAAGTGGAACAGAATCAAGGGTCTAGGAATAAACCCTCATATATATGGGCAAATAATTTTTGACAAATGAGCCAAAAACATACAATAGAGATAGGAAAGCCTCTTCAATAAATGGTGCTGAAATAACTGGAAATCCATTTGCAAAAGAATGAAACTAGACTATTGTCTATCACCACACACCAAAATTAACTCAAAATGGATTAAGGACCTGAATATAAGACCTGAAACAATAAATTGCATAGAAGAAATCTTAGGAACTAAACTCATGAACCTAGGACTTAAAGATTTTATGAATGTTACCTCAAAGGCAAGGGAAGTAAAAGCAAAAATAAATTAATGGGACTATATCAAACTTAAAAGCTTCTGTACAGCAAAAGGAATCATCAGCAAGACACTGAGGCTACTGTCTGAATGGGAGAATATATTTGCAAACAATGCCTTCATTAAGGGCCTGATATTCAAAATATACAAAGAACTCATACAACTCTATAACAACAACAAAAAAAACAAACAATCCAATTAAAAAAAATGGGCAGATGATCTGAAAAGACATTTCACCCAAAAAGACATACAAATGGCCCACAGACATATAAAAAAATGCTCACTTCACTAGCTATTAGGGAAATTCAAATCAAAACCACAATGAGATACCACCTCACACTTATTAGGATGGCTATCATCAACAGGACAATAAGTGTAAGAGATGTTCTAGAGAAAAAGGAACCCTCATACACTGCTGTATGGAATGTAAATGGGTACAGCTACTATGGAAAACAGAATAGATGTTTCTCAAAAAAATAAAAATAGAATTAGCATATGGCACAGTAATCTCTCTTCTGTGTATTTACCCCAAATGTTTGAAAACATTTATCTGTAATGATACATGCACCCTGATTTTCATTGCACCATTATTTAGAATGGCCAAGACATGAAAGAAACAGAAGTGTCCTACAGTAGATGATTGGATAAAAAAAAGTGATACAGTTATACAATGGAATATTACTCAGCTATAAGAAAAGATGAAATACTGCCATTTGCAACAACGTGTATGGATCTGGAGATTATTATGCTGAGCTAAATAAGTCAGAAATATTTGAGAAGCATATGATTTCAGTCATGTAAGATATAAAACTTAAAGCAACAAATGAATAAGACAAACAGAGACTCATGGCAGACATGGACAACAGCTTAGTGGTTACCAGAGGAAAGAAAGGGGGGAGGGGAGAGGTAGATAACGATAAAAGAGGTCAAATATATGATGACTGAAGGAAATTTAACTTTGGGTAATGAATACACAGAGCAATATACAGATAATGTGTTATAGAATTGTACACTTGAAACCTATGTAATTTTACTAATCAATGTCACCCCAATAAATTTAATAAAATAAAATAAATAAAAATTAAAAAGAAATTATTTTAGAAAAACAGGATGCTTATTATAACAAACTCAAATCAATCTTTTTAATCTATTCTCCCACTCGTCTCTAAAGTGAATTATTCATTCATTACCCATTTTTTAATATGTCTTGGCTTTAACCATATGTGTTTTTGTTATTTTATTACTCCAATCTAGGGTCATTTTCTTTTTACTCACCAATTATCCAAATACTACACATCCTTCAAGACCCTGGAATGCATCACACCCAAATATACCCAAGCCTAGTGTCTGGTAGACAGTAGTCAGTCCATACATGTTCGGTGCATGAAATTTAATCTATACAAATGTGGGAGAAATACAATAAAATGAAAGGAGCACATGACTAGCATTCAGGCAATCTGGGTTCTAATTCCAGCTTTAACATTTCCGTTATCTGGTTCTTGTTTTCTTCATCTGTAAAATAAGAATAATATCTGCTTTGACTACCTTACAAGATATTATAAGGGTGAAATAAAAAATTGTATATAAAATTATTTTGAAACATGTTAAGTTTTTATTATAATATGATAATGATGATGATGATGATGGTCATGTTCACATGTGTATATAGTTTACTATATTTAAAATATCCATTAAAAGTCACAGTAAATGTAACCACATTGAACAGCATACACATAAATTCATATTTTATAAACATCTGTTTTCATCTACATGATCAATATAATGTATGATGTGCCTACAAAATTGCTACCACTTTTTAATATTTCAAGGCTTATTTTCTGCTCCTGAAAATCTCATATATTCTCTAGATGAAATAGTCAAAAGGTTTTATGATAACATCATTCTAATTTTGGGGGTCTTTTTATCTGATAAAACTCTTCCCAAAATACATTACATATCTGTGATATGTGTTCAAAGTCCAGAAGGAGCTTATGCAGGTTGATTCATGTTATAAGCAAATGTTATAGATAATAGTGGAGAATAAAAAACACTTAACCTTTGTTAACATCTAATGAAGTGGAATAATAACATGCATTACTTATTTCTATAGTTGAGATTCATGTACTATAAAACACGTACTTTTCTATGACTTTATTGTAGTTTGATAAAATCTATTATTCCTACTGGTCCCATTTATCTACACATGACTTATCCATATTAATGTATTAACAATAACATATCAATTTTATAGAACCTTAGTGCCCACAGCCAAAATACAAAGAACATACAACATATGTTATTGCACATAATGCTTGGGTGTCACCTGAAAGTTCTAAGTTTAACTAAGGTTATTAATTTTAACATTTAAAAGATTTAGACTATCTGGGCTGCATAATATGATAGTCGAAGTTTTCTTTTTGTTGTTTTTTTTTTTAGCCTAATATATTGCTTCCAAAGAGAAAAGAAACTATATTAACCTGAGAATATCGGTAATCAAACAAACATATTCCTGTGGGACTTATCTTTTATTACATAGAAAGAATTAACATATTAATAATTTATGATCTTTGTTTCACTCTTTAATATAAAGAATCTACTCACTTAGGGAAACGGATTTTGCATTTTAGTTGGATAAAGGGGCAAATGGAAAGTTATATGCATTTCTATACCTTCTCTAAGATTTGCCATTTTTGCCATTTTCCCCATTTTCCCATAACTCATTCATTTAAAAAATGTAGTGCTTAGTATGTGCTATAACTAGCCATGTGAAGAATTTTTTAATCAATAAGATTTTTCCTATGCTTCCAAGATGCTCACAATCTAAATGGTTCTCAAAGTTTACTATCCATCAGAATAACCTGCAGGGCTTGTTAAAACACAAATTGCGGGCCCCATCCCTGGAGTTTCTGATTCAGTAAGTCTGGTAGGAAGCCTGAGAATTTGCACTTTTAACAAGTCTCCAGATGATGCTCATACTGCTGGTCCATAGACCACACTTTGAAAACTGCTATTCTAGTAGGTGTACACAAACATATCAACAGAAATAAAAGGCAATACAATAAGTGTAATGACAGAGGAATTTAAAATGTTGTCGTAGAATAGAAAAAAGGGTAGGCTAAATTTTCATGGGGAGTGTCAAAGGAAAATTCAGAGAGGAGGTGATAGATAAGCAAGGAAAGGGTTAATAAATCAGAAAAGGGTACTGCAGGCAGTAGAATTTGTCTTCTTCATTTATCTTCCAAGTTGATAAATAAGGTTTGAACAGTAAAATGGGGCCAGAATATGAAAGGATTTTTACGTTATGCTAGGGAGTTTCAACTTCATTCTGTGGATAATAGGTAGTAAATAAAGGTTAATATCCATGAAGGTTATAAGACGAGATTTGAGCAGGTGGCTACACAGAGGACGAATTGGAGTGGGAGGGTAAAGAGACTACAGATTTGTGCAATAGTCCAAGTAAAAAGAGATCATAGCTGTATTAAGTCAGTGGCAGCAGGGATAGAAGGAATGGGATGGATTCATCACCTATCTTTCTTATACTTCTCTATATGAAGCCAATAAAATGTTTACTTTTCACATGGCACACCTGTTTTCTAGAATTAGGTGGAGCAATTAAATGTAGTTTAAATCTAAACTGCAGCCCCTGCTTGTGTGGCAATATTCATGGTTGCTGCTGCTGTAAGATTTCATATTACGTCTTTAATTGTGAACATTTAGCAGATAGCCTCTTATTATTAAGATACTGCTGACTTTTATTGTCAATGTGGCCACAGGACAAAGCTAATAATTACCAGCACCAGAAGCAGCTTGTGGTTTTATATTACATTGAGGTAAATTACACTGGAATTAGAGTGGATTACTTTTATCAAATTGGGAATAAGCTGTTAATTAACTCCCCGCTGTAGCAATCTTTTTCTGAGCTTGCAACTGTTATTAGGTCTAGATTAAACTGTTGAATTAATTTCCCACTTACTTACTATTTCAAGAGTTTTTAATTTACCTGGCAGCAGTTTTAATGGGAAATTGTATTAGTGAGCATAAATTGTTTTGGGGAAGGGTAAACAGTTTGTGATAATGTTTATTAAGTCGTTTTGTTTGAGCAAAAATATAATTGCAGTTTTAATTAGTGCATGGTTGTTGGAGTATTAGGTTTGAGATTACATTACAGCTTTCTGAGAAAATTATTACTCAGGTAATCCCAACATTTATAACCGATAGCAAATAGAAAATCTATGTCAATATGGCATCAACTTGGATTTTGTACCATAGTTCAGGAAGAAAAAATGGATTTTTTTTTTAATTTATAGGAAAGTATTTAAATGTTCTTCTTTCAATTTTCTTAAGATTTGTTTGCTGCTCCTGAATATCACTGTCTGTTGTAAGAGGTATATGTGATGTAATACATGTGAAGGGTTAACTGAGAAAATTTTAAAACAAGAAGAACAGATTTCTTTAAGTAGAACAAACATGTAGAAATAAGAAAATTTATTTAGATGATCAATATAATTTTCATAATTTATTATTCGTTATAATGCTTGTAATACTATTTGTCTTATAACACCAACTATAATCATGCATTATGTTTGTTTGGTGTTTTACAGAAGTGGACCGATGAATAATGAACTTAGGAGGGACCTGAGACATAACAGTTCATATTGAAAACTGAGTTTTAAAGAGAATAAAAGAATTCCCTAAGGACACGGAGCCAGCAAATTAAATAATACTAAACATAAAGTTGTTTACATGACCACATATGCTCTCTTGGTCTAACATTTATGTTTCACTTCTTTCCCAAATTAGTGTTGGCTTCCTTTGTAAATGACATTTTATCATATGTAGAATTTTATAACCCAAAGAAGTCTGAAATATTTCCTTGTGATACTTCTAATGTTATACTGTCGAATTAACATTACACTTGTTTTCAATAATACAATTCTCTGATTAATCTGCAACTGTTATTTTATAGCCAAACTCTTAATTATAATTAGAACTTTTAAGATGACAATATACATTTAAATGGTCAAGACTCTAAAATTAGTGTAGTATTTTCTATAACATTGATTTTTAATCCAAAAATAATTATGATGGCGTTTGTAAATTGATGCAGTAAGCATACATAAAATATTAATTTTTTTCTTAAAATTAGGTCAACGGCTTTTACTCTATAAAAACCATCTATTATTTTGCAGAAATCTAATGAGCAGTCTCTCCTGAGCACCCATATTATACATTATAAAATTCTATTTCAGAAAAAAATAAAATAATCCTCCAAATAAGGCTAACACGAAACAATTCTAGATTTTTCTTACTCCTTTCTTTGAGAAACCCAAATCGAGCTAAAACCTTGTGCAAAAAGTAGAGTCTTAAAGTCCAAATCCTCTGTATATGTTTTTCAAGTTATTATTTTGCCATTTATAATTTCTATCTTTGAATGTTAAAAGAAATGGAAATGCAATCATTTTTTTTGTTACTGAATTATTTTTATCTACTTACTTTTCAATAATTGTTGGATTGTGAATAAGAAAATAAAACATGAGAAAAATGTATTACTGGTGCAATACAATTATGATATCACCAAAAAATCTTGTAATAATTAGGAATTATAACTTATGAAAGTGTTCTGGAAGACCATGTGCCCTTTTTTAACTGCATATTAATGAACTTCGATCAAACAAAAACCCCTTAGGTTACCATTCAAAATTAGACTTATGGATTAAAAATTAGAAAACAGAAGATTGAATATATGTATTATATATCGCCAAATTAAAACAATGAGCTTCTATGTGTCTATATGCACATGTGTGAGTATAATAAAAATATGGTGTGGATGTATATTATATGTATTTACAGTTTTAAGTAATCAAATATGAAATGCAGATCATTTATGTTAAAAGTTTTCAGAAACTTTTATATAATTAAATATACCGTCTGGTTATAATGAGAAAAGGAAAAGCTCTTCACTACTTCAACCTTCCTAACCTTTCTTTTAAAGCCATGTACTATTCATAAGAACCACATAAATAGAAAAAGCACCCTAATTTGTTTCAAACAAACTGAGATTGTGTTGTCTCTTCAGAGTGAAGCAATCTTATTGTCCCAGATAAATTGGGAGGAAAAAAAAAAAGAAAATAACCAAAACCAATCTTACA